>NC_141879.1:270108030-270411060 GCF_056163025.1 Triticum urartu | reverse complement strand
AAGTTCTGAAAGAAACTAGTATTTCGGTCTCCATGTTTCAGCCAATTCGCATGGCTTCTCTGAAGGTACTTGATCTCCTCCTTTTCATGAACATTTTCAATTTTTAACTGAAGCTCCCGAATCTTTGCAGTCGCCTCGTCAGAGAGAGGCCCGGACATGATCTAGTTAAGCTCATCTTGCAGCGCCCGCAACTGATGCCGCGGTTCCTTCAGAACTTGCTTGTCCCATGCATGTAGGGCCGAGTGCACCTCCCGCACTTTTTGGGCCAGGCCCCCTGGGCCGGAATTAGCCGCTGCCCACGCTTGGCCCACCACGTCGTCAACTGAATCCTCGACAAGCCACCTGGCTTCAAAGAATTTCTTCCTGGTTATAGGTGTAACCCTTGCATTGCTATGGTACTCCGTATCAACCACTATCGGTCTATGATCAGATTTGGAGAATTCACTGTGGATCACTCCCGCCAGAGGAAAGAGATCATTCCATCTTTGGTCACACACAGCCCGGTCAAGCCTCTCCCGGATCCTTCCCCTTCGCCATGTGAATATGTCTCCAACGTAACCCATATCAAACAGGTTACAATCTGCCAGTGCATCACGAAAATTTTGCATGTTCCTTTGGGACCTGAGAGCCCCACCTTCCTTCTCACTTCCCATGAGGATTTCGTTAAAGTCACCAAGGATGATCCAAGGGAGCGAAGATACTCCCAAGTCAGATGTTTTCTATCCCCACTTGGTTCTCCATATAGACCAGTGATCCGCCATCCTGAGCCACTGTTTTCCTCAATTCGGATATCCAAGAAATTCGAGTGAACCTCCTTTGATTTCACATTTAAACCCTTCTGCCAGAAGAGTACCAAACCACCACTTCTACCATCACTTTCCCACATTATCATCTCATCAAAGGACAACTTTCTCTTCATTTTCTCTGCCCTAGCAACAGTCAGATGTGACTCGGACAGAAAAATCACATCCGGTCTTACTTGCCCCTGGAGCTCCAGGAGCGATCTAACTGCCGGGGGTTTCCCTAACCCCCGGCAGTTCCAGCTCAGTATTTTCATTGCGATCGGACAGGCTCCCTCTCGGAGCCCGCCGATACTTTGTCACTGGAATCCATCACAGTGATACTGTCCAATTTGGTCCTCTTTGAGTCTTGAGACAGGGAGTCCCCATCGTCATCCTCCTTCCTCTCTGGGTTATCTTCTCTTCCCCCAACAAAAACCACCATCTCATGTCCAGCCCCCCACTAGAAACTGCTGCAGCAGGGGGATCAACAGTGGCACTTGGCATTTCAAAATTCAGGCGTTTCCTTCCAGAAATCTGGAGATCAGGGTCCCTCGCCCGCTCCCCTTTTGCAGGGCTGGTAGCTGTATCAACAAGGTCTTGATCCGTTTAGGATGGATCAGCACGCTTCTGAGACTCATAGGTGTTTCTCCCACCCCCCCTACTCCCACCCCTAGCTGGGTTGGTACTGGAAACCGGAGGGGTGAACATCGGAGCTAGTAGCCAATCACCCCAGTTCAGATCTTTCAGATCATGCTTGCCATTGCCATGTTCTAGGTGTGTGTGCCCTAGAAGACCACAAAAGAAACAGAACTTAGGAATTTTTTCATAGAACACTTGGTAGAACACCTTTTCTTCGTTCTTCGTGATCGACAGAAACCTAGTCAGGGGCTTGTTTACATCAAGTTTTACCCTAACTCGTACAGACCTCCCATCCCCGCGGGAAGAGAGATTGACGTACAGAACCTCCCCAACTCCCCTACACCATGCTTCGAGGACCTCCTTCCTCCTATATCCGGGGGGTAGGTTTTGGATTTGTATCCAGACAGAGATCTTATCAAGAATTACCAGGTCCAACTTCTGAAAACCATCATACGGCTCAATCAGAACACCATTATCCCGGAAAAGCCACGGACCCTATTCAGTAACTCTCTTCCAATCTCCCAGACAATTAACAGTGAGGACGAACAAGTTCTCACCCACCGGCTTGAAGTTCACGTCCTGTGCTAGACTCCACGCCGCCCTCATATGTGTGTAAAACGATTCCCTTGAGAACGGCCTGGTTGTGTGCACGCGGCAGATCGCCATGAATTCTGCCTGCGGAGATGCATCCGGGAATTCCTCATCAAAGTTCAGGTCGTCATCTTCCTCGTCCTGCAGATCTAGGTGAAATAAATATGCCCTAGAGGCAATAATAAAGTTATTATTTATTTCCTTATATCATGATAAATGTTTATTATTCATGCTAGAATTGTATTAACCGGAAACATAATACATGTGTGAATACATAAACAAACATGTTGGGGAACGTAGTAATTTCAAAAAAATTCCTACGCACATGCAAGATCATGGTGATGCATAGCAACGAGAGGGGAGAGTGTGATCTACGTACCCTTGTAGATCGACAACGGAAGCGTTTGGTTGATGTAGTCGTACGTCTCCACGGCCCGACCGATCAAGCACCGAAACTATGACACCTCCGAGTTCTAGCACACGTTCAGCTCGATGACGATCCCCGGGCTCCGATACAGCAAAGCGTCAGGGAAGAGTTCCGTCAGCACGACGGCGTGGTGACGATCTTGATGTACTACCGTCGCAGGGCTTCGCCTAAGCACCGCTACAATATGACCGAGGTGGAATATGGTGGAGGGGGGCACCGCACACGGCTAAGGAACGATCACGAAGATCAACTTGTGTATCTAGGGGTGCCCCCCTGCCCCCGTATATAAAGGAGCAAGGGGAGGAGGCCGGCCGGCCCCTATAGGCGCGCCAGGAGGAGTCCTCCTCCTAGTAGGAGTAGGACTCCTACTAGGAGGGGGAAAGAAGTGGGGAGGGAGAGGGAAAGGGGGGCGCCGCCCCCCTCTCCTAGTCCAATTCGGACCAGGGGGGAGGAGGCGCGCGGCCCACCTCTGGCAGCCCCTCTCTCTCTCCACTAAGGCCCATATGGCCCATTACTTCTCCCGGGGGGATTCCGGTAACCCTCCGGCTCTCCGGTTTTCTCCGAAATCACCCGGAACACTTCCGGTGTCCGAATATAGCCGTCCAATATATCAATCTTTATGTCTCGACCATTTAGAGACTCCTCGTCATGTCCGTGATCACATCCGGGACTTCGAACTAACTTCGGTACATCAAAACTCATAAACTCATAATATAACTGTCATCGAAACCTTAAGCGTGCGGACCCTACGGGTTCGAGAACAATGTAGACATGACCGAGACACGTCTCCGGTCAATAACCAATAGCGGAACCTGGATGCTCATATTGGCTCCTACATATTCTACGAAGATCTTTATCGGTCAGACCGCATAACAACATACGTTGTTCCCTTTGTCATCGGTATGTTACTTGCCCGAGATTCGATCGTCGGTATCTCAATACCTAGTTCAATCTCGTTACCGGCAAGTCTCTTTACTCGTTCCGTAATACATCATCTCGCAACTAACTCATTAGTTGTAATGCTTGCAAGGCTTATGTGATGTGTATTACCGAGAGGGCCCAAAGATACCTCTCCGACAATCGGAGTGACAAATCCTAATCTCGAAATACGCCAACCCAACATCTACCTTTGGAGACACCTGTAGAGCTCCTTTATAATCACCCAGTTATGTTGTGACGTTTGGTAGCACACAAAGTGTTCCTCTGGCAAACGGGAGTTGCATAATCTCATAGTCATAGGAACATGTATAAGTCATGAAGAAAGCAATAGCAACATACTAAACGATCGGGTGCTAAGCTAATGGAATGGGTCATGTCAATCGATCATTCACCTAATGATGTGATCCCGTTAATCAAATAACAACTCTTTGTCCATGGTTAGGAAACATAACCATCTTTGATTAACGAGCTAGTCTAGTAGAGGCATACTAGTGACACTCTGTTTGTCTATGTATTCACACATGTATTATGTTTCCGGTTAATACAATTCTAGCATGAATAATAAACATTTATCATGATATAAGGAAATAAATAATAACTTTATTATTGCCTCTAGGGCATATTTCCTTCAGTCTCCCACTTGCACTAGAGTCAATAATCTAGTTCACATCGCCATGTGATTTAACAGCAATAGTTCACATCACCATGTGATTAACACCCATAGTTCACATCGATATGTGATCAACACCCAAAGGGTTTACTAGAGTCAGTAATCTAGTTCACATCACTATGTGATTAACACCCAAAGAGTACTAAGGTGTGATCATGTTTTGCTTGTGAGATAATTTTAGTCAACGGGTCTGTCACATTCAGATCCGTAAGTATTTTGCGAATTTCTATGTCAACAATGCTCTGCACGGAGCTACTCTAGCTTATTGCTCCCACTTTCAATATGTATCTAGATCGAGATTTAGAGTCATCCAGATCTGTGTCAAAACTTGTATCGACGTAACTTTTTACGACGAACCTTTTTGTCACCTCCATAATTGAGAAATATTTCCTTATTCCACTAAGGATAATTTTGACCGCTGTCCAGTGATCTACTCTTAGATCACTATTGTACTCCCTTGCTTAACACAGTGTAGGGTATACAATAGATCTGGTACACAACATGGCATATTTTATAGAACCTATGGCCGAGGCATAGGGAATGACTTTCATTCTATTTCTATCTTCTGCCGTGGTCGGGCTTTGAGTCTTACTCAATTTCACACCTTGCAACACAGGCAAGAACTCTTTCTTTGACTGTTCCATTTTGAACTACTTCAAAATCTTGTCAAGGCATGTACTCATTGAAAAACTTATCAAGCGTCTTGATCTATCTCTATAGATCTTGATGCTCAATATGTAAGCAGCTTCACCGATGTCTTTCTTTGAAAAACTTCTTTAAAAACACTCCTTTATGCTTTGCAGAATAATTCTACATTATTTCCGATCAACAATATGTCATTCACATATACTTATCAGAAATGCTGTAGTGCTCCCACTCACTTTCTTGTAAATACAGGCTTCATCGCAAGTCTGTATAAAACTATATGCTTTGATCATACTATCAAAGCGTTTATTCCAACTCCGAGAGGCTTGCACCAGTCCATAAATGGATCGCTGGAGCTTGCACACTTTGTTAGCTCCTTTTGGATTGACAAAACCTTCCGGCTGCATCATATACAACTCTTCTTCTAGAAATCCATTCAGGAATGCAGTTTTGACATCATTTGCTGGATTTCATAAAATGCGGCAATTGCTAACATGATTCGGATAGACTTAAGCATCGCTACGGGTGAGAAGATCTCATTGTAGTCAATCCCTTGAACTTGCCGAAAACCTTTTGCGACAAGTCGAGCTTTGTAGATAGTAACACTACTACCAGCGTCCGTCTTCCTCTTGAAGATCCATTTATTTTCTATGGCTTGCCGATCATCGGGCAAATCCATCAAAGTCCATACCTTGTTCTCATACATGGATCATATCTCAGATTTCATGGCCTCAAGCCATTTCGCGGAATCTGGGCTCATCATCGCTTCCTCATAGTTCGTAGGCTCGTCAAGGTCAAGTAACATGACCTCCAGAACTGGATTACCGTACCACTCTGGTGCGGATCTCACTCTGGTTTACCTACGAGGTTCGGTAGTAACTTGATTTGAAGTTACATGATCATCATCATTAGCTTCCTCACTAATCGGTCTAGTAGTCACAGGAACAGATTTCTGTGATGAACTACTTTCCAATAAGGGAGTAGGTACAGTTACCTCATCAAGTTCTACTTTCCTCCCACTCACTTCTTTCGAGAAAAACTCCTTCTCTGGAAAGGATCCATTCTCAGCAACGAATATCTTGCCTTCGGATCTATGATAGAAGGTGTACCCAACATTTTCTTTTGGGTATCCTATGAAGACGCACTTCTCCGATTTGAGTTTGAGCTTATCAGGATGAAACCTTTTCATATAAGCATCGCAACCCCAAACTTTAAGAAACGACAACTTTGGTTTCTTGCCAAACCATAGTTCATACGGTGTCGTCTCAACAGATTTAGATGGTGCCCTTTTAACGTGAATGCAGCTGTCTCTAATGCATAACCCCAAAATGATAGTGGTAAATTGGTAAGAAACATCATAGATTGCACTATATCCAATAAAGTACGGTTATGACGTTCGGACACACCATCATGCTGTGGTGTTCCAGGTGGCATGAGTTTGTGAAACTATTCCACATTGTTTTAATTGAAGACCAAACTCGTAACTCAAATATTTGTCTCCGCGATCAGATCATAGAAACTTTTATTTTTCTTGTTACGATGATTCTCCACTTCACTCTGAAATTCTTTGAACTTTTCAAATATTTCAGACTTGTGTTTCATTAAGTAGATATACCCATATCTGCTCAAATTATCTGTGAAGGTCAGAAAATAATGATACCCGCCACGAGCCTTAACACTCATCGGATACATCAGTATGTATTATTTCCAATAAGTCAGTTGCTCGCTCCATAGTTCCGGAGAACGGCGTTTTACTCATCTTGCCCATGAGGCATGGTTCGCAAGCATCAACTGATTCATAATCAAGTGATTCCAAAAACCCATCAGCATGGAGTTTCTTCATGCGCTTTACACCAATATGACCTAAACGGAGTGCCACAAATAAGTTGCACTATCATTATTAGCTTTGCATCTTTTGGTTTCAATATTATGATTATGTGTATCACTACAATCGAGATCCAATGAACTATTTTCATTGGGTGTGTAACCATATAAGGTTTTATTCATGTAAACAGAACAACAATTTATTCTCTTACTTAAATGAATAACCGTATTACAATAAACATGATCAAATCATATTCATGCTCAACGCAAACACCAAATAACACTTATTCAGGTTCAACACTAATCCCGAACGTATAGGGAGTGTGCGATGATGATCATATCAATCTTGGAACCACTTCCAACACACATCGTCACTTCACCCTTAACTAGTCTCTGTTTATTCTGCAACTCCCGTTTCGAGTTACTAATCTTAGCAACTGAACTAGTATCAAATACTGAGGGGTTGCTATAAACACTAGTAAAGTACACATCAATAACATGTATATCAAATATACTTATGTTCACTTTGCCATCCTTCTTATCTGCCAATCACTTGGGGTAGTTCCGCTTCCAGTGACCAGTCCCTTTGCAGTAGAAACACTTAGTCTCAGGCTTAGGACCAGACTTGGGCTTCTTCACTTGAACAGCAACTTGCTTGTTGTTCTTCTTGAAGTTCCCCTTCTTCCCTCTGCCCTTTTCTTGAAACTAGTGGTCTTGTCTACCATCAACACTTGATGTTTTTCTCGATTTCTACCTTCGTCAATTTCCGCATTACGAAGAGCTTGGGAATCGTTTCCGTTATCCCTTGCATATCATAGTTCATCACGAAGTTCTACTAACTTGGTGATGGTGACTAGAGAATTCTGTCAATCACTATCTTATCTGGAAGATTAACTCCCACTTGATTCAAGCGATTGTAGTACTCAGACAATCTGAGCACATGCTCACTAGTTGAGCGATTCTCCTCCATCTTTTAGCTATAGAACTTGTTGGAGACTTCATATCTCTCAACTCGGGTATTTGCTTGAAATATTAACTTCAACTCCTGGAACATCTCATATGCTCCATGACGTTCAAAACGTCTTTGAAGTCCTGATTCTAAGCCATTAAGCATGGTGCACTAAACTATCAAGTAGTCATCATATTGAGCTAGCCAAACATTCATAACGTCTGCATCTGCTCCTGCAATAGGTCCGTCACCTAGTGGTGCATCAAGGACATAATTCTTCTGTGCAGCAATGAGGATAAACCTCAGATCACGGATCCAATCCGCATCATTGCTACTAACATCTTTCAACACAATTTTCTCTAGGAACATATCAAAATAAACACAGGGAAGCAACAACGCCATCTATTGATCTACAACATAATTTGCAAAATACTACCAGGACTAAGTTCATGATAAATTTAAGTTCAATTAATCATATTACTTAAGAACTCCCACTTAGATAGACATCCCTCTAATCCTCTAAGTGATTATGTGATCCAAATCAACTAAACCATGTCCGATCATCACGTGAGATGGAGTAGTTTCATTGGTGAACATCGCTATGTTGATCATATCTGCTATATGATTCACGCTCGACCTTTCGGTCTCCGTGTTCCGAGGCCATATCTGTATATGCTTGGCTCGTCAAGTATAACCTGAGTATTCTGCGTGTGCAACTGTTTTGCACCCGTTGTATTTGAACGTAGAGCCTATCACACCCGATCATCACTGGTGTCTCAGCACGAAGAACTTTCGCAACGGTGCATACTCAGGGAGAACACTTCTTGATAATTAGTGAGAGATCATCTTATAATGCTACCGTCAATCAAAGCAAGATAAGATGCATAAAAGATAAACATCAGATGCAATCAATATAAGTGATATGATATGGCCACCATCATCTTGTGCTTGTGATCTCCATCTTCGAAGCACCGTCATGATCACCATCGTCACCGGCGCGACACCTTGATCTCCATCGTAGCAACGTTGTCGTCTCGCCAATCTTATGCTTCCACGACTATCGCTACCACTTAGTGATAAAGTAAAGCGTTACAGCGCGATTGCATTGCATACAATAAAGCGACAACCATATGGCTCCTGCCAGTTGCCGATAACTCGGTTACAAAACATGATCATCTCATACAATAAAATTTAGCATCATGTCTTGACCATATCACATCACAACATGCCCTGCAAAAACAAGTTAGACGTCCTCTACTTTGTTGTTGCAAGTTTTACGTGGCTGCTACAGGCTTAAGCAAGAACCAATCTTATCTACGCATCAAAACCACAACGATAGTTTGTCAAGTTGGTGTTGTTTTAACCTTCGCAAGGACCGGGCGTAGCCACACTCGGTTCAACTAAAGTTGGAGAAACTGTCACCCGCTAGCCACCTTTGTGCAAAGCACGTCGGGAGAACCGGTCTCGCGTAAGCGTACGTGTAATGTCGGTCCGGGCCGCTTCGTCCAACAATACCGCCGAACCAAAGTATGACATGCTGGTAAGCAGTATGACTTATATCGCCCACAACTCACTTGTGTTCTACTCGTGCATATAACATCAACATATAAAACCTAGGCTCGGATGCCACTGTTGGGGAACGTAGTAATTTCAAAAAAATTCCTACGCACACGCAAGATCATGGTGATGCAGAGCAACGAGAGGGGAGAGTGTGATCTACGTACCCTTGTAGATCGACAACGGAAGCGTTTGGTTGATGTAGTCGTACGTCTCCAAGGCCCGACCAATCAAGCACCGAAACTACGGCACCTCCGAGTTCTAGCACACGTTCAGCTCGATGACGATCCCCGGGCTCCGATCCAGCAAAGCGTCGGGGAAGAGTTTCGTCAGCACGACGGCGTGGTGACGATCTTGATGTACTACCGTCGCAGGGCTTCGCCTAAGCACCGCTACAATATGACCGAGGTGGAATATGGTGGAGGGGGGCACCGCACACGGCTAAGGAACAATCACGAAGATCAACTTGTGTATCTAGGGGTGCTCCCCTGCCCCCGTATATAAAGGAGCAAGGGGAGGAGGCCGGCCGACCCCTATAGGCGCTCCAGGAGGAGTCCTCCTCCTAGTAGGAGTAGGACTCCTACTAGGAGGGGGAAAGAAGTGGGGAGGGAGAGGGAAAGGGGGGCGCCGCCCCCCCTCTCCTAGTCCAATTCGGACCAGGGGGGGAGGAGGCGCGCGACCCACCTCTGGCAGCCCCTCTCTCTCTCCACTAAGGCCCATATGGCCCATTACTTCTCCCGAGGGGGTTCCGGTAACCCTCTGGCTCTCCGGTTTTCTCCGAAATCACCCGGAACACTTCTGGTGTCCGAATATAGCCATCCAATATATCAATCTTTATGTCTCGACCATTTCAAGACTCCTCGTCATGTCCGTGATCACATCCGGGACTCCGAACTAACTTCGGTACATCAAAACTCATAAACTTATAATATAACTGTCATCGAAACCTTAAGCGTGCGGACCCTACGGGTTCAAGAACAATGTAGACATGACTGAGACACGTCTCCGATCAATAACCAATAGCGGAACCTGGATGCTCATATTGGCTCCTACATATTCTACGAAGATCTTTATCGGTCAGACCGCATAACAACATACGTTGTTCCCTTTGTCATCGGTATGTTACTTGCCCGAGATTCGATCGTCGGTATCTCAATACCTAGTTCAATCTCGTTACCGGCAAGTCTCTTTACTCGTTCCGTAATACATCATCTCGCAACTAACTCATTAGTTGTAATGCTTGCAAGGCTTATGTGATGTGTATTACCGAGAGGGCCCAGAGATACCTCTCCGACAATCGGAGTGACAAATCCTAATCTCGAAATACGCCAACCCAACATCTACCTTTGGAGACACCTGTAGAGCTCCTTTATAATCACCCAGTTATGTTGTGACATTTGGTAGCACACAAAGTGTTCCTCCGGCAAACGGGAGTTGCATAATCTCATAGTCATAGGAACATGTATAAGTCATGAAGAAAGCAATAGCAACATACTAAACGATCGGGTGCTAAGCTAATGGAATGGGTCATGTCAATCAGATCATTCACCTAATGATGTGATCCCGTTAATCAAATAACAACTCTTTGTCCATGGTTAGGAAACATAACCATCTTTGATTAACGAGCTAGTCTAGTAGAGGCATACTAGTGACACTCTGTTTGTCTATGTATTCACACATGTATTATGTTTCTGGTTAATACAATTCTAGCATGAATAATAAACATTTATCATGATATAAGGAAATAAATAATAACTTTATTATTGCCTCTAGGGCATATTTCCTTCAAAACAGAGTGTCACTAGTATGCCTCTACTTGACTAGCTCGTTAATCAAAGATGGTTATGTTTCCTAACCATGAACAAAGAGTTGTTATTTGATTGACGGGATCACATCATTAGGTGAATGATCTGATTGACATGACCCATTCCGTTAGCTTAGCACCCGATCGTTTAGTATGTTGCTATTGCTTTCTTCATGACTTATACATGTTCCTATGACTATGAGATTATGCAACTCCCGTTTGCCGGAGGAACACTTTGTGTGCTACCAAACGTCACAACGTAAATGGGTGATTATAAAGGTACTCTACAGGTGTCTCCAAAGGTACATGTTGGGTTGGCGTATTTCGAGATTAGGATTTGTCACTCCGATTGTCGGAGAGGTATCTCTGGGCCCTCTCGGTAATGCACATCACATAAGCCTTGCAAGCATTGCAACTAATGAGTTAGTTGCGAGATGATGTATTACGGAACGAGTAAAGAGACTTGCCGGCAACGAGATTGAACTAGGTATTGAGATACCGACGATCGAATCTCGGTCAAGTAACATACCGATGACAAAGGGAACAACGTATGTTGTTATGCCGTCTGACCGATAAAGATTTTCGTAGAATATGTAGGAGCCAATATGAGCATCCAGGTTCCGCTATTGGTTATTGACCGGAGACGTGTCTCGGTCATGTCTACATTGTTCTCGAACCCGTAGGGTCCGCACGCTTAAGGTTTCGATGACAGTTATATTATGAGTTTATGAGTTTTGATGTACTGAAGTTAGTTCGAAGTCCCGGATGTGATCACGGACATGACGAGGAGTCTCTAAATGGTCGAGACATAAAGATTGATATATTGGACGGCTATATTCGGACACCGGAAGTGTTCTGGGGAAGTTTCGGATAAAACCGGAGCACCGGGGGGTTACCGGAACCCCCCAGGGGGTTAATGGGCCTCATGGGCCTAAAGTGGAGAAGAGGAGGAGCTGCCAGGGCAGGCCGCGCGCCCCCTCTCCCCCTAGTCCGAATTGGACAAGGAGGGAGGGGCGGCGCCCCCCTCTCCTCTCTCCCTTCCTTCCCCCTCTCCTAATTAGACAAGGAAAGGGAGGGGAGTCCTACTCCCGGTAGGAGTAGGACTCCTCCTGCGCGCCTCCTACTAGGGCCGGTCGCACCCCCCTTGGATCCTTTATATACGGAGGCAAGAGGCACCCCATGACACACAAGTTGATCCACGTGATCATATTCTTAGCCGTGTGCGGTGCCCCCTTCCACCATAGTCCTCGATAATATTGTAGCGGTGCTTAGGCAAAGCCCTGCGATAGTAGAACATCAAGATCGTCACCACGCCGTCGTGCTGACGGAACTCTTCCCCGACACTTTGCTGGATCGGAGTCCGGGGATCGTCATCGAGCTGAACGTGTGCTAGAACTCGGAGGTGCCGTAGTTTCGGTGCTTGATCGGTCGGGCCGTGGAGACGTACGACTACATCAACCAAGTTAACGCTTCCGTTGTCAATCTACAAGGGTACGTAGATCACACTCTTCCCCTCTCGTTGCTATGCATCACCATGATCTTGCGTGTACGTAGGAATTTTTTTGAAATTACTACGTTCCCCGACACTAGGCGCATGAGGAGATCATCAATGGGGGACTTCCCGTCCCTTCTTCCTCCAGAGACCCTGCTCTGGCTACTTGCTCCCGATCCGTTGCTTGCCATGGCGAGAAACCTAGATTGGTCCGCCTCGCTCCCTCCACCGAGAGGTCAGAGTGCCCAACAAGGATGGCAGACCCGATCCGAGTGCAGGCACCCCGACGGAGCTTGGCTAATCTCGTAGATTAGCAGCAACTCTGGCAGATCGCCAAAGGAGTCAAAACCCTAGACGTCGCCGCCAGGGAAGTGGGGTGTTCGTACTCGTGGTGGTTCCGCATCTCTGTGCGATTCATCGACAGTTTGACGCAATATGCGTCCATTAGGTTTTTCCCGGCAATGGCTAGAGGATAGGGTCGCTGCGAGCGTCATCCACCTCCCATTCTCCTCGGAAATTCCCCTCTTCGTGTAGCTCGAATTCGAAATTCATGATGAAACAAAGAGGGCCGAAATCACTAGTTAAAGAGTACTCGTTGCAAAGATCACTCCAACTCCCCTGGTTGCGACAAGTGGCCCATATGCAGTGCGCCACTTGTCACAACCTAGGAGTTTTCCCTTTTTTCGTAAATCCGTTTATTCAAAATGTTTTATCTCTCAAACCGTGCGTTCAAATCTCGAACTGCTTTCACCGTTGGATTCCTCGCGTCGAGATCTTCAAAACTAGATTCCATGTTGATAGGTTTTGATGAACTATTTTAAAAAAAAATTGGACGAAAAAACCGAATCGAGAGCACATGTTTTTCCCTTTTCGAAAGAGGCACGCCCGTGCCTCTCATGAAATCACAAACCGTGCCTCTCGCGAAAGCAAAACTGTAACTCTAGTGGCAGGAAAAAAAGACAAAACACATTTTTTTCGTTTCCGAGGTGGCACGGCCGTGACTCTCGCGAAAGCACAATCATGCCTCTCGCGGAAGCAAAACCGTGACTCTCGCGAAAGGAATTTTTTTGCATATTTTCCGTTTCCGAGAGGCACGGCCGTGACTCTTGTGAAAGCACAACCGTGTCTCTTGCGAAAGCAAAACCGCGACTCTCGCGAAAGAAAAAAAAAACAGAAAACACGTTTTTTTTGTTTCCAAGAGGCACGTCCGTGTCTCTCGTGGAAGCAAAATCGTGACTCTTGCGAAAGAAAAAAAAACAAAAAACGCGTTTTTTTCGTTTCCGAGAGGCACGCCCATGACTTGTGAAAGGAAAAAACCCGCATTTTTTCCGTTTCCAAGAGGCACGGCTGTGACTCTCATGAAAGAAAAATCGTGCCTTTCACGGAAGTAAAATCATGACTCTTCTGAAAGGAAAAAAACACGTTTTTTCGCAAAAAATATTTTTTTCCAAAATTGTTTTTGATTGAAAAACTAGGAAAGACCGGTGGAAAACCAAAACGTCAAGAAAACTCGAAAAACCCCGTTTAAAAAGCCAAAAACGCGTGCAGAAAAATAAAAAATTTAAAGAAAGCGCCCAAAACGCGACACATGGCGAATGGCTGAGAGCGCGTCAAGTGACGTTGATCGTTGCGAGTCAGGGTGCAAGCGACGCGGGTTGGCCGCAATCCCGCAAAAACCGCCCCGCATAAAACATGCTTTGCGGTAACCTGCGGGTAACTGCATAATTATGCGGCCACTTGCGGGCTGTCCGCCGGAACCCACTATGTGCGGCATAGCCACTCCAGTTTGTATTAGAATCTTAGATGTTGTGCGTGTGCATTAGACTCTAGAATCCTGTTTGCATGAGTTTCACTTCTCAGCGCCCAACGAGCAGACCCGACGGCGGCCGCTCCTCCAGCTTACGGACACAGGGTTCAAGCACACATACTTCAAGTTGTGTGGCGTCGACGTTGACGTGTACATGGGAACCTGCGCCGCCATCATCGTGCCCAATGGTGCAGGCAAGTCCATCCCGCAGAAGTGCTCTCCGGATGGCACCTGATCAGTCTCTTCGGATGGCAGAAGATGCGCGTGGTGCTCGCCTCCATGGCACTGAGGAACTGCACGATGCTGCTCCTGAGGCTGTACGAGCCCATGAACTATCTGGACATGCAGACCAACGACGTGTTGGCTGAAGCACTGTGCGAGTTCACTGCATGGGTCGTGCTAGTCAGCCAACACTCAAGGCTTAGTTCTCGGTCGTGCAAGGACGAAAA
The DNA here is from genome assembly GCF_056163025.1 of Triticum urartu. NCBI lineage: Eukaryota > Viridiplantae > Streptophyta > Magnoliopsida > Poales > Poaceae > Triticum > Triticum urartu. Next base: position 270,396,485 of record NC_141879.1, on the reverse strand, counting down.
GGGCAACGAGGTGCGGGTGGCGCAGGCCGCCTGGCCGGCCGATGAGAACGTCGACTAAACATGTGTATTAGCAAAGACAAAACAAAGATTATGCGGGCTGGCGGCTCCCGCTTAACCCGCATGTCCCGCATCATGGTCACCCGCGTAGCCCACATGTCGTGTGCGGGCAAGATTGCCGGACTGCGGGACGACCGCAACCCGTCCCACTTGCATCCGAAGAAGCGCTAGTAGTTGCTTTTAAAGAAGGCCTCAATCGCCCTCATGCCTAGCATCGTGGCCCAGCCACGGCCCTTTGATATATACCATGCTTGGTGGGCTGAAATTCCATCACGGGATGCAATTCTTCGGGCCGTGTACGCGGCTGTGCGTTACTGGTATACCGGCCTACACGGATAGGTCCCATTCCCACCGTGCCCTCGATTTTTCGCTGCTCCCGCAGAAGCGCACAGCCATGGCCACCGCCGCCGCCACAACCGCCTCACCGTTGCACGACTCCCGAACCTTCGCCCTGCAGCAGGGCGAGTTGGATGGGCGCTTTGCGGATGCCGAAGAGAAACCAGCAGCACCATCCGAGGAGCCAGCGGAGGCGGAGGCGGAGGAGGACGATGACGACGATGAGGACGATGACGAGGAGTATTGGTCCTACCATGACGTGGGTGAAGCCCTAGACTGGCTCGACGCCGCCGAGGGCCCGGATGGCTCGACGCGTCTTTCCTCAACATTCTCGGCCGCCGGAAGCGCCGCTGCGGCGCGGAGGCCGAACGCGCACGGCGGCATGCTCGCGCGCACACTCCAGCCACTCTCCAACCGCACACAGAAGCTGGCCTCGCACGTCCGCGCCGCTCCCTTGGAGGTATGCTCTTTCAACTCACCTTGGATTAGTTCTGATCGGCCTGTGCTGTATTACTAACTTTTATGGGCGTATGCTATCAAGGACTAGGGTTCAGTGGTTCACTATCTTCTGGTCAAAGTTGGTTACCTAATAAAATTACTAAAGAGAACAGTTCTACTTCATATTGGAGCTAGGCCTAGTAGTATCCAGCTAGGGAAATTCTAAGTTTCCAACGTCCCTCTGCAAACAACTAACTGAAATAATTCTGCTAAATTTGATGTACGTTGCTGCATTGATTTTTATGTAACGCCGGTGCCTTAACATATGGATATTTGTTATCTGAACGAAACACCCATCATGGTTTGTTCGTCTGGGTGTTGTAGCTTTTTTTGCTGATTATTTGATGTCTGTGAATTTTGAACCACTCAGGAGTGGGAAGGTAGAATGAACGTGGGGATGTCAAATTCTGTGACAACTGCAATCAGGGACAGCATAAGAGATACTGCAATTGGAAAAACAAGGAACACTGGGAAGGCAGATCGTGCTACAGTTGAACAGGTTTGTACTTTTTTTGCTGCTTGGTGATGCTTATTTCATTCTCTGCTTGGGAATTGAATCTGTACACTTTCAGTATTCCTCTATCAAATTAAGAATCAATCCCGTAGCCTTTCACCCCAATTTGCTCTCTGTCAAGTGGTTGTCTGTTTTTAGAAGTTTCTCCCCTCATCAAGTATGCAGTAATCAAAATTTATTTATTACCTCTGAGCTATAATAAGTGCCGCAGTTTTGAACTAAGGTTGAACTAACCCTAGGTTCAAAACTGCGACACTTATTATGAATCGGAGGGAGTAGATTATAATGTTTGATTTGATGTACATGAATAACAATTCTTATGAAGTCATCTCAGCTCCTGCTCGACCTCCTATCGCAACATATTCCCAAACCCACTGCATTCCTGGGTACATAGGTGGCTGAAATGGCACCATTAATCCGCTGTTGACTACTTCAACAAAAAGCTGTATAAATCTCGGTTGTAACTTACTGCATACCTTCATCAGACTTGAGTCCTGCTTCATTTTCTATTGCCTGTTCTGTAAGTTTGTGAAGCAGAAGTTTGAACATCGCTCTTTTTGATGCCTACTGCATTTTTGTTTATGAGTTCTCCTGACTGATTAGGTACCATTGCTTCAATGCTGATAATTGTGTGTGTGTGTGGGGGGGGGGGATCTGATCTATTTCTTTTCCTCTTCTGCAATTTGTTTAATTAATTTTTTTGTCATTGTGGGCCCTCAAAAGAGTGCTCTCTATTGCACATGTGATTTGATTACTTGATCTGATGATTGCACGATATTTTCAGTTCTTATTGGAAGGGCATACTTGCTCATTTGTTCATCCAGATAAAGTTATAAATTTTGATTTACTGGGAAAGACAAAAACATGCTTTAACTCTATAGTCTATGTAATGAATGATGTTTTAGTGAAGTACTTTTTCTAAACATTTGATTTTTTCTTTATATGCAGGCTATTGACCCAAGAACCCGCATGGTTTTGTTCAAAATGTTAAACCGTGGTGTGTTTAATAACATAAATGGTTGCATTTCTACTGGAAAAGAGGTAACCTTCAATTTGCAGTGCACATCGTAGCGACAAGGCATCTGCTACTTGATAATTTCATTGCACCCGCGGATTTAAAAATAATATTATGAGAGAAGTTTGTGGAGCATAGAGCTACTTTAGCTGTTGACAGAGGAAAATAGAGAAGGCATCCCATAGTACAAGTTGCATTTTTACTCACCATTCTGTATATCTATTATTAGAATAACACACTCAATATTAACTGTGGCAATTGATTTTTTTTCCTTTGTAGGCAAATGTATATCATGCAACAAAGACGGATGGCAGTGAGTTAGCAATCAAAGTCTATAAAACTTCAGTGCTTGTTTTCAAGTAAGATTTGGATTTTATACTTGCCTTTTCTCTTATAATAACTGGATACTCAAAGCTACGTTGGAATGCTGTTTATGGGCATTTTGTCCTTTCAGTACTTCTAAATTGTTTTGTTTCAAAAAGGTTTCCATGTGAACAAAGTACACACTTCCTTGTTGCAGGGATAGAGATCGATACGTTCAAGGAGATTATCGTTTTAGACATGGTTACTGCAAGCATAATCCTCGGAAAATGGTAAAGACCTGGGCTGAAAAGGAAATGCGAAATCTTTTACGGTATGACATATTCTTATTTAGCATCCTTTATTCATGATTTTCATTTCAGCAATTTGGCAAGATGTTTCTCAATGGGATTCTGTTGTTGAACTGGGTTTATTTTTGTGGGGAAAAAGAGGATGCATTTGGAAGCATAAGCTGTTGCTATCCTATATTTTGTTCTGTCTCTCTGGCAGCCCGGTGCACGTAGCTCCCGCTTGTGCGGGGTTCGGCGAAGGGCCGACCACTTTTGTTCTGTCTCTATAAATTAAATTCTCACTTTATATAATTTTTATCTTCTTCTGCAATACTTCGCAAAATGCTTTCAGTTATTGAAATAGATAGATTTGCACTTCTCTCTCTTGTTCAGAGTTAGAGCAGAAGGAATCCGATGCCCGAAGCCGTTACTCTTGAGGCTTCATGTTTTGGTGATGGAATTTATAGGTAAAACTTGTGGTGACATTTGCTTATTCAACGCCTATCAACATTTTCCTACAGAAATGGTATCATATCATGATATAATAATTGTCCAAACATACGCCTTGTTAGCAGAACATCCCACAGAACAGTACTTTCAAAGGTATTATCAGTGCGTCTAATAAATTGAGTTGGTTCTCCTTCAGGAAAGGGAGGTTGGGCTGCTCCTCGTCTTAAGGATGCTAATTTGTCCGATGACAAGTTGCGTGAAACATACTTTGAGGTACATGACGCATGCAAAGACTAACTACCAGTTGAATTGTCAGCTGAATATGGTCTTCTCCTATAGAGGAATGAACAAGGAACCACATAGTACCCAAACATTAGATTTTGGGCACTCTTATCATACCATTTTACAATATACTTACTGCAGCTTATTTTCAGATTGTTACAACGATGCGGACACTTTACCAAAAGTGCAAGCTTGTCCATGGTGATTTGAGTGAATACAACATTCTTTATTATGAGGTAGTTGAACACTTCTGATTAAGCCTCTTTAATCTCTTTTATTTCCCTGTTAACCAGGTTCCTCATTCTTATTTGCTTGTTGTGCAGGGACACTTGTACATCATTGATGTTTCACAGTCTGTCGACCTTGACCATCCTTCAGCTTTGGATTTCCTGAAGGAAGATTGCTTGCATGTTAATGTGAGTAAAATTAAATTAAAATTGACCAGACATGGATAACTCGTGGTATTTAATACGTGTGCAATGCTGTTTTCAGGATTTCTTTGAAAAACGAGGCATTCCTGTCATGACAGTAACAGAGCTATTTAATTTTGTTGTGGATCAAAATATCGCTGATGAAGATGTTGATGATTACCTGGAGAAGGCATGTCCTTATTTTACTTTCAGTAGTTACATTACTTCGCAATCATCGATTTTTGCGTGATACTATGCTCATCCTTGGACAGAAGATCTGACGGGTTATCAATGTTGTGGTTACAACAGGTTCAACAAAAGATTTTGGAAAATGGAGATACAGCTGCAGATGATGATGAAATTGCTCCAACAGTCTTGGTGCAGGTAGGAATATGAATATTGTACTATGCATTTGTGCAGCTTTGCCAGAAATATACTCCCTTTGTCCCAAAATAAGTGTCGCTGAGTTAGTACAAAGTTGTACTGGAGTAGTTTACAACAGTGAGCATCTTCACTTCTCCAGTGAGGGACCTTAATATCTGAGGCATACGTTTATTTATTGCATATATCTGTTACTCGCCAATCATCACTATTTTATACTATGTTTCGATTCAAGGTATTGACATTACCTTTGTGGTACTCCCTCTGTCCGGAAATACTTGTCATCAAAATGGATAAAAGGGGATGTATCTAGACGTATTTTAGTTCTAGATACATCTCTTTTTATCCATTTTGATGACAAGTATTTTCGGACGAGGGAGTAACTGTTTTATCTCATGTGCACAATTCATTGGTCTGATTCCAGTTAGTCTTGTCTTCCAGATCTCTTATACGAGTTTCTAACTACTTCGTGTTTATTTTGTTTCTTTCATATGTTTGTGCTGTGTGTTATACAGTTTACTTACTAATAATATTACCTGCTTTGCTCTTTTTGATAGACGTTGGATTATGTGAAGCAATGTGAGGCAGATATTGTCAGCATGTCAATGATGCAACGCCCATCCGTTGGTTATGAGCCAACAGCAGATAAGCTTTATGACCAGCCACTGTTAGGATTTGTGCGGGCAAAAAATGAGCCTACCGAAAACAAGGAAGCACAGCCGGCACAAAAAACACGCGAAGAACCCTTGGACCTGCAAACTAAGTGCTCGTTGGAGAACAAGGAGGAAGATGAATCGGGTGACAGTGAGTCCTGCTCTAGCTCCGACGAAGACGGTTCGTGGCATGAGTCCACAAAGGTGGGGCCCGAAGAAAGGAAGGCTGCTCGCAAGGAAAACAAGAAGAAAGTGAAGGAGGAAAAGAGGGAAACTCGCAAGACGAAGATCTCCAAGGCCGATAAGAAGAAGAGGAAGAAAATGGCGAAGGCAAAGTGCAAGCGGTAATGGATCACTGCTGGCTGGCAAAGTGGCAATCCACATGGTTGACACCCATCAATTTTGTTATACAGATCTACTTGCACTCAGTGTTGTCTCCAATGGAAATGAGTGAGAAGTGTTGGATGCGCTTTCTTTTTGTAGTAGTCCTTCTAAATGTATTGCTTAAAAACCAAACTTGTAAAAGATCCGTCCTGCCGCAACATTATCAGATATTTTGAGTTGTGTGTATGCTTAATTCCGTCTGTTCTGTTGGTTACATCTTATGTGGCGATTTTCTAATGTAAACTATGGATGAGAACATCAACTCTTTATGGGTCTACAAAGTTCGCGGTAGATTGTTCTCAAGCCCAAATCGCATAGCAGAAGCAGGAAATTTTTGAATGTATGATGTGAAGATAAAGAAAGGAGACGGATGCCTGGACTGTTGTGATCCAAATCACCTAAACTTGCATCAAATAGGAGAGCGCCCCATTTGAAATTTCCCTTCCGTTTATCTGATTCCAAAAATTTTCGGAGCACCCCTAACTTAACCCTTCAAGGTAAAGAGTTAAAAAAAATCCACATCTTACGGTTGCCCTTCCTTAGATTCGAAGGCGAGGTGAGCGAGCGAGCAAAGCAAACCCTCCCAAAACCACGAGCCCCTCCGCCGCGTCCCCGGCTCTCCTCTACCGAAGCCGACGCGAATGCCGGAACCGCAGGCCATCCTCCCGCTCCGCGCGCTGCCGCCGGACGCGCCGCTCCCCTTCCCCCCGCCGTTCCACCACCAGACCCCCGCCACCTCCGCCGCCACGGCCACGGCCACGGCCAGCGCCAGCACCACCCCGACCCCTCCCCCGGCCACGCCCCCGAATCCGACCCCTCCCCCGGCCACGCATCCCCACTCCTCGTCCTCCACGCGGCCGCCGCATCCATGGGAGATCGCCGCGCGCGCCTGGCTCGAGTCCTTCCCCGACGGCCGCCCTCCCACCGAGCCCGAGGTCGACGCTTACATCGACGCCCACCGCCCCGAGCTCCCATCCCTCCCCCGCTCCCAGCTCCACCAGCGCCTCCTCGCGCTCCGCGGCGACCAGGTAACCCATCTACCCTTTCCCTTTCCACGGTCGACGATTCGCGCACTGGATGGAATTATTACCTGATTGCTGCGTGGTTAAGTTTACTGGATTCATCAACTTGAGCTCTTAGAGTGGCTGCACGAATTGTGACATGATAGGTTTATGGCTGTGGGGTATCTTTTACATCAATCGAGGTGACCATTGTTTGGGGTTCCAAGTAGCACCAGTCATGCAAAAGTTACAAAAATTCAAAAACAAAAACCATGCAAAACTTAACTTCTCAAAATTAGGTTTTCTGAAATCAGATCGTTATTACTTTTATTGGAACTCTAATTCGAGCACATTAAATTCTTACTTCAGGTATTCAGCTATGTGCCTATGTTTATGAGCTTAATTAGCCCAATTTGATCTACACAATATCTCTTAAATATGCTTAGATGTAGCTTTCTTTTGCATTCCTCTAATCCTTCCAGTGACCAAGGAAGCTAAGTTCATTGTGCAATTTTTTTTTGTCGTTCCCATCAGGTTTTAGATCCAGACCAAAGTGCATTCCCATACAGGTTCCAGCGAACTGATCTCTGGAAGCCTGTGTATCAGTGGTTGGAAACTCTTGAGATGGACTCGCTAGTTACATCAAAGCAGATATCGGACTGGCTTGCATCGAACCCACAGGTGATGGATAGGCTGGTTGAGAAGCATTCCAAGTATCATCTGATACACTACAGCCAGCGGATGCACTTGAAGTTGCTCAAGAAGAGAGGGAAGTTGCCAAAGGTACAAAATTTTCTGAACCACTTTGATTGGTTCGTGGGTGAAATGTTTTTATTTTCTTTCTACTGGCTGAATTTGGTTAAACCTTTCCAAACAATACTACATTGGTATTTTGACATCAATTTTATTTATATTTATTCTTTAGGAGATGTGTGGTACTCTGATATGTTTCTGTTTTTCATGAATCAAATATACTATGTCTAATCTAAATTTAACGCCCTAGTAAAGTAGTATTAGCTTTTGTACCTTGTATTATTACAACAACAACAGCAAAGCCTTTAGTCCCAAACAAGGTGGGGTAGTCTAGAGCTGAAACCCATAAGATCTCGCAACCAACTCATGGTTCTGGCACATGGATAGCTAGCTTCCACTCACCCCTGTCCATGGGTAGTTCTTTGGTGATATTCCATTCCTTCAGATCTCTCTTTACGTACTCCTCCCATGTCAAGTTTGGTCTACCCCGACCTCTCTTGACATTATCAGCACAGTTTAGCCATCCGCTATGCACTGGAGCTTCTGGAGGCCTGCACTGAATATGCCCAAACCATCTCAGACGATGTTGGACAAGCTTCTCTTCAATCGGTGATAGCCCAACTCTGTCCCCTATGGCCGTATATCATCATTCTGGACCCAATCCTTATGTGACCACACATCCATCTCAACATGCGCATCTCCGCTACACCTAACTGTTGAACATGTCGCCTTTTAGTCGGCCAACACTCAGCGCCATACAACATTGCGGGTCGGTTATCTCAGGCACAGTTATAGCTCTTTTATTTCAGCAGGGGAATGAACCTAGCCTCCTAAAGCAGCACATACTTCTTTTTCCGGTCTGTTACCTCAGGCACAGTTTTTTAGTAACACAGCTTCTTCTTTGCTTCATTAGTTATTATATGTGGTTATGCTAGTTTGAGCTGTTGGCTAGTTAAGTTGCATTTGCAAGGAATCGTTTGAGGTAATAGTACTTAATACAACATACTCATTTTAGTATCTCATAGTTTTTTTTATTTGTTTCGGTAAGTTTATTCTGTGAATACATCTTCCTATCCTTGCAAATAATATTCTGATCGGCTGTTTCTCGATTGCTTGAGAATGGATGAAATCACATTCCATTTGCTCACTGTTGGATCTCCTCAAATGATTCTTACTGCGGATTTTGTCTTCCTCTCTGGAGATGACAGTGTGTTGGGTTAAGGTTCAGGTTCGGATGTAGATTCAGGGTGGAGGTTACCTGTGGGGAGCAGGGAGAGCCAGCGGGTGATCAACATGGCGGGGATAGAGGTGATGGCGGTAGCCGCTGGAGTTGGAAAAGGAGGCCGCGAGAGAGATGACTGATAAAATGTGTTTAGGAGGATGGAGGGCGAGGCTGCTGCTTTCTGTTTGGATTTAGAGCATCTACAGCCGGGCGACCCAAACCCTCCTCAAATGCCAGGGTGGCCCGCCCGGTCACAAAATTTTGACCCAGACGGACGCATCAAACAGGCCTCAAACGCCCGGGCTGACCGCCGCCCCTCATATCCAGCCCAAATATGGGGCGGATATGGGGGTGCCCGGGCGCGCCAGCCACGTTGGACCCGGCCCACGCTGGCCCACCCGACCCCACATATATTCGTCCCTATCCACTCGCCGGACCAAACCCTAGCCACTTCACACTCCTCTCCCCTCCACTCCCTCCGCCACCCGAGCTCACCTCCGGCGATTTCCGGCCGTCTCCGGCATGGCGGGCAGCGGATCTGACTCCAACCAGTCCGGATCCGTTGACTGGGGTGTCATCCCGTGCGGGTTGGAGGAGGCAATGGCGGTCCGCATTGCACTCCGCCGCTGCCGGGAGGACAGCGCCCGACCAATGGAAGGATCTGTCCGGTGCGACTCCATAGCGTCGGCTCAACGGGCGCTCGGGTCCTCTAGGGCTGGATCATCGCGGTCCCAGTAGCCGGAAAATCTCTCCTTCCCCATCACCGGCTAGGCAGACTATGAGTCCCACCGGGAACGAGAGGCCCGCCGTGGGAAGGAGAGGATAAGGGCCGCCGAGGCCCGTATCGCGGCGGAAATGGCGGTGGCTGATGCGGCGGCGCGGGCGGCCGCAGAGGAGGAAGCCATCCGCGCCCGCCTTGTGAAGAAACGGCAGCGGAGGAACAGGCGCACCCTCGCCCGAGAGCAAAATCGGGCGGTCCATGCCATGGCCGGACTGCCACAGAAGGAGGAGGAGGACAGCGACGACGAGGACAGCTCCGGCGACGAGCAGATCTGGCTCGATCCCTACTGCGTCTTCGACCGGTACTTCCGTGAGAAGGACGGCAAGGGCGCCGGGAAGGGCAAGGGCAGCCGTGGATGATCTCGACCATAGCCAAACATGCCAAAATTTTGGTAGTCCGATGGCATGCCAGTAGTGATGGAGTAGCCGGACGATGTGTGTAATGCATCGACGTAGTTGCATGAGTTTGTATGGATTTGAGATATGATAATTGAGGTGTCCAGTTGTGAGAAGGCAAATTTGAGGCTTGACCGTTCAGTGTCCGCGGATGCGACCGGGCGTGTCCGCGGGCGTTTGAGGGGCCGGATTTGCAAAGTCCGGCTGTAGATGCTCTTAGATCCAACAGTTCACAACATTGACTGGTTTTAACAAAAAAAGCAAGCAACCGTGGTTCACAAGATCACATCAATTGACCTCTTTTGAACAAAAAACAATCTACCATGCAGCTGTTGGATCCATATATATCTTGTCCTTATTCTAGATGGTCCTTACATAATCTCGATTTGCGTTCTTTTCTTGTTCCCCTTTAACCTTTTTTTCCCTTGAAGATACTAAGCTTTACCAAATTGATGCTTAAATAACAGACTCTACAACTTTCTGCGGCTAGAGCCACATTCCAGCCAAGTGCTGTTCCAGTTGCCCCACCAGAAAGTGTGGCGACCTTACCGAAATCTCTACCTCCGGCGACAGGTTTTACTTTCATTGATTCTACATCTTTTCTGGAAATTATATTTTTTTGGTCTCCTTGATCATATGCGTTCTGCCTTTCCATAGGTGGATTTCCAGGCGGCAATGCAAGCATATCTCCAGGTGGCAGTGCAAACAGATCTCCAGGTGTCAGTGCAAGCAGACTTCCAGGTGGCAGTACACCAATAAAGGACAAAAATATGTCTTTGTCCAAAAAGAAAGAAGCTCTCTTCAAATATGAACTGTATGCACCTAACTCTTGTACTGTTCTTACTTAGGGTTATCAGTTGACTTTCTCTGCTACATTATTAATGATGTGTGCTAAAATAACCGTGCATGCATTTCAGTTTGACAGATTTGCAGAATCAATTGACCAGTGTGATGTTAAAGCACTGTCGTACTGTCGCCATTAAAGATACAGATTCACTGTATATGGATATTCAAAAGCCGGAGACCAACATATTATGTATACAAGAAGGGGCAACTACTGCAAGCGCATCAAACCCTGCAGATGTGCCAAAGATTTATGTCAATGAACAGCCGAAAGCAGGGGGAGTAGTGGAGAGTGAATTTGGCCAAAAGAGAAAGAGAAACCCAATCATTGTTACACCAGCGTGGTGTTACAGTGAAGCTACAACAGGTTTGTCCCTTTTCTTGGTGGTAGGATAGATCCTCTGTTGTTCTGTTCGATACAAGTTAATTTACGGACTTAGACACCCTTTTGGCTGGTCATTTGTGTATTCTATGGATTGTAGGCTTGCTCTTTAATTTGTAAACATACCATGCCAAAGGCCTTCCATTATCTGCAGTCATATAGTTGCAAATTTGTTGTTTTGATCCGTATCAACTATCAACTAAAAAGTCATGTTTCAGGAACGTCGGAGCGTGAACAGAATTCTAGTTCATATAGTGATGGTGCGAGAAGTTTTAATATATGGAAGGGACATGTTAATCCATCGTCTCCACAGAGATCTATAAAGAAAAATCTATTGTTCTGCCTAGAGGGGCGTGAAATCGGTAGCAACTGGTCTCAAGTTTGTTCTTATGGAGGTTATGCTGGAAGGAACCGTGAAAGATGGACCCCATTTCTTGAAGGCATGTTTGTTTTGATCTCTAAACAATATTGTTGTTCAGCAGTGTTCTGATATTTAGTTTTCATTTTGTAAATCATAATAGATTCTTCTTGATTTCAATATTTAGGATGGAATTCACCCGCAGTTCAGTTTGAAGGGCCTGCGGTACAAGCTGTAAGAAAAAGTTACCTATCTTGGAATGCAACTTCATGTGCTTATACATCAAGTGCTCCTTCTGCTCAGCCTCATGACAGGGTATGGATCTCTCAAATGCCTGGTAATGCAATTTGGTACAAGTTCAAATACTCCCTCCGTTCCTAAATATTAATCCTTTTAGAGAATCCAATGCGGACTACATTCAGAGCAAAATGAGTGAATCTACACTATAAAATATGTTTATATACATCCGTATGTACTCCCTATTGAAATCTCTAAAAAGACTTATATTCAGGAATGGAGGGAGTAGTTGATAACGTGATGAACTGATGTCTGGCAGTTTGCTTGCTCAAAGCTTATGTAGTATCAAACATAGTTTAAGAAGCCTGAAAGCAAACAGACAGTTGAACTGAAAAAACAAGAACCACTGTGTAAGTGTGCCAATAGAGGTACAAACCACGTCTGATTAACAAGTGATGATCATGCAAACTCTTTGGCTCATGCGGTTACTAACTAAGATCAATCAGAAGCTTGTGTAAGTTACCCTGTTGAGATCAAGGAAAAAAGTGGTAGCGTTAATTGTGCGTTTTGACACCGCCTTGCGCTTTTCTGACCAAAGTGCATGCTTAAAGCGCAATTATGCGCACAATAAGTGCAATTAAGCGCCAGCTTGCCTAGGCGTGTTTTTTTAATCATGGATCGAGATAGAAAACTTAGTCAAATTCAAACCATAGTAATTGATACCCAATGCCAATGGTGATCACATGGTTAAATTGTGAGCTAAGTTGTCATTTCATCTTTATTTACTGACAAAGTATGCTTGGGCTTATGTTGACCCACTTCTACAAGTTTAGAGACCTAATGTACAATCATCAAGTTCAGAGACCCAAGCGACATGTCTGTACAAGCTGAAGGACCTATGATGCACTTTACTCTTTATTTTACCAATATACACATTCTGTTCTTAAATTCTGTACTTTGTGTTGGCTCAGCAAGGTGTACGCAAAGTTCTTGATGTAAAATTTCACCCAGAAGGGTTGCCCCAGCTTGTTTCTTGCTCTAATGAGGTTGGTACCTTTCATGATTACAACTGCATTTTCTACTCAAGATTTTATAGTAGTGAGGGGGTGCCCTGGGAGGTAGGCAGGCTGGCAACAAGCATGGCATTATAGCTGCTGTGAAATGCCTTGATACCTCCCTGTTGTTCTTTGGATTCCTATTTGTATTTTGTAGTTTTTTAAATTTCCTTCTTTTGATTCATATAAACATATTATTCCATCAATCCAGGCACCAAATGAATTATTGCTTTTCAATCTTCTTTCTGGGAGGGCTATTCAACTTAGAGGCCACAATACTAAGGTATGCCATACAAGTTCGTTTATGTTATATCTACCCACATATAAATAGAGTATCTTCTGCGCTAGTGAATCTATTCTGCCTTAGGGCTATTCAACTTAGAGGCCACAATACTAAGGTATGCCATACAAGTTCGTTTATGTTATATCTACCCACATATAAATAGAGTATCTTCTGCGCTAGTGAATCTATTCCGCCTTCCTTGTTTGTCCTTTTTTGTTGAATGGATCTTATTTTTGAACAGCTCTTTTGTCCTTTTGTGCTTGGAGAACAGTATACTTTAGACTTTACTAACTCGGATAAATAACTCAAGAGTTAAGACCACCGCCATAAGAAATACAAAATAAGTGGTTGTGTGACATGCTTAACCTTCTGTTTCCTGCAATATTTACTTGTCTTCATGATCAATTGTTTGTCACGTTTTTCTTTTTCAAGCATGTTCCACACAAGGAGAAAATGTGCACCCTGTTTCTTCCGTTACCATGCTATGACTACATAAAATAAATTCAGAAGTACAGTACTATGTTGCTCCCTCTGTAAAGAAATATAAGACCTTTTAGATCACTACTTTAGTGATCTAAAAGGTCTTATATTTCTTTAGAGGGAGTACCATGGTAGTATTAACCACTCTCAACTCTCAGTACTCATTGTAAGATGCGTGTTTAATCCTTGTGCTCGTATTTGGCATGCCTTACTTTCTTTTTGCCTTATACTACGTTACTATTAGTGTTTCACTTGGTTATATTTTATTGTTCCCAGATCCAGTCAACCTCATTTGCAGTTAAAGGAGCAAGCGTTGTATCTTGTGGTTCTAATTTACTGAAGGTGACCCTGGAGTACTAATCAATGCAACAAATTAAGAACCGAATGATATTAATTTATTTTTTCTTTATAAATAAACAATAGGTATGGGACTGCATAACGGGCTCTTGCCTCTACACCCTGGGTGGCGATGACCAAAATTCAGTGGGGCATACTCAAAAAATCAATGCTATGGCAGTGAATAAGTGGCAGTCCTGTATGTCAACTCTCATGAGCTTTATTTCTGTGTGTTTAATATAAGTGTACCTATACCCGTCTTTCTTGTAGATGTCTTCTTTTGCTTCCTCTGTTTGCAGTTGAGTTGAGAGCTTTAATGGATAGGTCTGAGATCTGGCAATATGTTTATGTATGTTTAATATGTCACATTGTTTCTTACACTTACTTTCCTTAGGAAACTATGACTGAATGACTTAAGTTTTAACAAGCAATTTCATATGATGGTTAGTTTTATGTATGATACTAAAATGTGCTGCCTACTGTATTGATGATTGTGGCCATGTCATTACAATTGATTGAGCCTATGTTAACTCCTGTATTTCTTTTGTCTGACCTATAACTGTATATAAAGCTTTGTTTAGTTACAATTAAATTTATTTTTCCAAAGCAAAGTATTATCAACAATTAGGAAAAGAAGCACCCCTTCAATTTGGTTTGTTCTGCTTGTATTTTCAAGTTCTTGTAGAAGATGGGCTTCTACAATGGTACTCCCTCCGTCCCAAAATTCTTGTCTTAGATTTGTCTAGATACGGATGTATCAAGTCACATTTAGTATTAGATACATCCGTATCTAGACAAATCTAAGACAAGAAATTTGGGACAGAGGGAGTATCACTTTCTGTATATGTGCTGATAAGTAAGTCCATACATTTGGCAATTTGAACTGCCCTCACATGATGCCCCGTCCATTTTTATAGGTTATCCCTTCCATTATAATAGTGATATCACTGTATCCTTTTGTTGCGCATCCTCTTTGCCTATGTGTTTTGGAAAATCAGTACAAAGGAGTATCACAGGGATACAGTTTTTTCCTTTTGGTACCTAAGCATTGTAGTGTTTTTGCTCTATTCAAACTTGTTGTTCTGCTCTAAATTGTTTATAGAGCATCTCTCCTTTAACTTTGGTTATTCTAGTTTTCAACATAGTGTACACTTGTAGGTCTGGTTGTCACTAGTGGAGCAAAAGGTGATGGGAAGCTTCTACTATGGAATGCTCTGAGAGGTGAACTCGCTTCTGATCTGAATTCAAACCTGAGGTAAGCTGGATCCTTTCTTCTTCTGGAATACTCCTTAGTCCCTAAGTATTAAGATGCACACCATTCTGGTACTGTGCAGCCAAAAAGTTCCAAACATTACCTGTTAGGGCTATATTTAGCAAAAACAACAACAACAAAGCCTTTAGTCCCAAACAAGTTGGGGTAGGCTAGAGGTGAAACCCATAAGATCTCGCGACCAACTCATGGCTCTGGCACATGGATAGCAAGCTTCCACGCACCCCTGTCCATAGCTAGTTCTTAGGTGATACTCCAATCCTTCAGGTCTCTCTTAACGGACTCCTCCCATGCCAAATTTGGTCTACCCTGACCTCTCTTGACATTCTCCGCACGCTTTAGCCGTCCGCTATGCACTGGAGCTTCTGGAGGCCTGCGCTAAGAATTACCTGTTAGGATTCTTCCACAATTCTTCCACATCGTTTTTATTTTATTTGTGCATATTGTCTGTTCTCTTGTGACAAGAATCATCTGACGAGGAACACCTTCTAGCAAATTTTCTTCTCCCAGTAATGTTTTGTGTCATGCCCCAGTGAAACATCTCACTTCCTGCTGCTCCCTCCGTTCGGAATTACTTGTCGAAGAAATGGATGTATCTAGACGTATTTTAGTTCTAGATACATCCATTTTCGAGACAAGTAATTCCGAACGGAGGGAGTAGCATTTTGTGAAGTCCCAACGTTTAGTATATCTTCTGAGTTGTGGCTGCTCCATTGATATAATAGATTTTTGACAGGTGGAATTGGAAGCCCACACAAGTGATTTGCTTAGATCTTTGGCAAACTAATTCCCGTTTCATCTCCCAAAGTGTCGTAGCTTCCACTCCATGAGTTTCGGTTGACCCATGCACCTGTTAGGTAGTAGTAGCTAGTACCTATGACCCAGAACTCTGTGCCTGGCACATGAATGATATCCTCAGGCTAAGCTTCTAAAGGAACATACATGAAGGAGGTATCAGCATTATGACAGTTTTTTGTTCAGGTGCTAACATAAGTAAAGCCCAATGAATAAGAATTTAGTTGACGCTTTGTCATTCTAAAGATGGATTTTCTAGGGTTTACATGTCCTAATTAACTAATTAGGAAATTTCACCACAAATAGATGAACTTATATTGTGGGTCTATCTGGGTCAAGAACTATGGAACTGAACATTTAGGTCAATTAACTACAGAACTGTGCATTTCGGGTGAAAGAATTTGTTAACCAAGAGAAAGAGATAAAAAATGGGCCATCCATGTGAGTACTAGATGGTTACTGAAGGAATTGCCACCTCAGTAACACATCAGCATGTGTACTCTCACGTCCTATCCATGTCAACCATTTCCAAACCCACCTTTGGATCTTCATCTTTTATGGTCAGTCCAACAAGTTTGTTGATCTGGATGCACCCACTCGCAATTTCATGTACCTGTGGTAGTATGGCACAATTTCTGCAAAATGTCTACTATTCGTTCATTAAATACGCAAAGAGAGATCTGAAGGACTGGAAAATCACCAAAGAACTAGCCATGGACAGGGGTGCATGGAAGTTAGCTATCCACGTGCCAGAACCATGAGTTGGTTTTGAGATCTTATGGGTTTCAGCTCTAGCCTACCCCAACTTGTTTGGAACTAAAGGCTTAGTTGTTGTTGTTCATTAAATGCACAGCTCTTGTTCTGTCAGTAGCACTCAAAGCACGCTTGTGGCTTGTGCACATGATACCCACATATTAAGTGCAAAGCATATTCGCTTAACCATGTCTTCTGTTAATTTTTGGGTCAGATAGTGCAAACCTTAGTGTTCCCTAGTTCACATATTTAGTGGTTTTATGTTTCTAGTTTCCTCCTACGCCTGTGCGTCCCCATAATTCTTATTCATCTTGTCATAGATGTAAACATTATCAAATTCTTTGCTGATGCAGGTCACAGGATATGGTGTATCCTTCGATTGATACAATGGAGTTCTGTAGTGAGAATCTTCTGGCATGTGGAAGTGACTGTGATTATGGTGGCTCAGCTGTGGTACAACTATGGGATATTGAGTCTCCAGAATCTTACTTATCTTTCTCTGCAAGCGATTCGGTATATATCATTTTTTTAAGTTTCTTACTGAAAGTTGTAGAAGTGAACACTGAGCAGAACACTAACACGTTTCATTCACAGTATATTACTTCCCTTAAAATCAATCCTGCTGGCAACACTATCATTACAGGTTATGTTCCTTCTCTGCTGTGTATAGTATCTCTCTATTGCAGCCAAACTAACACTGGGGTTATGGTTATTTCCTCCAATAGCAGGTTCTGGTGATGGGACTATTGGTTTATTTGACATCCGTGCTTGTTCTGCAATTAATCATTTGTCGGTGGGGTCTGGTTCTGAGGTAGTATTCTTAATTCTTTCCATCAGTTACCAGACATACTGGTTGTTTTGTGTTAGTGTAGTTCTTAGACACTTCCTTTTAATTATATTTTCCTGGGTTTACTCATGGGTACTAGTGTTTGCTGTTTGTACTTTGACCAAAGCTGGCATCAGTGCATCACCCTTACCTTGTAACTCAAACACGAAACAATGGGTGTGCCCTAACGTTCTGCCTTATCTGGAAGCTGTCATCAGCCCCCCTGTAAATTTTGAGCCCCATTTCCTCTTGGATGCCTATTCAATGAATTGGAAGGAAGGGATATGTAACTTCAGTCAACATTAGTGTAGAATTTGTTTCAAACTTCCCAATTGCTCAATTGACTTGGTTTTGATATCTTATGGCTTTCAACTTTCAACTCTAGCCTACCTCAACTTGTTGTTCATTTGACGGCACATACCATAGCTCTTTTCGAGAGCATATAGCTCTACGCATCGAAACAGTTCCTTGTTCTTTGGGGCTTATTGTGTCCATTAATCTGCCACAGTTAGTAGAATCTGAAATTTTTGGGTGGAGTTTGCACGGATCATTTGTAAATTATGTCATGTCTTATTGGTTCTCGTCTAAGGATTACGGATGCATCTGTATTGCTGAAAGTGACATTTTCTTTAAGCTTACTGTGTCTTCTTGGTGGATTTTTTTCTTCAAGCTTCCATTCTGCTTATTTGAATGATATTAACATGTTTCTTCCATAAGAACTAATAATTGCTGTATTGGTGCTCAACAGGTTACATCTGTTTCATTTAGCAACTGTGGTACCTATTTTTCTGCCTCTAGCACATCAAATAACACTTTGGTTTGGGATACAAGACTAGTTCCACTAAGTCACACCAGAGATGTTTTGCGAAGCAAAGACATGCGTTTTTTCCGGCCTTTACATTGCTTGAGCCATGGCAAGCAGATGCCAACTGCAGAATATACGAGCCAACTACCAGGGTAATTGCATTAAATATAAGTTTGGCATTGTTTTAGCTAATGATTTTTTGTTTTCAGAAATGTTTGTGGTTATTTATGATCTTTGTTGGTGAGCTAACTGGGACTCATTTGTTTTCTGAAGTTGACAGTAGTTTTTGACCCGATCTGTGATTTACTGTTTCAAAGTAATCTGGCATACTCTATCAACCTACATGACACATCATTCTCTTCTGTTTTATTTTGTCCAGTGATGAAAAATTTGCGACTTTGCACAAGAAAATGCCAACTCCACAATACAAGAATGTATTTGTATGGATGAACATCTTTTTTCTATAGTAAAATTTCACATTGTGCTGCTCCAGTAGCTGAAGATACATAGTCCAGCATTGAAATTTCTTGCCTGTGTCCACAGCTCCATATGTATTGGCTGATTTAATAGCACAGAAGGTGCTAATTATTGTCGCAAAATACAAATGAGCACTGGCATTGCCATGAAGATTTGGAGATAGCTAAATAGAAAATTAATCTTAATTACTAATTGTGGTAGTAATCCTTCCTTGCACCATTTCCCTGTTATTCTCCTGCTCGGAGAACTGTACTGCTAAACTCTCTTTCTGTTCAATGAAATGAAACGCAAAGTCTTTGTGTTTTCTCGAAAAAAAGGTACATTAGTATGTACACACTCTTGTGACTAGTAGTCTACCATGTTACCGCCTTTCTAGCAGCATAATCTGAATATAGATGAATGCGTAATTAGCTGATAAAATGTAAGGTACTACCTCCGTCCTGGTTTATTGGTCTCCTTTGTATTTTGTGCCAAATTTTGACCTTAGGTTTAACTAACAAAATGTTAATGCATGTCATAAAAAATTATACCGTTGGAAATCTAAGGTCAAAATTTGGCACAAAATACAAAGGGGACCAATAAACCAGGACGGAGGTAGCAAGTCACAGCGATAGACCGCTCACCATACTTCGGCTTGGATAATTAGCTGACTATGGTTGGCCATAAAGTTCATCCTATATTTATTGTACATCTCATTTGGTATCACTCGGTGCCTTGTATATAGTTCTTTTTTCCAGAACTACATACATTGTGTTTTGACAAAAACTGTTGTCATTGTTACAGACATGTCGACGAGGGTGATCAGGGGGTAAATGCCACACAGTGGTTGCATAATCAACCTGTCCTTGTTACTGCAAGCGGTGATGGCAGGTGAGTAAAAATAAGTCAATGAATATGATCATTATACTTCTGTTATTCTTGTAAAATGTGCTCAACTGATTGACCTGCAGCGTTGGAATGTGGGATGTTACTCTAGGCAAGCCTTGTGTCAGACATATCGTCACTCATAATCGATGTGCCAACGCTGTAAGCATCATGTGCTCCAATATTTTCTACTGCTGGTCCTTCAGCAAACTTTTCTGATGTTTCAAGTTTTTCATGAAACAAATTCCAGGTTGCTGTGGCCCCCAATGATGAATACATCTCCACAGGAGGGAGTGACCAAAAAGTTGTGAGTTTCTGTTTGACATTTTAGTCAGTTCCCTTCGATGGGCGTTATAATGCATGGATGGGGGTGGTTTAGTGTGTCTGCAACCACAGAAAAAATATAATAAGAAGTTGGCACACAACTTCCTGTATTTCATCCTGTTGTTTCTGGTAAAAGGGTGACTGTTTGCCTCGTTTCTTATGTTTAATAACTGCTCTTGCTTGATTTGGCAGGTTTTGTATCATAATAGAAATGGGTGTGCACATCTTAATTGGCGTCTTACGTACCCTCTGCCTGGAACTGATTAATATGCTGCCAGAAATTGTGCGATGATTGCACTAATTGTAAGTCACCTATTTTGTGCTTCTTGCATTCCTGAGCTTGCACACAGATAGTTAAAGGAGCAGAGCTTTACTCAGTGATATAATAATAAATACATGAATGTTGTATCAATACATATGAATCTACTGATTCACTTCTGCAATAGCTTTGAGTAGTATTGTTAATTTCACATCTAATGAGACCAGAAAGAAAGGGATAATTAAATTGATGAAAGGCCTTGTTTTGTGGAGACCCCTGATGTTTTATCTTCATCATGGACTGTACAGCTTCTGTTATTCCCCGCCTTACTCTGCATACTTCTGTCCCTAACTTTTCTTATATGCATATCTTTTTCAGCTGAGTTATCTGAAATAGGTTGTTGATCTACAGAAGAAACTCTGTGGCTTGAAAAGGAGGTAGAGCGATGGCTGGTATTGAAGCCTCTGCTGGATGGACGACTGCAGCCTGTGTTGGGCCTTGATATAAATGAATTTTCATTCCTCTTTACAAGTTGAGTCTGTACCTTTTTATTCTCCTGTAAAGAGAATTTATCAACCTGACTGGTGATAGTTTCTAATCCTAGTGAAACATTAACACAGTTATGAGCCATATTAGGCAACTCACTGTAACACCGATTGAGCAATAGCTACTCACCCGTTGCCTGCATCTCTCTTCTTCCTTTTCCTTCAGTGTTAACATGTACTGTTTCAGCATTTCCAAAAGGGGAAGCTGCAAAAATTAATGTTAGCAGTTATATTCGTGAAATGGTTTTCTACTTTTTGTATATGGTGGCAGACAACATAAAATTGGAGGCTGAGCATTGATGTCATGCTTACCATCATATGTTGCATGAGCCGCCGTGATATTAGGCTTTGTGTGTGTGTTGTGTGTGCTGTGATGAGTGTATTTTTGTTTGGCGTGCGGCCTTAAACTCTTGTCTCTATTTAACTTGCTTCTCTGTTTAATGAAAAGTTGCACAAATGTTTTTACTTCATCTAAAGAAATATTGAACCAATTACTCGACCATCTGTCTACCTGAATGTGCATGAGTTTTGAATATGTACCAGACTGTTCAAGCCAGATGCCTTATTTCTTTTATCAAGGTTATTATTTTTGCAGTAGAGTTAATAATATCACTTTCAGGTTCTTACTAGCTCAAATTTAAGATGGTTACTGAAGTCTGTAATTTAGAAAATTTAAGTTCAGTGTTACACGTTGCTCTCGATAATATTTGATGGAACAGTCAAGATCAGTCATGCAAGGTAACACAAGGTTTTTTGGCTCTGCGACATAGTGCATTTTATATATTTAAATTTTATGTTGTACATTTTAACAGACATATCACCTCATGAACTAACCTGCAGGAATTTTGTTATTTACCTTTCTGGGAGTAATATGATAATAGGCTTCTTCCAGTGATCCGCTGACTATTACTGTTTTTTTCAAATGCAGCGTTATAGGGGCATGTCATATGTGACTGCCATTTTGACTATAGCTATCCGTAAGCTATACCTTTTAGTTTGTCATTTTACAAGTATGTTGTTCGGTTGTTGGATTCATTGTTTACTATGTTTCCACTTTGTGAAGATGCTCTTTCGCATTTCAATGCTAAATTTCATGCTTGTCATTTGGTTTTTTGTTAACTGACAAATTCATTATACTCACCAAAGAGTTAATGTCAGTCCTCTTTAATGAAAGCCAAAAATGAAGTTGTAATTTAAATGAGACTGCATGACTAAATGTCCTTCAAGAGAAGATATTATAATACTTCAATATGCTTGTTCATAATTTTTATTTGGGAACTCCCATACCAGCAGCAGGCCAAGTCTTGGCTGCTCAGCCCGGGCCAAAGCAAGCTGGTGGAGAAACAGGCAGATCTAGCACAGGATGAAGGAGCTACTACCTGATAACAATGACAGGTAATGCTACGGGCTTGAGGTGTCATGGCCGCCCAGGAAGTGGAGATTCACTCCAGGAGGCCACACAGTTCAGGATGGCGAGTGGCAGTGGCTAAGACCAAAGCCTAGGTTAGGATGGGCAGTTGGTCAGATCTAGTATGGATCATACATGGACGATAGTTGGAGTTGGCGGCTCTCCTAGGCTTCCCTCATCTGGGATCCCTGGGGAAGAGGATCAAGTTGGGATACCAAGCTGTGATCTCTTGTATATTGAGAGCACCCAGAGAGCATATACATAAGATGAACCGTCATTAGGTTATTTCCTTTTAAAATAATTGTTATTCCCTCCGATCCATATTACTTGTCGCTCAAATGGATGTATCTAGATGTATTTCAGTGCTAGATACATCCGTTTGAGTGACTAGTAATATGGATAGGAGGGAGTAGAAGATCAGGTTCCGAACCTTATCTGTTTGTTTAAGCAATTTATAGAGTACTCGACCCTCTACGATTATGTTTCTTGCAATTCAAAGACAAACTACATCCAGTAGGGAACTGGGCCAACTGGCCAATTCCAGTAAGAACAGTTTGGACTCTGTAGATTGACTTGTTCATTTCCAAAATTCTTTTTCTTCTGCTAGAACACTAAGTTCTGAGTGCTGTATGGAGGGCGGAATTCTGTTTTTATTCGAAGTTATAAGCTCTCACCTCATCGTAGTAGAAGATCTTTTTTCTCCCATGTTCCCAGATCTCTGTCTTTTCAATTAGAAGCTCTACCAAGCCTGCAACTTCTTCTAGTTAGTATGTCTTCTCTATTGACTTTCCTTCCATTGTTTTACTTAGTAGCTCTGTGCTTACCTGGAATTTTGTTTGCTATAATTCTAGCACGTTCCGCGCGTTTCAAGTGCCTGTGGGCTCCTCTGCTTACTGAGTACCTTCTCTCATCCTGTAGAGAGAAATATAATTAGCTGAAAGAAATCTTTTACTTGGAGTGAAGTTATCAGGCAGGCACTGCACCCTGCTATATTCTTCTAGCCACCGCTCCTCATCACATGAAGTTATCCATTTTTCGACTTTGTCCATTATTTCTTTACGGCTTGTGGCCTCCTCTTTTGTTTTGTATATATATCCATCCATTGTCTTAAGTAGATTATCGTGGTCCACATCTCCTGTACATATGTTTTTTAGACAATAGTGGAGATGTTATTTGATGCAATGGAAAGTATACTTATTCCTTTAAACAGAAGGGAATGGAATACGACTGGTGGAGCGCACCTGACATTATCAGTTCCATTATGTTGTCCATTTCTGTCTGGTAAGGCACATCCATGTGAGATATCTTGCAAATTTCCTCAATCTCAGCTTTCTTTTTGATGAATAGCTCTTTCATTTTGCTTGCTTTTAACTGATCTAGTCGCTGAACTTCAGATTCAATCTATTCATTCAATATAGCAATATTAAATACATAGCTGCTGAAGGGTGCAGCTAGTAAAATTAATGCAGCATAACTCGGATGAGGTTCTTGTCTGGGGTTTACCTGCTGAATTTTCTCTAGTCTTAGACTTCCAGGACCTAGCATACCATTGGCTGAAGTCAATGAAAATATATTAATTTGCCCGTAAGGCTGGCGTTCTTCCATCGCAGTATCTAGTATATTCCATAAGTTTGTCAAGGCTTTTCCAAGGCTGTGGAGCTGCAAAGTAACACCTGCATCAGTAGGTAGTTCTGCAAATTCCATGTTGTGTGGGATATGTTTGGAACTAGGAAAATCACTAACATTCGAATGCTACAATAAAATTATTAAAGAGTTGAATATCTATATTTCTGAAACTGACTAGGCAAGTTTCTTATAAATGTCTTGAGCCGGTTTTCTTGATGGCGTTGAACTTGGAATGCTACCGGGCGCAAGTCTAGCTTTAACTTCCGAGGTGTTTTGGCACTTCTTCAGTTCTGTTTTGTACCTTTTGCTATCATTTTCCTGGTTCCTGGTGCTGTTTGTTACGTTAGAATATTCTAATAATTCCATCAGGTCTGTCAACCTCATTATAGAAGCATTTGAAGCAGCATAATATATTACCTTTTCCAATCTGTGGTTCTTCTCTTCTTTAAGCTGCTGGACCATAGTATTGAGCTTGTTAAGGATGTCGTCACTGATGTTCTTTTTCTGTTGTTCATTTGCTCCAATTAGCAAGCTGGGGTGAACACTAGCAAGAACGTTTGAGGGATCCATCCCCATAATCTTTGCGAAATTGCAAATTAGAACTTTATACTCTTCAACTTTGCACAGGCGATCGCCCTGAAAGAAAATAAAATATGGTTGGCATGTGAGATGAACAGGACGGTTGTAGCACAAGTTTTCTGTTTCTATGTACCTTTTCTCTTTTAAGTCGTTGCAGCTCACTTTGGTGCTCCTCAAGTTTCTTGAGTGACAAATCATCTTCATTTACTGTGACAACTTCATTCTCCGAGCGTCCTGCTATTTCGGAGGCGATTCTCTGTATTTCAGTCTGAACCTCTGTGAACTGTTTTAGTCTGGCTTCTTTTTTCATTTGCATTTCTTGCAGGGCTGGTGTGATGGAATTCAGCTGCTCCTTTAGAGTGCCATTCATTTTCTCAGGCTGCAGAAAGAAAATTCAGGTTAGTCTTTTTCTTAATGTTTCCCTTGTGAATGTGATCCAATGAAAATGCCTTTCAGTTGAGAGTTATACTCGGCCTGGGAATGATCTTTCTCCAAGGGAAAGAAGTAGGTTGGTAAATTCTGCTTCAGATTCAGCCAATGCTTGATGCAGTTGAATCCGCAACATATTAGCACTATTTACTTTTCTCCTGTAAACTTCTTGGCACTCTTGCTCTAGCTCTTCCAGTATTCTTTCCCTCTCATTTTCCTCTTGTCCAACCTCGTCCCATATCATCTGGCACCGTATGGAGTTAAAAAAGTATAAGAACATCATCATCTCCTTGTGCAAGAGAAACTGGGGAGGAGAAATTTGTGCACCTTTAGTTCTTGAAGCAAGTATGTAGATGAGGACTCCGGCAGAGCCAGGCATCGAGCTGTTCCAGCCGTCCTGAGTGACCCCATCGCCGAGAACTTCCGACAATCTCGAGGAAAAAAACGCGGGAGCAACCCAAATGGGCGTGCTACTTGCTTAGAGCTTGCATTGGAGGGTTGAGAGATGTGTAAGTAGTGAGTGGATGGATGCTGCGAGTGGCTTTAGACGCTGGTTTTGCTTCCAAGACAAGTAGCACGCCTGTGGTAGGTGTCGCCATGAGCTGAGCCAAAGCCTGAAGCTTTAGGTACAAGGCTAGTTGCTTTGTTGCTTCTTTATATATTTTTCTTGGTCGCTGGCCTCCGTATTTTCAAGTTGGGCAGGTATTGTCTACTCGCACCTTTCCTTTTTTTCGTGGGTCGCATTGAAACGAAAAGATGAGTGTTCCAAATCAGTGATGGTGCTCTGCATCCATCCTCATTGGATTGAGTTCAACGGGCTCTCTGTCGGCGGCGAGCTTGCAGCTGAAGAAGCCGAGCGCACAAATGGGTGCTGCTTTTTGGGACATGTGGATTGCTTTGAGAAGGAAAGGTTACTCGGTGGTTACTGGCTGGTAGACCTGAAAGTAACGGGCCAATTGCTCACACCATTAATCGAGTAACTTGATTTGCAGGTAAGCGTGTAGTAGTTTCCTGGGCATGGCAGTTGCTATTTCCGGCCACGTGGTATCTTCTTCTGCCCAGCTGCCTGCCTGGTTCTCTCTGTTCCTTAACGTCTTAACGGCCTGCGGTTCTATTTGTGGATTGCTGAATTTTCCAGCGTCCACGTTTTTTCACGTGAATTTCAGTCTGAAACGGCAGCTTTGGTATATGTTGTCATGCCGTGCCTTTGTTTCTTTCTCGCGTTGGCGTGTCACCTCGCATTTGTGGAACTCGCAGTCAGCGAGGTCTGTATAACGACGTCCGATCTCACGGGCTAGCTTTGTCGGCTACCAGCTTCGGTTCACAGGGCTAAAGATTGTTCGGAAAATCTATCTGGGAGACGTCTGCTGGTTTTGTCCTCGTGTGCGGTGCGCTAAAATTAAGTTCGGGCGAGCGAAGAATCGGATGGACGGTAGGGGAGGACGTCAGCTCGCTCGAATGAGGTGAGTAGTGTAGGACGATAGGCGGGCATGGGAGGCCTAAACAAAGCCACCGATTAGCAGATCAGTGGCGTAAAACGAGGCGGTGGTCGCTTGTGGCATTTTGTTGGTGCAGTTGTTGTAGAGATGATAGGATGCAACATATGTATATTCATGGGCATTCAGTGCCAATTTATAGATGTATAGGGAGATCATCACGTCCAAGACTAAACCCTATGAGATGGCGCAAATTAGTGTACATAAGGCGCTAAACATCCCTGCCCGCAGTGGAAGTGTCGGCGCTGACACATAGTCTGAACCGAAACTCCTCAAAAACCGACGTCCGTAACCTCTTTGTCATGATATTCGCAAACTGATGAGAGGTAAGCACGTGAAAAACTCGAACGTGACCAAGAGCCACCTGCTCACGAACCAAGTGGATATCTAGTTCAATATGTTTTGGCGCCATTGCCCGTGATGATAGTAGTGGAGGCGTAAAAGAAGTCGTGGTCCTCCTCCGTGCAAGGGTTACCCAGACCCACCCACAGTTAGCTCGGCTCCTTCCATTCATACCAAAGCCATCTCAGCCGCAAAGCACGGGCAAACTTGTCGGTGTTGATGACACCTAGGCCACCATAGCTTGTAGGCCGACATACCATTTCCTAGTTGACTTTGCATTTTGCACCGGTAGTTTTGTCCGAACCGGACCAAGGAAAAGCCCGCTCAATCTTGTTGAGGTTGTTGAGGGAGCCCCGCAGGACAATGAGGGGTGTGATGGAGTACACAGCCTGGGAGGGACGACCGAACGAACAAGGGCCATGCACCCAATGGTGGTGATGTTTTTCCCGTCCCAGGTAACCTGTTTTTCGGCTGCCTTGTCCTCAAGGTATTGGAAGTCAACTTTCCTCAGCTACCACACAGAGAGCGGAAGACCCAAATATTTGATTGGGAAGGACACTCTTGATGCCGGCATACTTCGAAGGATGTGCACTAAATCAAGGTTGGCCCATCAATGGGCACCACTGAGCTTTTATGGAAGTTGGTGCAGAGACCCGTCACAACACCAAAGCCCTTTAAGATCACAGACAAGTTGTCGATGTCGCTCTTAATTGGTGCCATAAAAACAGCCGCATCATCGGCGTAGAGGGAGGTTCTCACCATGGCACCCCGTCCATGCTCAAGATCAACCGAGACACTGTCATCGCCGGCCACCACGTCCGCAAATTCTTTACCCTTTGGATGCTCATCCACGACTTCCATCTCGACGAACACTCCGAGGACGACATTATACAGAAGCACTCTACGGACGGTTCATACTCGGCGTCGTCCGTGTACAAGGCGCAATTCCTTGGTTTGACACTCCCCCCATGAACTTCATGGTCTGGAATGTATGGGCGCCCTCGAAAGTCAAATTCTTCGCTTGGTTGGCCTTGCAAGATCAGATTTGAACGCCGACCGGCTTAAGAGACGTGATTGGGCTAATTATGGCCTTTGCCCCTCTGCAAACAAGAGCAGGAGACAAGCATCCATCACTTTGTCAAATGCCGTTTCACTACTAGGCTTTGGCGATTGATCATTGATAGGTATGGTCTTGTGCACATGGACACTAGTGGCTGGCACCTTACGGAGTCTCTGTTCGAGTGGTGGGATAGATGAACCAACTCGAGTAATCCCAATCGACGCGCCATGGCCTCTCTTACCATGCTTGTGTCGTGGACAATTTGGAAAGAGAGGAACTCTAGGGTTTTTCGCCACAAGAATGCACCTCCGCCAATCCTACTAAAGCTTATCGTGGATGAGGCCAACCTTTGGGTATCTGCAGGGGCTAAGAAATTGGGGAGAATTGTATTAAGCGAGTAATTGTCATGCCGCTCGCTCGGCCTTTTGTAACACTCTGTAACTTTACTCTCCTCTCATTTAATCGATGAGGCAAATCTTTTGCCTCCGTTTCGAAAAAAAGTTTAGTATGTCTGGTGCGGCGATGATGAACGGCGGAGACGTTGTCGCAATACGCCACAGTGGCCTTGTCAACAGGACAAGAGAGCTCGGAGAGAACCTGCCGAAGCCAGGAGCATTCAACAACGACGTTACCCACAACGCGATACTCAGCCTCAACACTGGACCGAGAAACCGTGGGCTGCTGCTTGGACGACCAGGAGATAAGTGATGGTCCAAGGTAGACACAGTAACCGGAGGTGGAACACGGTGTGTCGAGGCCGGCAGCTCAGTCCGCATCAGAGTATGCCACAATGTCCTTGAAGCATGGAGCGAGAGGCCAAGATCCATAGTACCACGAATGTAACGGAGAATCCGTTTCACCATGGTCCAGTGAGCATCACGAGCTGAATGCATATGAAGGCACATCTGCTGACTGTAGACTGCAACTCCGAGCAAGTGAGCGTCAGGTACTGCAGAACACTAACAATCAAGCGGTAGAAGGGGGCATCCGGGGCCGGCGAACCATCGATGGCGGAGAGCTTGACCTTCATGTCAACATGCTCAGGCTTGACCTTCATTCACCCCTCCCACCCATGTTCCACATTGATGAATAAACTTCTTTAATAAACACAATAGGAAAAAACACCTCCCAACAAACAAACAAATCAACTTAAAACATGACTAATCTACCAACGAATAAACTTACCCAACTTCCTCACAAATATTTCATGACGCATGTCACAAGAAAAGCATGATCTACATAACGACAGAGCACAGGGCATGGTGAAGTCTGAGCATGACAACAGAGGCATGACACCGACCGGTGCGCAGCTCAGCCAAGCGCAATAGTGGAGACAAGGGCACAGAGCACACCAAGATCAATGGTGCAACCCGTCAAGATGATGTAGTCGATGTAGAGGAGTAGGTAGGCAGTCTCATGGTTGTGTTGATAAACAAACAGCGAGGCACGTTGGAGCGAGCGGAGAGGAAGCTGAGTTGATGAAGAAACGACGCGATGCACGTTACCAACTGTGTAGTGCCTGCTTGAGCCCGTATAACGAGTCAGAGAGCAGGCACACATGATGTGGGTATGTGTCGTCGAAAAAGCCAGTGGGCTGCTGGCAATACACCTTCTCGTCAAGATGACCATGGAGAAAGGCGTTGGAGACATCCATCTGGTGCACCAGCCACGCCCGAGACACTGCGAGGTGCAAGACGGTACAAATCATGACCGGTTTGACAACCGGGGCAAAGGTGTCCGTGAAGTCGACGCCGGCTCGCTTATGCCTCGAACCACCCAACACGCTTTGTATCGCTTGAGTGTACCATCGGGGCGAAGTTTGTGCTTGAGCGGACGGGGAACAAGCTGCCATGTCCGGTTGCACTGCCACTATGGATTCCAGAGAGATACCTGAGCGGAGGTGGGCAACGGCGAGGGCGCAGAGGTGGAAGCCACACACACGTACTTGTCGGTAGGGTAGTGGGAGCTCGCTCAGCTCGGCTGGAACACACCCACATGAGCACGAGTAACGGGACCCGTGAGTGGTGGAGGCGACCCGCTGGTAGCCGGGCCCGACACTATGGGAGCGGGTGAAGGCACGTCTATCGAGGAAGAGCCCTGCGAGCTAGAATCCCCGGGCTGCGAAGCGGTCCGTGTAGAGGTCGGGCCGCACGAGGAGGTCGGTGTCACCGTAGCCGAACCAGCCGACGGTGGTGTGGCCGGGGCCCCATCCGACACCGAAGGCGCCGCCCCATGAGGCGGCCGAGGCGGGGCACTAATAGCAAGCTGGCGCTAGCGATCGAGAGGTTTGTGCACGGGCAAGCTGGCACTGACGATCGGGCGTTCTGCCAAGCGGGCGAGTGGCGCTAGCAATCTGGAAGTCTGGCGGGTGGGCACGGGCGCTAGTGATGTCTACTACACAATCTTCTTCTTGTAGAAGTTGTTGGGCCTCCAAGTGCAGAGGTTTGTAGGACAGTAGCAAATTTCCCTCAAGTGGATGACCTAAGGTTTATCAATCCGTAGGAGGCGTAGGATGAAGATGGTCTCTCTCAAGCAACCCTGCAACCAAATAACAAAGAGTCTCTTGTGTCCCCAACACACCAAATACAATGGTAAATTGTATAGGTGCACTAGTTCGGCGAAGAGATGGTGATACAAGTGGTATATGGATAGTAGATAAAGGTATTTGTAATCTGAAATTATAAAAACAGCAAGGTAACTAATGATAAAAGTAAGCGTAAACGGTATTGCAATGATAGTAAACAAGGCCTAGGGTTCATACTTTCGCTAGTGTAAGTTCCCTCAACAATACTAACATAATTGGATCACATAACTATCCCTCAACATGCAATTAAGAGTCACTCCAAAGTCACTAATAGCAGAGAACAAATGAAGAGATTATGGTAGGGTACGAAACCACCTCAAAGTTATTCTTTCCAATCAATCCGTTGGGCTATTCCTATAAGTGTCACAAACAGCCCTAGAGTTCGTACTAGAATAACACCTTAAGACACAAATCAACCAAAAGCCTAATGTCACCTAGATACTCCAATGTCACCTCAAGTATCCGTGGGTATGATTATACGATATGCATCACACAATCTCAGATTCATCTATTCAACCAACACAAAGGACCTCAAAGACTGCCCCAAAGTTCTACCGGAGAATCACGACGAAAACGTGTGCCAACCCCTATGCATAGGTTCATGGGCGGAACCCGCAAGATGATCACCAAAACATACATCAAGTGAATCACATGATATCCCATTGTCACCACAGATACGCACGGCAAGACATACATCAAGTGTTCTCAAATCTTTAAAGACTCAATCCGATAAGATTACTTCAAAGGGGAAACTCAATTCATTACAAGAGAGAAGAGGGGGAGGAGAAACATAAGATCCAACTATAATAGCAAAGCTCGCGATACATCAAGATCGTGCCAAATCAAGAACACGAGAGAGAGAGAGAGAGATCAAACACATAGCTACTGGTACATACCCTCAGCCCCGAGGGAAAACTACTCCCTCCTCGTCATGGAGAGCACCGGGATGATGAAGATGGCCACCGGAGAAGGATTGCCCCCTCCGGTAGGGTGCCGGAACGGGTCTAGATTGGTTTTCGGTGGCTACGGAGGCTTCTGGCGGAACTCTCGATCTATTGTGTTCTGGAAGTTTTAGGGTATATGGACTTATATAGGCAGAAGAAGCACGTCAGGGGAGCCACGGGGGCCCCACGAGGCAGGGGGCGTGCCCTAGGGGGGGCGCCCTGAAGGAAATATGCCCTAGAGGCAATAATAAAGTTATTATTTATTTCCTTATATCATGATAAATGTTTATTATTCATGCTAGAATTGTATTAACCGGAAACATAATACATGTGTGAATACATAGACAAACAGAGTGTCACTAGTATGCCTCTACTTGACTAGCTCGTTAATCAAAGATGGTTATGTTTCCTAACCATGGACAAAGAGTTGTTATTTGATTAACGGGATCACATCATTAGGTGATGATCTGATTGACATGACCCATTCCATTAGCTTAGCACCCGATCGTTTAGTATGTTGCTATTGCTTTCTTCATGACTTATACATGTTCCTATAACTATGAGATTATGCAACTCCCGTTTACCGGAGGAACACTTTGGGTACTACCAAACGTCACAACGTAACTGGGTGATTATAAAGGAGTACTACAGGTGTCTCCAAAGGTACATGTTGGGTTGGCGTATTTCGAGATTAGGTTTTGTCACTCCGATTGTCGGAGAGGTATCTCTGGGCCCTCTCGGTAATGCACATCACATAAGCCTTGCAAGCATTGCAACTAATGAGTTAGTTGCGAGATGATGTATTACAGAACAAGTAAAGAGACTTGCCGGTAACGAGATTGAACTAGGTATTGGATACCGACGATCGAATCTCGGGCAAGTAACATACCGATGACAAAGGGAACAACGTATGTTGTTATGCGGTCTGACCGATAAAGATCTTCGTAGAATATGTAGGAGCCAATATGGGCATCCAGGTCCCGCTATTGGTTATTGACCGGAGACGTGTCTCAGTCATGTCTACATTGTTCTCGAACCCGTAGGGTCCGCACGCTTAAGGTTACGATGACAGTTATATTATGAGTTTATGCATTTTGATGTACCAAAGGTTGTTTGGAGTCCCGGATGTGATCACGGACATGACGAGGAGTCTCGAAATGGTCGAGACGTAAAGATTGATATATTGGAAGCATATGTTTGGATATCGGAGGTGTTCCGGGTGAAATCGGGATTTTACCGGAGTACCGGGAAGGTTACCGGAACCCCCCGGGAGCTAAATGGGCCATGATGGGCCTTAGTGGAAAAGAGAAGAGGCAGCCCTACATGGGCTGCGCGCCTCCCCCTTCCCCTAGTCCTATTAGGACTAGGAGACGTGGCCGGCCCCCTCTCTCTCTTTTCCCCCTCCGCGAATCCTATTCCAACTAGGATTGGGGGGGGGGAATCCTACTCCCAGAGGGAGTAGGACTCACCTGGCGCGCCACACCTTGGCCGGCCAGCCTCCCCCCTCTAGTCCTTTATATACTGAGGTAGAGGCACCCTAGAACACACAAGTTGATCCACGTGATCTATTCCTTAGCCGTGTGCGGTGCCCCCAGCCACCATATTCCTCGATAATACTGTAGCGGAGTTTAGGCGAAGCCCTGCTGCTGTAGTACATCAAGATCGTCACCACACCGTCATGCTGACGGAACTCTTCCCCGACACTTCGCTGGATCGGAGTCCGGGGATCGTCATCGAGCTGAACGTGTGCTCGAACTCGGAGGTGCCGTAGTTTCGGTGCTTGATCGGTTGGATCGTGAAGACGTACGACTACTTCCTCTACGTTGTGTCAACGCTTCCGCAGTCGGTCTGCGTGGGTACGTAGACATCACTCTCCCCTCTTGTTGCTATGCATCACCATGATCTTGCGTGTGCGTAGGATTTTTTTTTGAAATTACTACGAAAACCAACAGTGGTATCAGAGCCTAGGTTATTTATGTTGATGTTATATGCACGAGTAGAACACAAGTGAGTTGTGGGCGATATAAGTCATACTGCCTACCAGCATGTCATACTTTGGTTCGGCGGTATTGTTGGACGAGACGACCCGGACCAACATTACGCGTACGCTTACGCGAGACCGGTTCCCCCGACGTGCTTTGCACACAGGTGGCTTGCGGGCGACTGTCTCTCCAACTTTAGTTGAACCAAGTGTGGCTACGCCCGGTCCTTGCGAAGGTTAAAACGGAGTCTATTTGACAAACTATCGTTGTGGTTTTGATGCGTAGGTGAGATTGGTTCTTGCTTAAGCCCGTAGCAGCCACGTAAAACTTGCAACAACAAAGTAGAGGACGTCTAACTTGTTTTTGCAGGGCATGTTGTGATGTGATATGGTCAAGGCATGATGCTAAATTTTATTGTATGAGATGATCATGTTTTGTAACCATGTTATCGGCAACTGGCAGGAGCCATATGGTTGTCGCTTTATTGTATGCAATGCAATCGCGATGTAATGCTTTACTTTATTACTAAGCGGTAGTGATAGTCGTGGAAGCATAAGATTGGCGAGACGACAACGATGCTACGATGGAGATCAAGGTGTCGCGCCGGTGACGATGGTGATCACGACGGTGCTTCGAAGATGGAGATCACAAGCACAAGATGATGATGGCCATATCATATCACTTATATTGATTGCATGTGATGTTTATCTTTTATGCATCTTATCTTGCTTTGATTGACGGTAGCATTATAAGATGATCTCTCACTAAATTATCAAGAAGTGTTCTCCCTGAGTATGCACCGTTGCCAAAGTTCGTCGTGCCCAGACACCACGTGATGATCGGGTGTGATAAGCTCTACGTCCATCTACAACGGGTGCAAGCCAATTTTTGCACACACAGAATACTCAGGTTAAACTTGACGAGCCTAGCATATGCAGATATGGCCTCGGAACACGGAGACCGAAAGGTCGAGCATGAATCATATAGTAGATATGATCAACATAACGATGTTCACCATTGAAAACTACTCCATCTCACGTGATGATCGGTTATGGTTTAGTTGATTTGGATCACGTGATCACTTAGAGGATTAGAGGGATGTCTATCTAAGTGGGAGTTCTTAAGTAATATGATTAATTGAACTTAAACTTATCATGAACTTAGTACCTGATAGTATCTTGCTTGTTTATGTTGTAGATCAATAGCTCGCGTTGTTGCTTCCCTGTGTTTATTTTGATATGTTCCTAGAGAAAATTGTGTTGAAAGATGTTAGTAGCAATGATGCGGATTGGATCCGTGATCTGAGGTTTATCCTCATTGCTGCACAGAAGAATTATGTCCTTGATGCACCGCTAGGTGACGGGCCTATTGCAGGAGCAGATGCAGACGTTATGAACGTTTGGCTAGCTCAATATGATGACTACTTGATAGTTTAGTGCACCATGCTTAACAACTTAGAATCGGGACTTCAAAGACGTTTTGAACGTCATGGACCATATGAGATGTTCCAGGAGTTGAAGTTAATATTTCAAGCAAATACCCGAGTTGAGAGATATGAAGTCTCCAACAAGTTCTATAGCTAAAAGATGAAGGAGAATCGCTCAACTAGTGAGCATGTGCCCAGATTGTCTGAGTACTACAATCGCTTGAATCAAGTGGGAGTTAATCTTCCAGATAAGATAGTGATTGACAGAATTCTCTAGTCACCATCACCAAGTTAGTAGAACTTCGTGATGAACTATGATATGCAAGGGATAACGGAAACGATTCCCAAGCTCTTCGTAATGCGGAAATTGACGAAGGTAGAAATCGAGAAAAACATCAAGTGTTGATGGTAGACAAGACCACTAGTTTCAAGAAAATGGCAGAGGGAAGAAGGGGAACTTCAAGAAGAATAGCAAGCAAGTTGCTGCTCAAGTGAAGAAGCCCAAGTCTGGTCCTAAGCCTGAGACTAAGTGTTTCTACTGCAAAGGGACTGGTCACTAGAAGCGGAACTACCCCAAGTGATTGGAAGATAAGAAGGATGGCAAAGTGAACATAAGTATATTTGATTGATGTGTACTTTACTAGTGTTTATAGCAACCCCTCAGTATTTGATACTAGTTCAGTTGCTAAGATTAGTAACTCGAAACGGGAGAATAAACAGAGACTAGTTAAGGGTGAAGTGACGATGTGTGTTGGAAGTGGTTCCAAGATTGATATGATCATCATCGCACACTCCCTATACTTTCGGGATTAGTGTTGAACCTGAATAAGTGTTATTTGGTGTTTGCGTTAAGCATGAATATGATTTGATCATGTTCATTGTAATACGGTTATTCATTTAAGTAAGAGAATAAATTGTTGTTCTGTTTACATGAATAAAACCTTATATGGTTACACACCCAATGAAAATAGTTTGTTGGATCTCGATCGTAGTGATACACATAATCATAATATTGAAACCAAAAGATGCAAAGTTAATAATGATAGTGCAACTTATTTGTAGCACTGCCGTTTAGGTCATATTGGTGTAAAGCGCATGAAGAAACTCCATGCTGATGGGATTTTGGAATCACTTGATGCTTGCGAACCATGCCTCATGGGCAAGATGACTAAGACTCCGTTCTCCGGAGCGAGCAACTGACTTATTGGAAATAATACATACTGATGTATGCGGTCCGATGAGTGTTAAGGCTCACGGCAAGTATCGTTATTTTCTGAACTTCACAGATGATTTGAGCAGATATGGGTATATCTACTTGATGAAATATAAGTCTGAAACATTTGAAAAGTTCAAAGAATTTTAGAGTGAAGTGGAAAATCATCGTGACAAGAAAATAAAGTTTCTACGATCTGATCACGGAGACAAATATTTGAGTTACGAGTTTGGTCTTCAATTAAAACAATGTGGAATAGTTTCACAAACTCATGCCACATGGAACACCACAACATAATGGTGTGTCCGAACGTCATAACCGTACTTTATTGGATATAGTGCAATCTATGATGTCTCTCACCGATCTACCACTATCGTTTTGGGGTTATGCATTAGAGACAGCTGCATTCACGTTAAAAGGGCACCATCTAAATCTGTTGAGACGACACCGTATGAACTGTGGTTTGGCAAGAAACCAAAGTTGTCGTTTCTGAAAGTTTGGGGCTGCGATGCTTATGTGAAAAAGCTTCAACCTGATAAGCTCAAACCCAAATCGGAGAAATGTGTCTTCATAGGATATCCAAAAGAGACTATTGGATACACCTTCTATCACAGATCCGAAGGCAAGACTTTTTTTGCTAAGTTTGGAAACTTTCTAGAGAAGGAGTTTCTCTCGAAAGAAGTGAGTGGGAGGAAAGTAGAACTTGACGAGGTAACTGTACCTGCTCCCTTATTGGAAAGTAGTGCGTCACAGAAAACTATTTCTGTGACACCTACACCAATTAGTGAGGAAGCTAATGATAATGATC
Organism: Triticum urartu; assembly: GCF_056163025.1. Taxonomy (NCBI): domain Eukaryota; kingdom Viridiplantae; phylum Streptophyta; class Magnoliopsida; order Poales; family Poaceae; genus Triticum; species Triticum urartu. Next base: position 270,359,974 of record NC_141879.1, on the reverse strand, counting down.
ATGAAACTTCAGAACAAGATACTACTAAACCTCGTAGATCAACCAGAGTGAGATCCGCACCAGAGTGGTACGGTAATCCTATTCTGGAAGTCATGCTACTAGATCATGATGAACCTACGAACTATGAAGAAGCGATGGTGAGCCCAGATTCCGCAAAATGGCTTGAGGCCATGAAATCTGAGATGGGATCCATGTATGAGAACAAAGTATGGACTTTGGTTGACTTGCCCGATGATCGGCAAGAAATTGAGAATAAATGGATCTTCAAGAGAAAGACGGACGCTGATAGTAGTGTTACTATCTACAAAGCTAGAATTGTCGCAAAAAGGTTTTCGACAAGTTCAAGGTGTTGACTAAGATGAGAGTTTCTCACTCGTATCTATGCTTAAGTCTGTCCGAATCATGTTAGCAATTGCCGCATTTTATGAAATCCGGCAAATGGATAAACAAAACTGCATTCCTTAATGGATTTATTAAATAAGAGTTGTATATGATACAACCAGAAGGTTTTGTCAATCTTAAAGGTGCTAACAAAATGTGCAAGCTCCAGCGATCCATCTATGGACTGGTGCAAACATCTCGGAGTTGGAATATATGCTTTGATAAGTTGATCAAAGCATATAGTTTTATACAGACTTGCGGTGAAGCCTGTATTTACAAGAAAGTGAGTGGGAGCACTACAACATTTCTGATAAAGTATATGTGAAAGACATATTGTTGATCGGAGATAATGTAGAATTATTCTGCAAAGCATAAAGGAATGTTTGAAAGGAGTTTTTCAAAGAAAGACCTCGGTGAAGATGCTTACATATTGAGTATCAAGATCTATAGAGATAGATCAAGACGCTTGATAAGTTTTTTCAATGAGTACATACCTTGACAAGATTTTGAAGTAGTTCAAAATGGAACAGTCAAAGAAAAAGTTTCTTGCCTGTGTTACAAGGTGTGAAGTCGAGTAAGACTCAAAGCCCGACCACGGCAGAAGATAGAAAGAGAATGGAAGTCATTCCCTATGCCTCAGTCATAGGTTCCATAAAGTATGCCATGCTGTGTACTAGATCTATTGTATACCATACACTGTGTTAAGAGAGGGAGCACAATAGTGATCTAGGAGTAGATCAATGGACAACGGTCAAAATTATCCTTACTGGAATAAGGATATGTTTCTCGATTACGGAGGTGACAAAAGGTTCGTCGTAAAGGGTTACGTCGATGCAAGTTTTGACACTGATCCAGATGACTCCAAGTCTCAATCTGGATACATATTGAAAGTGGGAGCAATTAGCTAGAGTAGCTCCATGCAGAGCATTGTTGACATAGAAATTTGCAAAATACATGCGGATCTGAATGTGGCAGACCCGTTGACTAAACTTCTCTCACAAGCAAAACATGATCACTTTTTGGGTCTTAATCACATAGCGATGTGAACTAGATTATTGAATCTAGTAAACCCTTTGGGTGTTAGTCACATGGAGATGTGAACCAATCACATAAAGATGTGAACTATTGATGTTAAATCACATGGCGATGTGATCTAGATTATTGACTCTAGTGCAAGTGGGAAACTGAAGGAAATATGCCCTAGAGGCAATAATAAAGTTATTATTTATTTCCTTATATCATGATAAATGTTTATTATTCATGCTAGAATTGTATTAACCGGAAACATAATACATGTGTGAATACATAGACAAACAGAGTGTCACTAGTATGCCTCTACTTGACTAGCTCGTTAATCAAAGATGGTTATGTTTCCTAACCATGTACAAAGAGTTGTTATTTGATTAACGGGATCACATCATTAGGTGATGATCTGATTGACATGACCCATTCCATTAGCTTAGCACCCGATCGTTTAGTATGTTGCTATTGCTTTCTTCATGACTTATACATGTTCCTATAACTATGAGATTATGCAACTCCCGTTTACCGGAGGAACACTTTGGGTACTACCAAACGTCACAACGTAACTGGGTGATTATAAAGGAGTACTACAGGTGTCTCCAAAGGTACATGTTGGGTTGGCGTATTTCGAGATTAGGTTTTGTCATTCCGATTGTCGGAGAGGTATCTCTGGGCCCTCTCAGTAATGCACATCACATAAGCCTTGCAGGCATTGCAACTAATGAGTTAGTTGCGAGATGATGTATTATAGAACAAGTAAAGAGACTTGCCGGTAACGAGATTGAACTAGGTATTGGATACCGACGATCGAATCTCGGGCAAGTAACATACCGATGACAAAGGGAACAACGTATGTTGTTATGCGGTCTGACCGATAAAGATCTTCGTAGAATATGTAGGAGCCAATATGGGCATCCAGGTCCCGCTATTGGTTATTGACCGGAGACATGTCTCGGTCATGTCTACATTGTTCTCGAACGCGTAGGGTCCGCACACTTAAGGTTACGATGACAGTTATATTATGAGTTTATGCATTTTGATGTACCGAAGGTTGTTTGGAGTCCCGGATGTGATCACGGACATGACGAGGAGTCTCGAAATGGTCGAGACGTAAAGATTGATATATTGGAAGCATATGTTTGGATATCGGAAGTGTTCCGGGTGAAATCGGGATTTTACCGGAGTACCGGGAAGGTTACCGGAACCCCCCGGGAGCTAAATGGGCCATGATGGGCCTTAGTGGAAAAGAGAAGAGGCAGCCCTACATGGGCTGCGCGCCTCCCCCTTCCCCTAGTCCTATTAGGACTAGGAGAGGTGGCCGGCCCCCTCTCTCTCTTTTCCCCCTCCGCGAATCCTATTCCAACTAGGATTGGGGGGGGGGGGGAATCCTACTCCCAGAGGGAGTAGGACTCTCCTGGCGCGCCACACCTTGGCCGGCCAGCCTCCCCCCTCTAGTCCTTTATATACTGAGGTAGAGGCACCCTAGAACACACAAGTTGATCCACGTGATCTATTCCTTAGCCGTGTGCGGTGCCCCCAGCCACCATATTCCTCGATAATACTGTAGCGGAGTTTAGGCGAAGCCCTGCTGCTGTAGTACATCAAGATCGTCACCACACCGTCGTGATGACGGAACTCTTCCCCGACACTTTGCTGGATCGGAGTCCGGGGATCGTCATCGAGCTAAACGTGTGCTCGAACTCGGAGGTGCCGTAGTTTCGGTGCTTGATCGGTTGGATCGTGAAGACGTACGACTACTTCCTCTACGTTGTGTCAACGCTTCCGCAGTCGGTCTGCGTGGGTACGTAGACAACACTCTCCCCTCTCGTTGCTATGCATCACCATGATCTTGCGTGTGCGTAGGAAATTTTTTGAAATTACTATGAAAACCAACACGCCCCCACCCTCGTGGGCAGCTCCCGTATCTTCTGACGTGGGGTCCAAGTCCATCAGGTGTGTTTCCTTCCAAAAATAACTTCTCCAGTTGATTTCGTTCCGTTTCGACTCCGTTTGATATTCCTTTTCTTCAAAACACTAAAATAGGCATAAAACAGCAAATCTGGGCTGGGCCTCTGGTTAATAGGTTAGTCCCAAAAGTAATATAAAAGCGAATAATAAAGCCCAATGTTGCCCAAAACAGTAGATAATATAGCATGGAGCAATCAAAAATTATAGATACGTTGGAGACGTATCAGGCATCCCCAAGCTTAATTCCTGCTCATCCTCGAGTAGGTAAATGATAAAAAGATAATTTTTGATGTGGAATGCTAGTTGGCATAATTTCAATGTAATTCTTCTTACTTGTGATATGAATATTCAGATCCATAAGATTCAAGACAAAAGTTCATGTTGACATAGAAATAATAATACTTCAAGCATACTAACTAAGCAATCATGTCTTCTCAAAATAACATGGCCAAAGAAAGTTATCCCTACAAAATCATATAGTATGGCTATGCTCCATCTTCACCACACAAAATATTTAAATCATGCACAACCCCGATGACAAGCCAAGCAATTGTTTCATACTTTTGATGTTCTCAAACTTTTTCAATCTTCACGCAATATATGAGCGTGCGCCATGGACATAGCACTATAAGTGGAATAGAATGGTGGTTGTGGAGAAGACAAAAAGGAGAAGATAGTCTCACATCAACTAGGCGTATCAATAGGCTATGGAGATGCCCATCAATATATATCAATGTGAGTGAGTAGGGATTGCCATGCAACGGATGCACTAGAGCTATAAATTTATGAAAGCTCAAAAGAAACTAAGTGGGTGTGCATCCAACTTGCTTGCTCACGAAGACCTAGGGCATTTTGAGGAAGCCCATCATTGGAATATACAAGTCAAGTTCTATAATGAAAGATTCCCACTAGTATATGAAAGTGACAACATAGGAGACTCTCTATCATGAAGATCATGGTGCTACTTTGAAGCACAAGTGTGGTAAAAGGATAGTAGCATTGTCCCTTTTATTTTTTATTTGGCATTTAATTTTTTTGGCGTTTCTCTCTTTTTTTGGGGATAATGCTCTATTGAATGATGATCATCATACTTCTATTTATTTACAACTCAATGATACAACTTGATACTAGAATAAAGTATGACTCTATATGAATGCCTCCAGCGGTGTACCGGGATATGCAATGAATCAAGAGTGACAAGTATGAAAGAATTATGAACAGTGGCTTTGCCACAAATACTATGTCAACTACATGATCATGCTAAGCAATATGACAATGATGAATGTGTCATGATGAACTAGATGGTGGAAAGTTGCATGACAATATATCTCAGAATGGCTATGGAAATGCCATAATAGGTAGGTATGGTGGCTGTTTTGAGGAAGGTATATGGTAGGTTTATGGTACCGGCGAAAGTTGCACGGTACTAGAGAGGCTAGCAATGGTGGAAGGGTGAGAGTGCGTATAATCCATGGACTCAACATTAGTCATAAAGAACTCACATACTTATTGCAAAAATCTATTAGTTATCGAAACAAAGTACTACGCGCATGCTCCTAGGGGGATAGATTGGTAGGAAAAGACCATCGCTCGTCCCCGACTGCCACTCATAAGGAGGACAATCAATAAATAAATCATGCCCCGACTTCGTCACATAACGGTTCACCATACGTGCATGCTACGGGAATCACAAACTTCAACACAAGTATTTCTCAAATTCACAACTACTCAACTAGCATGACTCTAATATCACCATCTCCATATATCAAAACAATCATCAAGTATCAAACTTCTCTTAGTATTCAACACACTCATAAGAGAATTTTATTATTCTTGAATACCTAGCATATTTGGATTTTAAGCAAATTATCATGCTATTTAAGACTCTCAAAATAATCTAAGTGAAGCATGAGAGTTCATCTATTTCTTCAAAATAAAACTACCACCTTGCTCTAAAAGATATAAGTGAAGCACTAGAGCAAATGACAAACTACTCCGAAAGATATAAGTGAAGATCAATGAGTAGTCGAATAATTATGAAACTATGTGAAGACTCTCTAACATTTAAGAATTTAAGATCTTGATACTTTATTCAAAAAGCAAGCAAACCTAAAGAAAATAAAACTACGCTCCAAGCAAAACACATATCATGTGGTGAATAAAAATATAGCTCCAAGTAAAGTTACCGATAAACGAAGACGAAAGAGGGGATGCCTTCCGGGGCATCCCCAAGATTAGGCTTTTGGTTGTCCTTGAATATTACCTTGGGGTGCCTTGGTAATCCCCAAGCTTAGGCTCTTGCCACTCCTTATTCCATAGTCCATCGAATCCTTACCCAAAACTTGAAAACTTCACAACGCAAAGCTTAACAGAAAACTCGTAAGCTCCGTTAGTATAAGAAAGCAAATCACCACTTCAAGGTACTGTAATGAACTCATTCTTTATTTATATTAGTGTTAAACCTACTGTATTCCAACTTCTCTATGGTTTATAAACTATTTTACTAGCCATAGATTCATCAAAATAAGCAAACAACACAATGAAAACAGAATCTGTGAAAAGCAGAACAGTCTGTAGTAATCTGAATCAAACGTATACTTATGGAACTCATAAAATTCTCAAATAAATTTCTGGACCTGAGGCATTTATCTATTAATCATATGCAAAAATAATTAACTAAATAGCACTCTCCAAATAAAAATGGCAGCAATTCTCGTGAGCGCTAAAGTTCCTGTTTTTTACAGCATGATCAACAAGACTTTCCCCAAGTCTTCCCAAAGGTTCTACTTGGCACAAACACTAATTAAAAGCATAAAACCACATCTAAACAGAGGCTAGATGAATTATTTATTACTAAACAGGAACAAAAAGCAAGGAATAAAAATAAAATTGGGTTGCCTCCCAACAAGCGCTATCGTTTAACGCCCCTAGCTAGGCATGCTGATTTCAATGATGCTCACATAAAGGATAAGAATTGTAACATAAAAAGAGCATCATGAAGAATATGACTAGCAGATTTAAGTCTAACATACTTCCTATGCATAGGGATTTTGTGAGCAAACAAATTATGGGAACAATAATCAACTAGCATAGGAAGGCAAAACAAGCATAACTTCAAAACTTTAAGCACATAGAGAGGAAACTTGATATTATTGCAATTCCTACAAGCATATATTCCTCCCTCATAATAATTTTCAGTAGCATCATGAATGAATTTAACAATATAACCAGTACCTAAAGCATTCTTTTCATGATCTACAAGCATAGATATTTTATTACTCTCCACATAAGCAAAATTCTTCTCATTCAGAATAGTGGGAGTATCATAGGAAACTCGAATACTATAAATTGTTTCCACATTAAAAGAGTAATGTTCAGAGAAGGGGTAATCATAACCATGACAAGTTTTATAAATATAATCACTACTTTTTATAGCATAAGTATCATCACAATAATCATCATAAGTAGGAGGCATGCTATCATTATTATAAACTTGCAAATCAAAATTGGGAGACTAAAAGTATCGTCTTAATTAATCATAGCTTCCCCAAGCTTGGGACAAACATTAATTGCAGCAAATATATTCTCAAATATGTCATCCATCAAACATATCTTCCCCAAGCTTGGGCCTTTTCATATCATAAGCATAATCACTCTCATCATTAATAGTATAGATAGCACCGATAGTATAGCAATTATTATATTCTTCCAAGCAAGTACCAAAAAGATTTTCAAGATCATAAGAAGTATCATTATCTTCCCAATCATAATCATCACAACAAGCAATAGGCATAACGAGATCATCATCAAGTGTATCATCTTCATTTTCATGAGGCACAACAATAATAGGAGCAACTTTATTTGGGAGAGATACCTTTTTACCTATCTTCCTTTTTCTTTTCTTCTTCTTCACCACATCATGTGTGGGTTCAATCCTCTTTTTGGAGCTCCTTATTAATGAGATTGGTTGAATAGGAGGCTCCTCCTTGTTACCTGATTCATCATAAGAAATAATAGGAGGATATTGGGAAGTCTCTTCCCTTTCATTAGTATTCTCTTCATCCTCTATTTCTTTTCTTTTCTTTATGTAATTGGCAATATAAGGATTTTCAATGCAATTCACCGCACAATACATATAAATTTTCTCTAGACCAAAATCAAGAAATCTATCAAGATTAAACTTTGGAATACCCTCAGTTATACGTTTCATTTCTTCATAACCCAAAAGAAGGCTAAGCTCTTTATGATGCTCAAGGGTAATCAAATTATCACAATGTTTGGACACGACTTGATCATGAAACAAATAGCATTGGAGCTTTAAACGACCATGTTCATTGCAAAGTTCACAAGGGGCACGAAAAATATTGAATCTTTCAGCACATTCATCTAGCTCTTCTTGCAACAATTTGGTTTCTAAGTACTTATGCCTCTTGCAATATCTATCTTCCCTATTTGGTGTGTACTTGCAAACCTAGTCTACTCCACAAAAATTGACATGTTTATAGGAGGCATTTTCATCATAACTAGTGCAATCATCATTAGTATCATGGATATTCAAAGAATTCGTACTAACAACATTGCAATCATGCTCATCATTCAAATATTTAGTGCCAAACATTTTAGAGATCTCTTCTTCTAGCACTTGAGCACAATTATCCTTTCCATCATACTCACGAAAGATATTAAAAAGGTGAAGCGTATGAGACAAACTTAATTCCATTTTTTTGTAATTTCCTTTTATAAACTAGACTAGTGATAAAACAAGAAACTAAAAGACTCGATTGCAAGATCTAAAGATATACCTTCAAGCACTCACCTCCCCGGCAACGGCGCCAGAAAAGAGCTTGATGTCTACTACACAACCTTCTTCTTGTAGACGTTGTTGGGCCTCCAAGTGCAGAGGTTTGTAGGACAGTAGCAAATTTCCCTCAAGTGGATGACCTAAGGTTTATCAATCCGTAGGAGGCGTAGGATGAAGATGGTCTCTCTCAAGCAACCCTGCAACCAAATAACAAAGAGTCTCTTGTGTCCCCAACACACCAAATACAATGGTAAATTGTATAGGTGCACTAGTTCGGCGAAGAGATGGTGATACAAGTGGTATATGGATAGTAGATAAAGGTATTTGTAATCTGAAATTATAAAAACAGCAAGGTAACTAATGATAAAAGTAAGCGTAAACGGTATTGCAATGATAGTAAACAAGGCCTAGGGTTCATACTTTCGCTAGTGTAAGTTCCCTCAACAATACTAACATAATTGGATCACATAACTATCCCTCAACATGCAATTAAGAGTCACTCCAAAGTCACTAATAGCAGAGAACAAATGAAGATATTATGGTAGGGTACGAAACCACCTCAAAGTTATTCTTTCCAATCAATCCGTTGGGCTATTCCTATAAGTGTCACAAACAGCCCTAGAGTTCGTACTAGAATAACACCTTAAGACACAAATCAACCAAAAGCCTAATGTCACCTAGATACTCCAATGTCACCTCAAGTATCCGTGGGTATGATTATACGATATGCATCACACAATCTCAGATTCATCTATTCAACCAACACAAAGGACCTCAAAGACTGCCCCAAAGTTCTACCGGAGAATCACGACGAAAACGTGTGCCAACCCCTATGCATAGGTTCATGGGCGGAACCCGCAAGATGATCACCAAAACATACATCAAGTGAATCACATGATATCCCATTGTCACCACAGATACGCACGGCAAGACATACATCAAGTGTTCTCAAATCTTTAAAGACTCAACCGATAAGATTACTTCAAAGGGGAAACTCAATTCATTACAAGAGAGAAGAGGGGGAGGAGAAACATAAGATCCAACTATAATAGCAAAGCTCACGATACATCAAGATCGTGCCAAATCAAGAACACGAGAGAGAGAGAGAGAGATCAAACACATAGCTACTGGTACATACCCTCAGCCCCGAGGGAGAACTACTCCCTCCTCGTCATGGAGAGCACCGGGATGATGAAGATGGCCATCGGAGAAGGATTGCCCCCTCCGGTAGGGTGCCAGAATGGGTCTAGATTGGTTTTCGGTGGCTACGGAGGCTTCTGGCGGCGGAACTCCCGATCTATTGTGTTTTGGAAGTTTTAGGGTATATGGACTTATATAGGCAGAAGAAGCACGTCAGGGGAGCCACGGGGGCCCCACGAGGCAGGGGGGCGCGCCCTGGGGGGGCACCCTCGTGGGCAGCTCCCGTATCTTCTGCCGTGGGGTCCAAGTCCATCAGGTGTGTTTCCTTCCAAAAAATAACTTCTCCAGTTGATTTCATTCCGTTTCGACTCCGTCTGATATTCCTTTTCTTCAAAACACTGAAATAGGCATAAAACAGCAAATCTGGGCTGGGCCTTCGGTTAATAGGTTAGTCCCAAAAGTAATATAAAAGTGAATAATAAAGCCCAATGTTGCCCAAAACAGTAGATAATATAGCATGGAGCAATCAAAAATTATAGATACGTTGGAGACGTATCAGCTAGCGAGCGGGAGGCTGGATCGCACAGGCGACCAAAGGAAGTGGCGGTGGTAGCGCTAGGTTAGGTTAGATCGAATTAGGCTGATACCATGTAGAGATGATAGGATACAACAACATATATTCACAGGTATCGAGTGTCAATATATAGATGTATAGGGAGATCACCATGTCCAAGATTAAATCCTAACGAGATGGACGGAGATTAGAGTACATGTATATGTACATGTACGTAGGGCCCTCGTCAGTTGAAATATATTGCCCGTCTCTAGCCATCAGTTTGGACTTTTGGATGAGTTCGCTGGAGCATGAATTCAACATGGTATTAGAGCTAAGAGGTCTTGAGTTCAAGACTGTGCCAACCGCAGTATTAAAAATAAGGTTCTTGACCTACATAAATCCAATGTCTAAGGACTAAATAAGCCTAGACATGAGGGTGGTGTTGAAATATATTGCTCGTCTCTCTCCATCAGTCCATCCAAAATCCTCTGAAAAATTGACTAGTTTCTCCGCATCGATCGAACTCATTCCCCCTCCTCCATTTCTCCCGCTGCCGCGCAGCTGCCCACCCCCTCCTTTGACCGGAAGGAGCGGCGCCAGAGGCAGCGAGAGCGTGAGATGGCAGAGAAGATAGTGACGGCGAAGGAAGTTGCGGACGCAACCTTGGTGACAACTGCTGAGGACATGGACGCGATGACGCATCCCAATCCGTTGGTCATGGCCATGGAAACAAACAACTTGTCACTATTTCCCGACTCCGTTACACCCTCCTAGTAGAAGGCCATCCCTGATTTGATCTTTCTGCAAGACATCACGACATGATGGTCGACTCCCGAGAGCTCCAAATGCATCGGGCGTCCTCGGGCAATGTCGGCTCCGGGCATGCCCACTTTGTGTTTGACAGAATGCCCAACCAAGACTCGGTATAATTTTTAACCCTTTCACATTTGCATTCATAGATTCTTTTGTTGCACATATCATCGGACTGTATTAGTAAGACGATAGTTAAATTGTGGCGCCTATTGTAGGAACAAATATTGCATGACATGATAAATAATGCTCAAGAGTCTTTGCAATTTACCATGGAGGATGCCAATTCCTCAGTGTTTGAAGTTGGGCAAACGTTACACACTGAAAAGAAGAAGAAAGTTGCGGAAGTTGTGAATCCTAGAGGTCTGGCATTCACACAATTTGAGGATGTTTTGTTGTGTGAAAGTTGGTGAAACACTAGCATGGATCCAATTTGTGGAACCGAGCAAAAAGGCGATAAATATTGGGATTTTTTTGGAAACTTTACCACGAGCAAAAACACTATGTGAAGCCACACCCGATATGCGCCAAATGTGTCCCGTGCTCTCTTAAACATAGATGGTTGCCCATCCAAGAGGCTGTTAGCAAATTTCTTGGTTATCGCAAACAATTTTTAGGTGGAAACCAAAGCGGCGTCGGAGTTCAAACCCATGCAACTTTGGTGACGGCTTTTGTACCATCAAGTGGAGAAGAAGCCATTCACATTTTCACATTGTTGGTGGAAATTGAATGGGAAGCCCAAGTGGCAAACCGTCCTCAAGGAAATTGAGAATGACACGAAGAAGATGAAGACAAATGATGGGCCGAGCTCGGCTCAATCAATGGGATTGTATGAGGAAGGAGAAGAAGAAAATGGCGCAGTAGACTTACAACCAACCGTGCCAAAAAACCCAGCAAGTGACGGGGAACAAGTGGGAGAAGAAGAGGGTGGCGTGTGAAGGTTGAAAGTGCAACTAACCCCCGGGTGGTTTTGGTAATTCATAACAACATATATCTCATTGAACTAATGTCCATTCAAGTTAAATATTTCAGGATGTTCAATGGACATGGCAAGGACTAGTGATTGTGGACCCCTCAAAATGCTAAGGAAATAGATCAGCAAAAGCTCAAGACTCTATATTTTTGTTTAAGTGATCCAACATCACATTGAGTCTATAGGAAAGCCAATACTATTAAAAGGGGATGAGGTGTTTCTTAATGATCTATTTGCTCAAGTGCTTAGCGATGTTGCTCCAAAACCCTCAGCCACTTTATCTATCCAAATATGTCCAAACCCTAAATTCCAACTCGGCCCCACTGATACTTCCTACCCGGAGCCACTGAGTTCATCTGAACTTAGCCACTGCCAAAACCCTAACAATTCGGATCCACCGATATGTCCCACCGAGGTGGCCTTGCCAGCTTTCTGTTGCTTGTTGCAATTATTTCGGTCCCACCGAGAATTGCAATCGGTCTCATCGAGATGGCTCGACCAATTCTCTGTTGCCTTATTGCTTCACTTAGGTCCCACTAAGATGATGCAATCGGCGGCACCGAGATGAGGCTTTCCCTAAGCCCTTGCACATCGGTCCCTCCGAGTTGTTCCCGTCGGTTCCACTGAGATTCCTAACATTCATATTTTTACACAGATCGGTGCCACCGAGTTTCTGATCGGTGCCACCGAGATGGGTCAAAAGTGTGTAACGGTTGGATTTTGTGTGGAGACTATATATACCCTTCCACCCCTTCTTCCTCATGGAGGAGAGCCATCAGGACGTGCCTATACTTCCAACATTCATTTTCTGAGAGAGAACCACCTACTCATCTGTTGAGATCAAGAGTTTCCATTCCTGCCATTTGAACCTTAATTTCTAGCCTTCCTCAAGTTGCTTTCGACTGAAATCCTTCTTCCACCATAGCCAAATCTGTGAGAGAGAGTTGAGTGTTGGGGAGACTATCATTTTAAGCACAAGAGCAAGGAGTTCATCATCAACACACCATCCATTACCTTTTAGAGAGTGGTGTCTCCTAGATTGGTTAGGTGTCACTTGGGAGCCTCCAGCATGATGTGGAGTTTAACTAAGAAGTTTGTAAGGGCAAGGAGATCGCCTATTTCGTGAAGATCTACCCGAGTGAGGCAAGTCCTTCGTGGGTGATGGCCATGGTGGGATGGACAAGGTTGCTTCTTTGTGGACCCTTCATGGGTGGAGCCCTCCGTGGACTCGCGCAACCGTTACCCTTCGTGGGTTGAAGTCTCCATCAATGTGGACGTACTATAGCACCACCTATCAGAACCACGCCAAAAACCCTCATGTCCCTATTACGTTTGCCTTCTCCAAACCCTTCCCTTTACTTACATGTGCAATGTTCTACATTCCGATACTATACTCTTAGACTTGCATGTGTAGGGTGTTACTTGACTCATCTTAATTGCTAAAATCTTCCTACAACTAAAATTGGGAAAAGGAAAGATTTGTATTTGGTCAAGTAGTCTAATCACCCCCTCTAGACATACTTTCAATCCTATAAATGGTATTAGAGCCAGGTTTCCGTAAGCCTGGATTTCCATTGCTATGGTGATCATAGCCTTGGTTTCACAACCTAGGAGAGTATGGCGTCTAGTGAGGGTAACTATCATCGTGGAGGTCCTTACTTTGATGGCACAAATTTGGCTAGTTGGAAGCATAAGATGAAAATGCATATTCTTGGTCATAACCCCATCGTTTGGGTGTTGTTAGTATTGGATTGCAAGGTGAATTCTTTGAGGATGGTAGAGAACCAGATCATGAATCGACTGCGGGAGAATTGAACATGTTGCGATACAATGCTCAAGCTTGTGATATTCTCTTCAATGGATTTTCCTAGAGGAATTCAACAAAATCATCTGCCTTGAGAATGCAAAGGAAATTCGGGATACTTTGGTTGATATGCACGAAGGTACCAAGTTCGTCAAGGAATCCAAGTTGGATGTGCTTCAAAGTGAACTTGACAAGTTCAAGATGAAGGATGGTGAAGGAGTCGCTGAAATGTACTCTAGGCTTTCTCTCATCACAAATGAGATTGCCGGTTTAGGAAGCAAAGAGGTGACCAAAAAATTCATCATCAAGAAGATCCTTAGTGCTTTGGATGGCAAATATGATACCGCGTGCACATTGATCCAAATGATGCCCAATTACAAAGATCTCAAGCCCATGGAAGTCATTGGTAGAATTGTTGCTCATGAGATGTCACTCAAGGATAAGGAAAAGCTCCACAATAAGTCAAGTGGTGCATACAAAGCTTCAAGTGATGATCCTACAACATCAAATGACAAGCAAGTCTCCAATGAAGAATTGAGCTTACCGGTGAAAAACTTCAACAAGTTCTACAAGAGTAGAAGCAAAGTTAGAAGCTCCAAGTTAAGGTCCTACAATTGTGAAAGACCCGGACACTATTCCAATGAGTGTACAGTGATACGTCTCCGTCGTATCTACTTTTCCTTACACTTTTTCTCTTGTTTTGGACTCTAATTTACATGATTTGAATGAAACTAACCCGGACTGACGCTGTTTTCAGCAGAACTGCCATGGTGTTGTTTTGTGCAAAAATAAAAGTTCTCGGATTGGAACGAAACTTTTTGGAGATTTATTTCATAATAAATAAAAATACTGGAACCAATAACCACCAAAGGGGGGGGGGTGCCCTGGTTGGCCATGATACACCAGGGCGCACCACCCCCTCTAGGCGCGCCCTGGTGGGTTGTGGTCACCTCATGGCCCTAATTCCAGCACTATAAATTCCTATTTTTGGAGAAAAATAGGAGAGGACATTTCATCACGTTTCACGATAGGGAGCCGCCGCCACCTCCTATTCTTCATCGGGAGGCCAGATCTAGAGCCCATTCGGGGCTCTGGAGAGGGGAATCTTCGGTCTTCGCCATCACCAACCCTCCTTCATCACCAATTGCATGATGCTCCCCACCGGGAGTGAGTAATCGAGTTAGTTTTGTTAGGGCTTGATCCCTAGTATCCATTATGTTCTGAGATTGATGTTGTTATGACTTTGCTATGCTTAATGCTTGTCACTAGGGCCCGAGTGCCATGATTTCAGATCTGAACCGTTTATATTTTCACCATTATATCTATGTTCTAGATCCGATTTTGCAGGTCATATTCACCTATTACGTGTTATGATCCGTAAACTCCAGTGTGACAGTAATTGGGATACTTTCCGGTGATGACCGTAGTTTGATGAGTTCATGTATTCACCATGTGTTAATGCTTTGTTCTGGTTCCCTATTAAAAGGAGGCCTTAATATCCCTTAGTTTACTTATGGACCCCGCTGCCACGGGAGGGTAGGACAAAAGATGTCATACAAGTTCTTTTCCATAAGCACGTATGACTATTTACGGAATGCCTACATTATATTTATGAACTGGAGCTAGTTCTGTGTCGCCCTAGGTTATGACTGTTATATGGTGAATATCATCCAATGAATTTTCCATATATTGTTCTTCCTACTATTACAACTGCTACAAAACTGTTACTGTTGTTACCACTACCACTGCTATCAAAATTAGCATACTACTGTGCTACTGATCACTTTGCTGCAGATATTTAATCTCCAGGTGTGGTTGAATTGACAACTCAACTGCTAATACTTACAAATATTCTTTGTCTCCCCTTGTGTCGAATCTATAAATTTGGGTTGAATACTCTACCCTAAAAAACACCTACGATCCCCTATACTTGTGGGTTATCAAGACCTTTTTCTGGCACCGTTGCTGGGGAGATAGCTATATTTGTTGAGTCACTTGGGATTATTATCTATTTATCACTATGAAGAATCTGAAGGATACAAAAACCAAGATCGTCCCCTCTAAGTCGAGGGGAGGTAAGGATTTGCCATCACACTCTACACTTGATTCACCTTCTGTTTTGAGTAGATTTGCAACACCACCACATGCTATTAATCCTGATATGTCGCAAGTTATTGATGATGCTACTTATGCTATGAATGATGCTAATGATGATGCTAGTACCTTGCTTGATGATAATGTGCCACTAGGTGAATTTCTTGATGAACAACTTGCTAGAGCTAAAGATATTGAGAATGCTGAAACGGTTGAAGTTCTTGAAACTGAAAATCTTGAAACACTTGTTAGACCTAGCCCTCCTAGATTTGGAATTCCTAAGATACCTGAAGTTTATGTTATGGATGAGGAGATAGCTAGAGACTTTCCTTCTTGCAATAATAGAGATGATCTTAAGAAATTATTATACAAACTGAAAGAAAAATCTTTGAGTGCTGGAATGAAATGTGATCCTAAGTTTGCTACGTCACCTATCTTTGTTACCGATAAGGATTGCAAATTCTCTGTTCTTTGTCGACCCAGTGTTAATTACTTTGGTTGAATCTGATCCTTTCCATCTATGAAACTGAAACTATTGTGGCACATCTTACTAAATCAAATGATATAGCCACCCTATTTGCTCATGACGAGAAAATCCGCTACTATTATATTCTTAAGTTATTTCCATTCTCATTAAAGGGTGATGCTAAGATTTGGTACAATACTCTTGCTCCTGGTTATGTGTGTAGTCCCCAGGATATGATTTATTACTTCTCTGAAAATATTTTCCTACTCGTAAGAAACAAGCTGCCTTACAGGAAATATTTAACTTTGTGCAAATTGAAGAAGAGAGTCTCCCACAAGCTTGGGGGAGGCTTCTCCAATTGCTTAATGCTTTGCCTGATCATCCTCTTAAGAAAAATGAAATACTTGTTATCTTCTATAATGGACTAACCGATGCTTCGAGGGACTTTCTAGATAGTTGTGCTGGTTGGGTTTTCAGGGAACAAACTGTTGAACAAGCTGAAGAATTATTGAATAATATATTGAAGAAATATGATGATTGGACTCTTCCCGAACCATCGCCTAAACCCATTCCAAAGAAGAGGGTTATCTTATTTCTTAGTCCGGAATATATGCAAGAGGCAAGGAAATGTATGAAGGAAAAAGTATTTAAGCTGAAGATGTTAAAAATTTGCCACCTATTGAAGAAATACATGGACTTGATACACCACCACCACCGGTGGTAGAGGTAAATTCTTTATTAAAGCTTGATGAAGGTGACATCCCTTACAATAAACATCCTAGTCAATGCTTGTATGAATTTGATAATTACATTAGAAAACAAGACCACTTCAATGCCAATGTTATGAAACAATTGAAATACAACTCTGATATGATTACTCGCTTGAGTGACTTGTTATTTAGAATCACTAATGATGTTAGAGGTGTAGGAAAACATGCCTCCATTGTTCAAAATCAGTTAGAACAAGTTGCTAAATCTCAAAATCAACTGCCATACCTATCGGTATTTGTGAGGATGTGCCCGTTGTTGTTGCAAATGTTACTATCTTAACAGACTTTGTTATACATGAGATGCCCGAGGACGACAACATGACGATTATCCTTGGTAGACCCTTTTTAATACTGCAAGGGCTATTATTGATTGCAATAAAAGCAAGGTCACTTTTCATATCAATGGTAATGAGCATATGGTGCATTTTCCGAAGAAACAATTCCAAGTCAATGGTATTAATGTTATTGAAAAGTCTCCGACAATCACTATTGGAAGTTTTTAACTCCCTTTACTTACTGCCAAATAAAAATATGATATACTTGTTGTTGGGGATATGCATATCCCCGTTGAGGTAACTTAGTGTTTTACGAAAGTTCTTCGGTTTCATGCTAATCAAAAGTGGTTGTTAATAAGACTTGATCAACCTTATTAATGGATCATTTTTGAGAGGTATGAAGTTGATGAATTTAGTAGGCACAACTTCTGCTCCCACCTTTAGTTTTCTGTTTTTCTTAGTTAAATAAAATAAAAATGCCATGTTTATCCCGTTTTCTGGATTTCCCGTGCAACAAAAATTACCCAAAAATAAAGTGTTCAGAATGCCCTGAAAATTTAGTACATTTTTTTGAATATTTCTAAATTTCTGGTATGAATAACATAAGAGGGGGGGGGTGCCCCTAGTGACCACAAGATGCCAGGGTGCGCCAGCAACCCCAGGCGTGCCCTGGTGGGTTGTGGTCCCCACGTGGGTCCCCTCACTTATCCCTTTAGCCCATGTCATCTCCTACCTCCAGAAAAAATCACCATAGCTCTCTCTCTCTCTCTCTCGTGTTCTTGCTCTCAAACCCACAGATTTCAATCTCTTTGCTTGAAGCTCCATTTTCGAAGCTGTTTTGGGGGATTGCTACTTGCACTACAAAAAAGACACAACCATGACATTTTGGGCCGAACGTTTTTTTTCTGTCATGCTTATGACACTTCTATGACGATAATTGTGACAAAACCCGGTATCATCATAGATGTGGTGGGGTCCTACTTCTATGATAAAAAACCATGACAGAAAATGGGCTTTTCGTCCTGGGCCGGCCGGAGAAGCAGTTGCATGAAATTCTTTGGGCGAGGAAAATATCGGGGGAGTTCCCGGTTACGGTGGGTGGTCGGGGGCCGAGCGATGCGCGTTTCTCTCGTATGTACGCGTGTGTGTGCGAGGAGTTGGGCTCTAACTAAACCCGAGCGATTGCACTGCAAGCTACTCGTTACTGAACCCGAGCGATCGATCGATCCCTTGCTGTTAATTGAACCCGAGTGATTCCTTCGCTACTGCTGCTAACTACAACCGATCGATGCTGCCTCTGGATGAACAGTGAGCGTTGTTGGGGGGGGTGGATGAACAGTTCCCGGTGGGGGGTTGGATGAACAGGACCCTGTGCTAGTAGAGGCCGTTGCCGCTGGATGACCAGTACCCCGATCGATCGAGCCGATGGATGAACAGGACCCCGTGGAGGGCTGGATGAACAGGACCCCGTGGAGGGCTAGATGAACAGGACCCCGTGGAGGGCTGGTTGAACATGAGCCAGTGGAGGGCTGGATGAACAGTAGCCCGTGGAGGGGTGGTTGAACAGGACCCCGTGGAGAGGGCTGGTTGAACAGTAGCCGGTGGAGGAGCGCGTGGTGGAGGTGATAACCCACAAGTATAGGGGATCGCAACAGTTTTCGAGGTTAGAGTATTCAACCCAAATTTATTGATTCAACACAAGGGGAGCCAAAGAATATTCTCAAGTATTAGCAGCTGAGATGTCAATTCAACCACACCTGGAAACTTAATATCTGCAACAAGGTATTTAGTAGCAAAGTAATATGATAGTAGTGGTAACGGTAGCAAAAGTAATATTTTTGGTTTTATAGTGATTGTAACAGTAGCAACGGAAAAGTAAATAAGCGAAGAACAATATGTGAAAAGCTCGTAGGCAATGGATCAGTGATGGATAATTATGTCGGATGCGATTCCTCATGCAATAGTTATAACATAGGGTGACACAGAACTAGCTCCAGTTCATCAATGTAATGTAGGCATGTATTCTGAATATAGTCATACGTGCTTATGGAAAAGAACTTGCATGACATGTTTTGTCCTACCCTCCCGTGGCAGCGGGGTCCTATTAGAAACTAAGGGATATTAAGGCCACCTTTTAACAGAGTACAGGACCAAAGCATTAGCACTTAGTGAATACATGAACTCCTCAAACTACGGTCATCACCGATAAGTATCCCGATTATTGTCACTTCGAGGTTAACGAATCATAACACATAATAGGTGACTATAGACTTGTAAGATAAGATCAAGAACTCACATATATTCATGAAAACATAATAGGTTCAGATCTGAAATCATGGCACTCGAGCCCTAGTGACAAGCATTAAGCATAGCAAAGTCATAGCAACATCAATCTCAAAACATAGTGGATACTAGGGATCAAGCCCTAACAAAACTAACTCGATTACATGATAAAGCTCATCCAACCCATCACCGTCCAGCAAGCCTACGATGGAATTACTCACGCACGGTGGTGAGCATCATGAAATTGGTGATGGAGGAAGGTTGATGATGACGATGGCGATGGATTCCCCTCTCCGGAGCACCGAACGGACTCCAGATCAGCCCTCCCGAGAGAGATTAGGGCTTGGTGGTGGCTCCGTATCGTAAAATGTGATGAATCCTTCTCTCTGATTTTTTTCTCCCTGAACACGAATATATAGAGTTGGAGTTGAGGTCGGAGGAGCACCAGGGGGCCCACGAGGCAGGGGGCGCGCCCCCACCCTCGTGGACAGGGTGTGGGCCCCCTGGCCTTGATTCTTTCGCAAGTATTTTTTATATATTCCAAAAATAATCTCCGTTGATTTTCAGGTCATTCCAAGAACTTTTATTTCTGCACAAAAATAACACCATGAGAATTCTGCTGAAAACAACGTCAGTTCGGGTTAGTTCCATTCAAATCATGCAAGTTAGAGTCCAAAACAAGGGCAAAAGTGTTTGGAAAAGTAGATATGTTGGAGACGTATCAACTCCCCCAAGCTTAAACCTTTGCTTGTCCTCAAGCAATTCAGTTGATAAACTAAAAGTGATAAAGAAAAACTTTTACAAACTTTGTTTGCTCTTATTGTTGTAAATATGTAAAGCCAGCATTCAAGTTTTCAGCAAAGATTATTAACTAACCATATTCACAATAACATTTAGGTCTCATGTTTACTCATATCAATGGCATAATCAACTAGCGAGCAATAATAATAAATCTCGGATGACAACACTTTCTCAAAACAATCATAATATGATATAACAAGATGGTATCTCGCTAGCCCTTTCTGAGACCGCAAAACATAAATGCAGAGCACCCCTGAAGATCAAGGACTGACTAGAAATTGTAATTCATGGTAAAAGAGATCCAGTCAAGTCATACTCTATGTAAACTAACAATAATACATGCAAATGACAGCGGTGCTCTCCAACTGGTGCTTTTTAATAAGAGGATGATGACTCAACATAAAAGTAAATAGATAGGCCCTTCGCAGAGGGAAGCAGGGATTCGTAGAGGTGCCAGAGCTCGATTTTGAAATAGATATGAATAATATTTTGAGCGGTATACTTTCATTGTCAACATAACAACCGAGAGATCTCGATATCTTCCATGCTACACACATTATAGGTGGTTCCCAAGCAGAATGGTAAATTTTATACTCCCCCGCCACCAACAAGCATCAATCCATGGCTTGCCTGAAAGAACGGGTGCCTCCAACTAACAACAATCCTGGGGGAGTTTTGTTTGTAATTAATTTGATTTGATTTGAGCATGGGACTGGGCATCCCGGTGACCAGCCATTTTCTCGTGAGTGAGGAGCAGAGTCCACTCTTCTTGAGAATAACCAATCTAACATGGAAGATACATACAACCCTAGTTGATACATGAGCTATTCGAGCATACAAAACAAAATGTTTATTTGAAGGTTTAGAGTTTGGCACATACAAATTTACTTGGAACGGCAGGTAGATACCGTATATAGGAAGGTATGGTGGACTCATATGGAATAACTTTGGGGTTTATGGAGTTGGATGCACAAGCAGTATTCCCGCTTAGTACAAGTGAAGGCTAGAAAGAGACTGGGAAGCGACCAGCTAGAGAACGACAACAACCATGAACATGCATTAAAATTAATCAACACCGAATGCAAGCAAGTAGGATATAATTCACCATGAACATAAATATCGTAGAGGCTATGTTGATTTTGTTTCAACTACATGCGTGAACATGTGCCAGTCAAGCCACTCGAATCATTCAAAGGAGGATACCACCCTATCATACCACATCACAACCATTTTAATAGCATGTTGGCACGCAAGGTAAACCATTATAAACTCCTAGCAAATTAAGCATGGCATAAGCAACTATAATCTCTAATTGTCATTGCAAACATGTTTCATTCATAATAGGCTGAATCAGGAATGATGGACTAATCATATTTACAAAAACAAGAGAGGTCGAGTTCATACCAGCTTTTCTCACCTCAGTCAGTTCATCATATATCGTCATTATTGCCTTTCACTTGCACGACCGAATAGTGTGGATAATAATAATAGTGCATGTGCATTGGACTAAGCTGGAATCTGCAAGCATTCAATTCAAGGGAGAAGACAAGCTAATATGGGCTCTTTGTTAGGTCAACAATAATGCATATGAGAGCCACTCAACATTTTCATCATGGTCATCTCCTCTCGACCCCCAAGGAAAAGAAAGGAAATAAAACTATTTACACGGGAAAGCTCCCAACAAGCAAAAGAAGAACGAGAAATCTTTTTGGGTTTTCTTTTTAATTACTACTACTACAAGCATGGAAAGTAAACTAGCTAAAAGCTACAACTAATTTTTTTTGTTTTTATTAAGGTTTTTCAAACACACAAGAAGAAAGCTAAAAAAGAAAATAAACTAGCATGGATGGTACAATGAAAAAGTATGAGCACCGACAACTGGCATGAGTGTGTGAACATGAATGTAACGTCGGTGAGAAATACGTACTCCCCCAAGCTTAGGCTTTTGGCCTAAGTTGGTCTATGCCCATGGATGGCCTGGTGCATATCTGAAGTTGAAGCTGGGCTCGTACTAAGATGCATCAGCTATTGCCTGAAGAGCTGCAGCTTGGAGGCGAGCTGCCTCCGTCCTCCTCTCATACTCGTTTGCCTCCTCACTGGTTATAACATATCTCCTTTTTTCCTGAAAGTCAAAGAAAGTAGGAGCAGGGAGAGCGACGTGATATGTGCGTCGTCTGTCAAATATTAGTCGGTATTGGAGGGATTGATCGTTCCTCTCAACCAACTGATGACGAACCATGGCATTATAATCTAAATAAGCAGGAGGCAACTCAATATCAGCTCCGCGTATGGGTATCTCAAGAAAATCAGCTAAACGGGTTGCATAAATTCCACCGAAGAAATCTCCATTAATACTATTATTATGCAACCTACGTGCAACAATATCCCCCAAGTTATATTGTCTATCTCCTAATACAACACCCTTGAGAACACATAGGTCGGGAACACACATGTGACATGCTTCATCCTTACCATTAATGCATCTACCTATGAAGAGAGCAAAATAATGTATGGCAGGAAAATGAATGCTCCCTATGGTTGCTTGCGTGATTTCCCTAGATTCCCCCATAGTTATACTAGCAAGAAAGTCTTTATATTCAGATTTGCGAGGCTCACTACACTACCCCACTGTGGGAGTTTACAAGCAGTATTAAAATCTTCTAAGTCTATGGTATAAGATTTATCATAAAGATCAAATAGGACAATTCAAGAATTGCGTGATGATGTAAATTTAAATCTTCTCACAAAGGAATCAGTTAGGTAGTGGTACTGAAGGCACTTATCTGCCACAAAGCCCTCAAGTTCAGCGTTACGCACATATGCTTCAAATTCCTCCTTAATTCCTGCCTGGACCATGTAATTTTCTGACGGCCATTCACAAGGCCGGACTTGAGCTTCTCTTGGTAGTTCATGGTCCGGCTCATGTATCGCGAGCCTTGGTCCTTGCTTCCTTGAGGAACCACCTTGGTACATTTTCCTAAACATATTTCTTCTTTTGAAAAATTTCTAAAATTTTTAGTGACTCAAAATAAAAGTGAACCAAACTTAACAAAATTGATAGCAACTACTCCTACAAGTGCCTATAGGCCATATCATGCATTAAAACTACTTTTGACCACATAAATTTGACATGCAAGCTCAAGAACAGGGTCACCTAAGTAGCAAAAATTTACAATAAATAAAGCACTAGAACAAGAACTAATTGGACCATTGGAGGATTCACATACTGAAGAACAATCCCCCAAAGCAGTTTTGTGAATGGAGCTTTGAGCAAGGAGATCGAAAATGGCAGCAAGATGAGCAAGAACTCGGGTTTGAGCTGGTGGGTGATTTTTTCTGGAGCAAGACGAAGTGTGTGGGTGCAAGAATAAGTAGAGGGGACCCACGTGGGGTCCACAAGGCAGGGGGTGCACCCAGGGGGGTAGGGCGCGCCCTCCACCCTCGTGGGCACATGGTGGGTCCCCCTGATGTGTTCTCAGTGCCAAAAATTCTTAAATATTTTGTAAAAAAATCGTATTTCATTTTCAGGGCATTTGGAGAAATTTTATTTTCGGTGTATTTTTTATTGCAAGGTTAATTTAGAAAAATAGATAGAAAAAATACTATTTTTTTTTACTTTATTTAAGATAAATAACAAAAAGTAAAAGAGGGCACAGAAGGTTGTGCTTTCTAACTTCATCCATCTCATGCTCATCAAAAGGAATCCACTAACAAGGTTGATCAAGTCTTGTTAACAAACTCATTCCGAATCGCATGAAACCGGAGAAATTTCAAATAACACTAGGTTAACTCAACTGGGATATGCACATCCCCAACAATAGGAATATCATATTTCTTCTTGACAGTAGGAAGAGGAAATTCAAAACCTCCAATAGTAATTGTTGAAAATTTTCCAATAGAATTGATACTATGGACTTGAGGTTGTTTCCTCGGAAAGTGTATCGTATGCTCATTGCCATTAACATGAAAAGTGACATTGCCTTTGTTGCAATCAATAACAGCCCCTGCAGTATTCAAAAAGGGTCTTCCAAGAATAATGGACATACTATCGTCCTCTGGAATATCAAGAATAACAAAGTCCGTTAAAATAGTAACGTTTGCAACCACAACAAGCACATCCTCACAAATACCGACAGGTATAGCAGTTGATTTATCAGCCATTTGCAAAGACATTTCAGTAGGTGTCAACTTATTCAAATCAAGTCTACGATATAAAGAGAGAGGCATAACACTAACACCGGCTCCAAGATCACATGAAGTAGTTGTTGGAAATATGCCCTAGAGGCAATAATAAATTAGTTATTATTATATTATATTTCATTGTTCATGATAATCGTTTATTATCCATGCTAGAATTGTATTGATAGGAAACTCAGATACATGTGTGGATACATAGACAACACCATGTCCCTAGTAAGCCTCTAGTTGACTAGCTCATTGATCAATAGATGGTTACGGTTTCCTAAGCATGGACATTGGATGTCGTTGATAATGGGATCACATCATTAGGAGAATGATGTGATGGACAAGACCCAATCCTAAGCCTAGCACAAGATCGTGTAGTTCGTTTGCTAAAGCTTTTCTAATGTCAAGTATCATTTCCTTAGACCATGAGATTGTGCAACTCCCGGACACCGTAGGAGTGCTTTGGGTGTGCCAAACGTCACAACGTAACTGGGTGGCTATAAAGGTACACTACAGGTATCTTCGAAAGTGTCTGTTGGGTTGGCACGAATCGAGACTGGGATTTGTCACTCCGTGTAAACGGAGAGGTATCTCTGGGCCCACTCGGTAGGACATCATCATAATGTGCACAATGTGACCAAGGAGTTGATCACGGGATGATGTGTTATAGAACGAGTAAAGAGACTTGCCGGTAACGAGATTGAACAAGGTATCGGGATACCGATGATCGAATCTCGGGCAAGTACAATACCGCTGGACAAAGGGAATTGTATACGGGATTGATTGAATCCTCGACATCGTGGTTCATCCGATGAGATCATCGTGGAGCATGTGGGAGCCAACATGGGTATCCAGATCCCGCTGTTGGTTATTGACCGGAAAGGCATCTCGGTCATGTCTGCATGTCTCCCGAACCCGTAGGGTCTACACACTTAAGGTTCGATGACGCTAGGGTTATTAGGAAGACTTGTATGTGATTACCAAATGTTGTTCAGAGTCCCGGATGAGATCCCGGACGTCACGAGGAGTTCCGAAATGGTCCGGAGGTAAAGATTTATATATGGAAAGTTGTTGTTCGGGTTCCAGGAAAAGTTCGATTTTTTCCGGTATTGTACCGGGAAGCTTCCGGAAGGTTCCGGAGGATTCCGGAGGGGTCCGGAGGTCCGGAAAATGTTCCACCACGTCCAATACAGCAGCATGGGCTGTAGGGGGGCGCCCTAACCTTAATGGGCCAAGGGCACCAGCCCCCCCAAGGCCCATGTGCATGGGAGAGGGGAAACCCTAAGGGGGAGGGCCTCCACTTGACTTGGGAGGCACTC
The DNA here is from genome assembly GCF_056163025.1 of Triticum urartu. Taxonomy (NCBI): domain Eukaryota; kingdom Viridiplantae; phylum Streptophyta; class Magnoliopsida; order Poales; family Poaceae; genus Triticum; species Triticum urartu. Next base: position 270,334,325 of record NC_141879.1, on the reverse strand, counting down.
CTCCCCCCCTTGGCCACCGCCCCAACCCTAGATGGGATTTAGGGGGGCCGGCCCCCCTCTCCCCCACCTATAAATAGTGGAGGGGTGGGAGGGCGGCCACACCCTTGAACCTGGCGCAGCCCTCCCTCCTCCTACCTTCTCCTCCTCCTCCATGGTGCTTGGCGAAGCCCTGCCGGAGAACCACAAGCTCCTCCACCACCACGCCGTCGTGCTGTTGGACTTCTTACTCAACCTCTCCCTCCTCCTTGCTGGATCAAGGCATGGGAGACGTCTCCGTTCCGTACGTGTGTTGAACGTGGAGGTGCCGTCCGTTCGGTGCTAGGATCATCGGTGATTTGGATCACGACGAGTACGACTCCATCAACCCCGTTCACTTGAACGCTTACGCTTAGCGATCTACAAGGGTATGTAGATGCACTCTCCTTCCTCTCGTTGCTAGATTACTCCATAGATTGATCTTGGTGATGCATATAAAATTTTAAATTTCTGCTACGATCCCCAACAGCAGTTTTAACATAGTTTCTTTTAATAGAGCATGGTATAGTTGGTACTCTGGGATCTCCTAGTTTCTTTGGTATTCCACCCTTAAAAGTATAATTGGCAAGCATGGTGGAAATTTCAGCTTCCGGTATCTTTCTTTTATTTGTAACAATATCTTCCATGTATTTAGAATAAGGATTCATTTTAAGCATATCAGTAAAACGCATACGCAAAAAGATAGGTCTAATCATTTCAGCAAAGCGCTCAAAATCCTCATCATCCTTTTTCTTGGATGACTTAGGAGGAAAGGGCATGGGTTTCTGAACCCATGGTCCTCTTTCTTTACCATGCTTCCTAGCAGCAAAGTCTCTCTTATCATAACGTTGATTCTTTGATTGTGGGTTATCAAGATCAACACCAGGTTCAATCTCTACATCATTATCATTGCTAGGTCGAGCATCAACATGAACATCATCATTAATATTATCACTAGGTTCATGCTCATTACCAGATTGTGTTTCAGCATTAGAAATAGAAATATCATTGGGATTCTCAGGTGTGTCAATAATAGGTTCACTAGAAGCATGCAAAGTCCTATCATTTTTCTTTTTCTTCTTCTTAGAAGAACTAGGTGCATCAACATGATTTTTCTGAGAATCTTGCTCAATTCTCTTAGGGTGGCCCTCAGGATACAAAGGTTCCTGAGTCATTTTACCCCCTCTAGTCATAACTCTAACAACATTATCATTTTTCTTATTATTTAATTCATTGAGAAAGTCATTTTGAGCCTTAAGTACTTGTTCTACTTGAGTGGTAACCATAGAAGCATATTTACTAATAAGTTTAAGTTCACCTTTTACTCTAGACATATAATCACTCAAGTGTTCAAGCATATCAGCATTGCGATTCAATTGTCTATCAACATAAGCATTAAAGTTTTCTTGTTTAACAATAAAATTATCAAACTCATCTAAGCATTGGCTAGCAGACTTATAACAAGGAATATCACCTTCATCAAATCTATAGAGATAATTTACCTTTACTACCTGTGTCGGGTTATCAAGACCATGTATTTCTTCAATAGGTGGTAAATTCTTAACATCTTCAGCTTTAATACCTTTTTCTTTCATAGATTTCTTTGCCTCTTGCATATCTTCAGGACTGAGAAATAGAATACCCCTTTTCTCTGGAGTTGGCTTAGGAGTTGGTTCAGGAAGTGTCCAATCATTTTCATTACTCAACATATTATGCAATAGCAATTCAGCTTGATCAACAGTTCTTTCCCTGAAAACACAACCAGCACAACTGTCCAGGTAGTCTCTAGAAGCATCGGTTAGTCCATTATAAAAGATATCAAGTATTTCATTTTTATTGAGAGGATGATTAGGCAAAGAATTAACACTACAAAAAAATACACTTCCGTGATGATACGTGTTTGTCACAGTAGGTCACATTTTCTGTCATGCATGTACATCCATGACGATTTTATGACAGAATCAAGATAGTCATACCTGTGCTGTCGTAGAAGTGTTCCATGACATTACCAAAATTATCATCACGGAAGTGTCCACTTCCATGACCATAAATCGCGCGTCACAGAAGTGCTTTCGTCAAGGGTGACCGACACGTGGCATCCACCGTAATGGAACACCGTTAAGCTATCGGGTCTAGTTTTGGATCCGATAACCCGTTAACAGCCCCGACCAATGGGGATTTTCCATGTGTAAAATCATCATTGGCTGGAGGAAACACGTGTCGGCTCACCGTTGGGACATATGTCATCCACTCATTGGACCCAAAGCGCCTATGATACGTCGACACGTGGCACGGCCCAACAGAGGCCCATTCTTGTGAAAAGGCTGACCCGTTTGACTTGGTCAAAAGGTGGCGGGCCGGCCCACGGCAAGCCTGTTAACGACGTGTTCGCATATAGCCCATTTATAGCCCGCTAACCCAGGGCCCGTTTACGGCCTATCCGAATTAGGCCTAGTAGCGTCATCTGGGTCGTCCAATATAATTCCATCCCGTTTTAACTTCCGGCCCATGTATGGCCCATGACGTCTTTCGGCCCATATGAGGCCCTTATTACTCCCAGCCCATTAACAGCCCGTGGTAAAATTGGCCCGTAATGAACAGTGTATCACTTTATACCCATTAACTGTTGGGGAACGTAGTAATTTCAAAAAATTTCCTACGCACACGCAAGATCATGGTGATGCATAGCAACGAGGGAAGAGTGTGATCTACGTACCCTTGTAGACCAACAGCGGAAGCGTTAGCACAATGCGGTTGATGTAGTCGTACGTCTTCACGGCCCGACCGATCAAGCACCGAAACTACGGCACCTCCGAGTTCTAGCACACGTTCAGCTCGATGATGATCCCCGGACTCCGATCCAGCAAAGTGTCGGGGAAGAGTTCCGTCAGCACGACGGCGTGGTGACGATCTTGATGTACTACCGTCGCAGGGCTTCGCCTAAGCACCGCTACAATATTATCGAGGATTATGGTGGAAGGGGGCACCGCACACGGCTAAGAATATGATCACGTGGATCAACTTGTGTGTCTAGGGGTGCCCCCTACCCCCGTATATAAAGGATCAAGGGGAGGAGGCCGGCTGGCCCCTATGGCGCGCCAAGGAGGAGTCCTCCTCCTAGTAGGAGTAGGACTCCTACTAGGAGGGGGAAAGAAGTGGGGAGGGAGAAGGAAAGGGGGGTGCCGCCCCCCTCTCCTAGTCCAATTCGGACCAGGGGGGAGGAGGCGTGCGGCCCACCTTTGGCTGCCCCTCTCTCTCTCCACTTAGGCCCATATGGCCCATTACTTCTCCCGGGGGGGGGGGGGGGTTCCGGTAACCCTCCGGCTCTCCGGTTTTCTCCGAAATCACCCGGAACACTTCCGGTGTCCGAATATAGCCGTCCAATATGTCAATCTTTATGTCTCGACCATTTCGAGACTCCTCGTCACGTCCGTGATCACATCTGGGACTCCGAACTAACTTCGGTACATCAAAACTCATAAACTCATAATATAACTGTCATCGAAACCTTAAGCGTGCGGACCCTACGGGTTCGAGAACAATGTAAACATGACCGAGACACGTCTCCGGTCAATAACCAATAGCGGAACCTGGATGCTCATATTGGCTCCTACATATTCTACGAAGATCTTTATCGGTCAGACCACATAACAACATACGTTGTTCCCTTTGTCATCGGTATGTTACTTGCCCGAGATTCGATCGTCGGTATCTCAATACCTAGTTCAATCTCATTACCGACAAGTCTCTTTACTCGTTTCGTAATACATCATCTTGCAACTAACTCATTAGTTGTAATGCTTGCAAGGCTTATGTGATGTGCATTACCGAGAGGGCCCAGAGATACCTCTCCGACAATCGGAGTGAGAAATCCTAATCTCGAAATACGCCAACCCAACATTCACCTTTGGAGACACCTGTAGAGCTCCTTTATAATCACCCAGTTACGTTGTGACGTTTGGTAGCACACAAAGTGTTCCTCCGGTAAACAGGAGTTGCATAATCTCATAGTCATAGGAACATGTATAAGTCATGAAGAAAGCAATAGCAACATACTAAACGATCGGGTGCTAAGCTAATGGAATCGGTCATGTCAATCACTTCATTCTCCTAATGATGTGATCCCATTAATCAAATGACAACACATGTCTATGGTTAGGAAACATAACCATCTTCGATTAACGAGCTAGTCAAGTAGAGGCATACTAGTGACGTTTGGTTTGTCTATGTATTCACACAAGTATTATGTTTCCGGATAATACAATTCTAGCATGAATAATAAACATTTATCATGATATAAGGAAATAAAATAATAACATTATTATTGCCTCTAGGGCATATTTCCTTCAGTCTCCCACTTGCACTGGAGTCAATAATCTAGATTACACAGTAATGATTCTAACACCCATGGAGCTTTGGTGCTGATCATGTTTTGCTCGTGGAAGAGGCTTAGTCAACGGGTCTGCTACATTCAGATCCGTATGTATCTTGCAAATCTCTATGTCTCCCACCTGGACTAGATCCCAGATGGAATTGAAGCGTCTCTTGATGTGCTTGGTTCTCTTGTGAAATCTGGATTCCTTTTCCAAGGCAATTGCACCAGTATTGTCACAAAAGATTTTCATTGGACCCGATGCACTAGGTATGACACCTAGATCGGATATGAACTCCTTCATCCAGACTCCTTCGTTTGCTGCTTCCAAAGGAGCTATGTACTCCGCTTCACATGTAGATCCCACCACAGTGCTTTGTTTAGAACTGCACCAACTAACAGCTCCATCGTTTAATGTAAACACGTATCCGGTTTGCGATTTAGAATTGTCCGGATCAGTGTCAAAGATTGCATCAACGTAACCATTTACGATGAGCTCTTTTTCACCTCCATATATGAGAAACATATCCTTAGTCCTTTTCAGGTATTTCAGGATGTTCTTGACCGCTGTCCAGTGATCCACTCCTGGATTACTTTGGTACCTCCCTGCTAGACTTATAGCAAGACACACATCAGGTCTGGTACACAGTAGTGCATACATGATAGAGCCTATGGCTGAAGCATAGGGAACATCTTTCATTTTCTCTCTATCTTCTGCATTGGTCGGACTTTGAGTCTTACTCAATTTCACACCTTGTAACACAGGCAAGAATCCTTTCTTTGCTTGATCCATTTTGAACTTTTTCAAAACTTTGTCAAGGTATGTGCTTTGTGAAAGTCCAATTAAGCATCTTGATCTGTCTCTATAGATCTTGATGCCCAATATGTAGGCAGCTTCACCGAGGTCTTTCATTGAAAAACTTTTATTCAAGTATCCTTTTATGCTATCCATAAATTCTATATCATTTCCGATTAGTAATATGTCATCTACATATAATATCAGAAATGCTACAGAGCTCCCACTCACTTTCTTGTAAATACAGGCTTCTCCAAAAGTCTGTATAAAACCAAATGCTTTGATCACACTATCAAAGCGTTTATTCCAACTCCGAGAGGCTTGCACCAGTCCATAAATGGATCGCTGGAGCTTGCACACTTTGTTAGCTCCCTTTGGATCGACAAAACCTTCCGGCTGCATCATATACAACTCTTCTTGCAGAAATCCATTCAGGAATGCAGTTTTGACATCCATTTGCCAAATTTCATAATCATAAAATGCGGCAATTGCTAACATGATTCGGACAGACTTAAGCATCGCTACGGATGAGAAGGTCTCATCGTAGTCAATCCCTTGAACTTGCCGAAAACCTTTTGCGACAAGTCGAGCTTTGTAGACAGTAATATTACCGTCAGCGTCAGTCTTCTTCTTGAAGATCCATTTATTCTCAATTGCTTGCCGATCATTGGGCAAGTCAACCAAAGTCCATACTTTGTTCTCATACATGGATCCCATCTCAGATTTCATGGCTTCAAGCCATTTTGCGGAATCTGGGCTCACCATCGCTTCTTCATAGTTCATAGGTTCATCATGATCTAGTAGCATGACTTCCAGAACAGGATTACCGTACCACTCTGGCGCGGATCTTACTATGGTTGATCTACGAGGTTCAGTAGTATCTTGTTCTGAAGTTTCATGATCATTATCATTAGCTTCCTCACTAATTGGTGTAGGTGTCACAGAAACAGGTTTCTGTGATGTACTACTTTCCAATAAGGGAGCAGGTACAGTTACCTCGTCAAGTTCTACTTTCCTCCCACTCACTTCTTTCGAGAGAAACTCCTTCTCCAGAAAGTTTCCGAATTTAGCAACAGAAGTCTTGCCTTCGGATCTGTGATAGAAGGTGTATCCAATAGTTTCCTTTGGATATCCTATGAAGACACATTTCTCCAATTTAGGTTCGAGCTTATCAGGTTGAAGCTTTTTCACATAAGCATCGCAGCCCCAAACTTTTAGAAACGACAACTTTGGTTTCTTGCCAAACCATAGTTCATAAGGCGTCGTCTCAATGGATTTTGATGGTGTCCTATTTAACGTGAATGCGGCCGTCTCTAGAGCATGTCCCCAAAACGATAGCGGTAAATCAGTAAGAGACATCATAGATCGCACCATATCTAGTAAAGTACGATTACGATGTTCGGACACACCATTACGCTGTGGTGTTCCGGGTGGAGTGAGTTGCGAAACTATTCCACATTGTTTCAAATGTACACCAAACTCGTAACTCAAATATTCTCCTCCACGACCAGATCATAGGAATTTTATTTTCTTGTTACGATGATTTTCAACTTCACTCTGAAATTCTCTGAACTTTTCAAACGTTTCAGACTTATGTTTCATTAAGTAGATATACCCATATCTGCTTAAGTCATCTGTGAAGGTGAGAAAATAATGATATCTGCCACGAGCCTCAACATTCATCGGACCACATACATATGTATGTATGATTTCCAACAAATCTGTTGCTCTCTCCATAGTACCGGAGAACGGTGTTTTTGTCATCTTACCCATAAGGCATGGTTCGCAAGTACCAAGTGATTCATAATCAAGTGGTTCCAAAAGCCCATCAGTATGGAGTTTCTTCATGCGCTTTACACCGATGTGACCCAAACGGCAGTGCCACAAATAAGTTGCACTATCATTATCAACTCTGCATCTTTTGGCTTCAACACTATGAATATGTGTGTCACTACTATCGAGATTTAATAAGAATAGACCACTCTTTAAGGGTGCATGACCATAAAAGATATTACTCATATAAATAGAACAACCATTATTCTCTGATTTAAATGAATAACCGTCTCGCATCAAACAAGATCCAGATATAATGTTCATGCTTAATGCTGGCACCAAATAACAATTATTTAGGTCTAATACTAATCCTGAAGGTAGATGTAGAGGTAGCGTGCCGACTGCGATCACATCGACTTTGGAACCATTTCCCACGCGCATCATCACCTCGTCCTTAGCCAATCTTCGCTTAATCCGTAGTCCCTGTTTCGAGTTGCAAATATTAGCAACAGAACCAGTATCAGATACCTAGGTGCTACTGCGAGCATTAGTAAGGTACACATCAATAACATGTATATCACATATACCTTTGTTCACCTTGCCATCCTTCTTATCCGCCAAATACTTGGGGCAGTTCCGCTTCCAGTGACCAGTTTGCTTGCAGTAGAAGCACTCTGTTTCAGGCTTAGGTCCAGGTTTGGGTTTCTTCTCTTGAGTAGCAACTTGCTTGCTGTTCTTTTTGAAGTTCCCCTTCTTCTTCCCTTTGCCCTTTTTCTTGAAACTAGTGGTCTTGTTGACCATCAACACTTGATGCTCCTTCTTGATTTCTACCTCCGCAGCTTTCAGCATTGCGAAGAGCTCGGGAATAGTCTTATTCATCCCTTGCATATTATAGTTCATCACGAAGCTCTTGTAGCTTGGTGGTAGTGATTGGAGAATTCTGTCAATGACGCAATCATCTGGAAGATTAACTCCCAATTGAATCAAGTGATTATTATACCCAGACATTTTGAGTATATGCTCACTGACAGAACTGTTCTCCTCCATCTTGCAGCTATAGAACTTATTGGAGACTTCATATCTCTCAATCCGGGCATTTGCTTGAAATATTAACTTCAACTCCTGGAACATCTCATATGCTCCATGACGTTCAAAACGTCGTTGAAGTCCCGATTCTAAGCCGTAAAGCATGGCACATCGAACTATCGAGTAGTCATCAGCTTTGCTCTGCGAGACGTTCATAACATCTGGTGTTGCTCCAGCAGCAGGCCTGGCACCCAGCGGTGCTTCCAGGACGTAATTCTTCTGTGCAGCAATGAGGATAATCCTCAAGTTACGGACCCAGTCCGTGTAATTGCTACCATCATCTTTCATCTTTGCTTTCTCAAGGAACGCATTAAAATTCAACGGAACAACAACACGGGCCATCTATCTACAATCAAACATAAACAAGCAAGATACTATCAAGTACTAAGTTCATGATAAATTTAGGTTCAATTAATCATATTACTAAAGAACTCTTACTTAGACAGACATCCCTCTAATCCTCTAAGTGATTACGTGATCCAAATCAACTAAACCATGTCCGATCATCACGTGAGATGGAGCAGTTTCATTGGTGAACATCGCTATGTTGATCATATCTACTATATGATTCACGCTCGACCTTTCGGTCTCTATGTTCCGAGGCCATATCTGTATATGCTTGGCTCGTCAAGTATAACCTGAGTATTCTGCGTGTGCAACTGTTTTGCACCCGTTGTGTTTGAACGTAGATCCTATCACACCCGATCATCACGTGGTGTCTCAGCACGAAGAACTTTCGCAACGGTGCATACTCAGGGAGAACACTTCTTGATAATTAGTGAGAGATCATCTTAAAATGCTACCGTCAATCAAAGCATGATAATATGCATAAAAGATAAACATCACATGCAATCAATATAAGTGATATGATATGGCCATCATCATCTTGTGCTTGTGATCTCCATCTTCAAAGCATCGTCGTGATCACCATCGTCACCGGCGCGACACCTTGATCACCATCATAGCATCGTTGTCGTCTCGCCAATTTTATGCTTCCACGACTATCGCTACCGTTTAGTGATAAAGTAAAGCATTACAGCGCAATTGCATTGCATACAATAAAGCGACAACCATATGGCTCCTGCCAGTTGCCGATAACTTGGTTACAAAACATGATCATCTCATACAATAAAATTCAGCATCATGTCTTGACCATATCACATCACAACATGCCCTGCAAAAACAAGTTAGATGTCCTCTACTTTGTTGTTGCAAGTTTTATGTGGCTGCTACGGGCTTAAGCAAGAACCAATCTTACCTACGCATCAAAACCACAACGATAGTTTGTCAAGTTGGTGCTGTTTTAACCTTCGCAAGGACCGGGCGTAGCCACACTCGGTTCAACTAAAGTTGGAGAAACTGACACCCGCTAGCCACCTTTGTGCAAAGCACGTCGGGAGAACCGGTCTCGCGTAAGCGTACACGTAATGTCGGTCCGGGCCGCTTCGTCCAACAATACCGCCGAACCAAAGTATGACATGCTGGTAAGCAGTATGACTTATATCGCCCACAACTCATTTGTGTTCTACTCGTGCATATAACATCAACACATAAAACCTAGGCTCTGATACCACTGTTGGGGAACGTAGTAATTTCAAAAAAATTCCTACGCACACGCAAGATCATGGTGATGCATAGCAACGAGGGAAGAGTGTGATCTACGTACCCTTGTAGACCGACAGCAGAAGCGTTAGCACAACGCGGTTGATGTAGTCATACGTCTTCACGGCCCGACCGATCAAGCACCGAAACTACGGCACCTCCGAGTTCTAGCACACGTTCAGCTCGATGACGATCCCCGGACTCTGATCCAGCAAAGTGTCGGGGAAGAGTTCCGTCAGCACGACGGCGTGGTGACGATCTTGATGTACTACCGTCGCAGGGCTTCGCCTAAGCACCGCTACAATATTATCGAGGATTATGGTGGAAGGGGGCACCGCACACGGCTAAGAATATGATCACGTGGATCAACTTGTGTGTCTAGGGGTGCCCCCTGCCCCCGTATATAAAGGATCAAGGGGAGGAGGCCGGCCGGCCCCTATGGCGCGCCAAGGAGGAGTCCTCCTCCTAGTAGGAGTAGGACTCCTACTAGGAGGGGGAAAGAAGTGGGGAGGGAGAAGGAAAGGGGGGCGCCGCCCCCCTCTCCTAGTCCAATTCAGACCAGGGGGAGGAGGCATGCGGCCCACCTTTGGCTGCCCCTCTCTCTCTCCACTAAGGCCCATATGGCCCATTACTACTCCGGGGGGTGGGTGGGGGTTCAGGTAACCCTACGGCTCTCCGGTTTTCTCCAAAATCACCCGGAACACTTCCGGTGTCTGAATATAGCCGTCCAATATATCAATGTTTATGTCTCGACCATTTCGAGACTCCTCGTCATGTCCGTGATCACATCTGGGACTCCAAACTAACTTCGGTACATCAAAACTCATAAACTCATAATATAACTATCATCGAAACCTTAAGCGTGCGGACCCTACGGGTTCGAGAACAATGTAGACATGACCGAGACACGTCTCCGGTCAATAACCAATAGCGGAACCTGGATGCTCATATTGGCTCCTACATATTCTACGAAGATCTTTATCGGTCAGACCGCATAACAACATACGTTGTTCCCTTTGTCATCGGTATGTTACTTGCCCGAGATTCGATCGTCGGTATCTCAATACCTAGTTCAATCTCGCTACCGGCAAGTCTCTTTACTCGTTTCGTAATACATCATCTTGCAACTAACTCATTAGTTGTAATGCTTGCAAGGCTTATGTGATGTGCATTACCGAGAGGGCCCAGAGATACCTCTCTGACAATCGGAGTGACAAATCCTAATATCGAAATACGCCAACCCAACATTCACCTTTGGAGACACCTGTAGAGCTCCTTTATAATCACCCAATTACGTTGTGACGTTTGGTAGCACACAAAGTGTTCCTCCAGTAAACGGGAGTTGCATAATCTCATAGTCATAGGAACATGTATAAGTCATGAAGAAAACAATAGCAACATACTAAATGATCGGGTGCTAAGCTAATGGAATGGGTCATGTCAATCACATCATTCTCCTAATGATGTGATCCCATTAATCAAATGACAACACATGTCTATGGTTAGGAAACATAACCATCTTCGATTAACGAGCTAGTCAAGTAGAGGCATACTAGTGACGTTTGGTTTGTCTATGTATTCACACAAGTATTATGTTTCCGGATAATACAATTCTAGCATGAATAATAAACATTTATCATGATATAAGGAAATAAAATAATAACATTGTTATTGCCTCTAGGGCATATTTCCTTCATTAACGACACGTGGTGAAACTGGCCCGTAATGAATAATGTATCACTTTATACCCACTTACGGCCCATTATTCTGTTGGGCCGTTTCCAGCCCATGTTATCTTTCGGCCTTCTCAAGGTCCATTTATTCTTGGGCTCATTTCCAGCATTCATTTACTTATGGCCCATTACTGTCATTTTCTGCTTGTGGGCCAAATTCAGCCCGTGGTCACAGTCGGCCCGTTTGTGGCCCGTTAATACGTTGGGCCGTTTTCATAGCGTCATCAAATACGGCCGATTAACGACGACCCGTTATGGTCGGCCCATGAACGGACGATTTCAACTCTAGCCCATTTACAACCATAATGTGGTCTGTTATTGGCCCATGTTTGGCCAACCGATCATACGACCCGTAGAAGGCCCATTGATGATACGGCCCGTAGAAGGCCCATTGTGTCTACGGCCCGTATAAGGCCCATTGTTTCTACGCCACGTAGAAGGCCCATTGTTTCTACGGCCCGTAGGAGGCCCATGTTAACTACAACCGGTGGGCATCAAAGTTCGCCACCAGTACAAATATAGGGAACACCTTACACTATACAAAAATGGCTTGCTGTTTTCTTCAGTCGGCGGCTGCACGTTAAGAACAAATTTTGTATCGCACCAAAACAAATTACAACTATAAAACAAAATGAAGGTTGGCATAAAAGTTAACAGTCTAGCATATAAATGCACCGCCAGAAGTTCAGAAGCTCAGTTCATTTGACCTGACTGTTACGTTTTCATGTTTTATTGTCCGATGGAGCACCATAACCTTCGCCTTCAGTTCTCCTAGGCTCCTGAACAACATAGCAAATGTCTGATAGTCTGGTTCCAAAACCATGCATATCTTGACAACATCGAACAATGTCTCTCCTTGTTTCACAAAGGGTCTCTGTTAGGGAATGGACTTGTGTCTAGAGCGCAGATACAACATTGTTTTGAGCTTGCATATCTTGATCATGAGGTAGTTTGGACGAGTTTGCCTTAACAACCAACCCAGTATTATGCAGGAACGTGCTTTTGCACTGTTAGTGGACATGTACTGACCCACTGCACCAAGAGCTAACATTGCGGTTATAGTTGCCTCGCCACCTTCAGAAGGTGGCGGTTCCACCATTTTTTCCATAGCTTGCTGAAAAGTTGAGGTTTTACATTAGTAGTACCAGAACAGAAGATATTAAGGAGGCAGCAAAACCAAACAAAATAGCTTTGGTCTATATACAGAACTTATTCTGGTGAACCCATGTAAAATATTAGTTGTATTTTATTGCAAAGTACATAATAAAACCAGGTTCCAAACATATGACCATGTACCATCGCTAATGTATTGTCTATTTCTTCACATTGTATTGAGGGCTAAGGATAAAGAGACGAATTTTATAATACGGTAAGCATAGTATGACATCATTCATATCACAAAACAACTGAGAACAGACAAACAGGAAATTGTAACGTTGTGTGGGCAAGTCCAGCACGGAACTAGATTACAGGTCAAGATCAAAGGAACATCACTCCTCTCTTTTAAACCTTGTAAGGTGCAATGATACGCTAAGACAATTGTGTATAAAATTGAAAAGAGTAATAGACATTGGATGAAAACCATGCAGTTCAAGGAACAAGTCAGAACAAGTAGTAGTTAAAAGGCATGAGGATTAAGGACATACAACAACGGCTTTGCCTGGTGTAGTCATGCCCTTCTTCTTACTGTGTGACAGTCCTTGAAGATTTCCACAACATTTGGTTCAGGTACTTTTTGGTCCTTGCGGGCTTTCCTCTGCATTTGGAACAAGTCAATATAGATATGATAATATGGTACAATGAAAAGAGTGAAATAGCAGCTAATTACAAGAGCCTCACGATGTGCAATATAGCTACGAGATCCTGTCGTCAGTTGGAATTTCACTTTCGTACGGTTGGCCTTGTTCTTTGAACAGTTCACCTACAAGAAGATAGATTTGTGTGGCACATGTGTAAATAGGACTTCAACATGTGATCTGATCACATATATATAATGTACCTGATACTTCGGATCAGACCAGTGTTTAACGAGGCCCCTCCAGTCTTCATCCGATATATTTTCCACTGGAGATGTTTGGGAAAGTTCACTGTTAGCCTTGCCTTCAAAGTGAATTTTCCTCAAGTTATACCGATACTGTCGCAGAGCAGACTTGAAAACATGGGTGCAAGCTTGTCTGGTTGCATCATCTTGGCTATCCAACTTGAACCTCATCTGTTGAAAATTATGGGAGTCTCATTATCAACAACCTAGAAAGTATGGGACAGAGCAAGACGATATTACTAGTTTCCATACATAACCATACTTACAGATAAATGGTCGAGGAAGGTGTTGAACTAGTTTTCGTCTTTGTCATTCCTGTACTGAATCCATGTTGGGAGGATACGTACATGACACCTAATGGCAACCGCTGCCTCTGATACTAACTTGGCTGACTCTATAGCATCACGTGGCCTTTTTAAACCCGCCTCAAAATGGATCTCCATTCTTCCTCCTTAGATTTAGTTAACCTATCGAGCATTATCCCTGATGTTTGTTTCCTCTTACGCCTAGGTGCTAGTCCAACAACGAACATAGGAAGTGTCAGTGTACATCAAACTGTGAGACTACATATAAAGAAGCACGCAACTGTAACTTGACTTCAGCAACTACCTTCTTGCTGTTGAAGCTCACAAGGTTCATCTGATCGTGACAACTCGTCTTGTGTCAAGAATGCTTGGGAAGTAGTGTCAGGTGGCAAGGGAGCTTGGGAACGACCTGCTAGCTCAGTTGACGCACGAGTAACTCGTGCAGCTGGTAGTACTGTGGAAGGTGTTGCAAGAACTAGGGCTGTCGCTGCTTGTTTGGTGGCAGCTATTTGTTTCTGTTTGGCTTTTTCTGCAGCTCATGTAGCATGGGATACCCTGTTTGTAGAATTTTCCGCTGGACATTGACCTTCTATTGCACCATCAGTACCAGCAGAATCTGCATGATTCTTCCGGTTCCCGTTCCCTGCCATTCTGTGTTTCTTCCTCTTTCTCTGTGCCATGTTAAGTCAAGCCGACAAGAAAAATGAATAACAATTTAGTTCTTCAGAACAAATTGATGCGTGATACAGACGAACTAAACTTTGATGTTAGACAACCACATGATAGGAGGATGTAATATGTACGAAAAATAGGACGGAAGAGATAACCAGAACTATGATGTGTAAACTAAGCAGAAGACATTTCACTAAATTAGAAGCAATGCAATGGAAGGTAGACACCATATGAAAGATGCTACAAATATCGCTCTACCAAGTTAACAGTGTCTCATCATAAATGGAATTTAAACAAATGTGAAGCAGTACAATAAATAAATCATATGCAAGATGCAAAGAACATCACACTACCAAGTTAGAGGTCTCTCGTCATTAGTGCAATTGCATATTCATAGCTTATGATGTGTAAACTAAGGAGAAGGCATTTCAACAAATTAGAAGCAATGAAAGCTAGACACCATATGAAAGATGCAACAAATATCACTCTACCAAGTTAAAACTGTCTCGTCATAAGTGCCATTTCAACAAATTAGTAGTACAAGCTAGAAAATAATGCGAGATGTAACCTATATCACACTCCGAAGTCAAACATGTCTTATGATAAGTGATTGTTGCAGGTTACACAACAGTAGTAATTTGATGTAAGAACATGGTGTGATAGACAAATATTGTATGTTCTAGAAATAGGAACACGTGTCTTATTCAACTATAATGTGTAAAGTAAGCAGATGGAATTCAAAAAAATTACAAGCAATACAAGCTAGACATCACACATAACATGCAACCACATATAACAGTGCCAAGTTAGAGGGAGCATCGGTGATGGTGCACTAGGGGAGACGTGCTCATCATAAACATAGCTACGTTGAGTGTCTATGCATGTGTTGTCTTGGAAATCATCTTGGGGGGATGGAGGAGTAGAAACTGTAGAGGCCCTCCGTTTGGAAGGAGCACCTTTATCCTCTGCCTTGCTAACTTCCTTCCGCTTTATTGATTTTGAATTGTCAAGTAAAACCGACAAGAAAAAGCAATAAAATTCTCTCTTCAGAACTCATTCATGTATGATACTGACAATCACTACTTTGATGTAAGGCAAACACATGATACTAGGATGGAATATGCACGAAAAATAGGACGGCATGACATGTTCACAACTGTTTGTGTAAACTAAGCAGAAAGCATTCCAACAAATAAGAAGTGATGCAAGCTAGACACCACATGAAAGATGCAACCAATATGACTCTTGTAGCGACCAAACCTCAAACAGTCTGATCTCTGTGCATAAGTGTCATCCCTGGATCGGTAATGCTGACACACACAGTACTTGAGGATTTATAACAGAGTATCACACACTTATTACGTCGAATATCTCAAAAGAGAACTTATTACAATAAATATGGCTTAAGGACATCTAATATGATAACATCGGAAGGCTTGGAAGATAAAGTGAGTCCATCAACTCCAACGGCATCACTGAGTGAAAGACCACGACCTAAGGCTCCTTACTCGTCGTCTGAAAAGTGCGCAACATGATACGTTGCAACCCGAAACGGGCCAGCACATGGAATATGCTAGCAGTGTAACACACGAGAGTAATGAACAAGGTAAAGCTATCACTACATGCATATATGGCGGGTGGAGGCTGTATGGTCAATAGGTTTTGCAAAAAGCCAATTTTTCCCTACTGCAAAGGAATATATTTTATTTATCTACAAAGTTGGTTGAAAACTATTGAGAAGGTAAATCCCCTCTCAATCCCAATTAAAAGTAATTAATAACCCAACAATATTAATTTAGAGTGATGAGATCCACATGATAATCCAAGAACTAGATACTCAAGATGTCCATAACCGGGGACACGGCTAACCATGATTAGTTTGTACACTTTGCACAGGTTTGTGCACTTTTCCCCACAAGACTCGATCTCCTCCGTTGGATTTCTCGCACTTCATAATGTTTGAGAAGCAGATGACCGAGACACAGTCTTTGCGAAGAGGTCCCCTTAACCGATAGATAGGACGGTACACCTACAATCCCCTACATCTGCTAGCCCATCATGGAAAGGTTTCCCACAACTTACTCAACTATGCCAGAGCCCATAATGGCATGTGGTTGCACACGAAAGTTTCCAGCATGAATAATCTTGTGATCCATTTGAGCCTGGGTGGCGGTCCATAGGAAAATCACACGGTACCCCGGGATTTCTAAAAATACAAGCAATCACTGGATTCCCCAGGTGGCTCAATCCACCCAGATGTGTATTAAAGTTGCCACCTTAAGTTAACCATTAATTAACAACTCACATCTGTCATGAATACACTCAAACCCAAACCACGTCTACGAGCATAGTATAGCAATATAAGCAATGTAGAAGTAACTCCCAGGGTTTGATAACAAACATGTGAATAGGTACTACCTCATATACTTCCCAACCCACAATTTATTCAGATCCTAACCATGCAATTGTTTGAGGGTTGGTCTAATGCAATAAAACTGGATAGTAAAGAGGTATGATCAAAGTGTTACTTGCCTTGCTAATGATCCGTGAAACCTAGAGACTCGATGTAGCACGCTTCGCACTCCGGGTACTCTATCGCAATCAAACAAGCATACAATAATAAATCAAGCAAGGGCACGTGTAAAACTCAAATAAGAGATCTAACCAGAAGGTTCAACTTAAGAACTCCGGTTTGCAAAAAGAATCAAATCAAACGAAGCAACAAAACTCAAACGGCGAAAGAAACAAGCTTCGTTTACTAATCTGGACTAAAGTCAAATTTTACAGTACCAAAAACTTGTTTAAGTTGGTTAAATAGAAAGAGGGATTCGATACGAAACTCTAGGCGCTTGAATAGCCTGATTCCGATAAACGAGCGAAAAGTTATACTAAAACGAAAATCGGATCAGAAATCACGATCGAAAATAATCACGGAAAATCCGAGAAAAAGAAAAACTGACGAATAGGCTAACGAACGAGTGTTCACTATCTGCAGCTAAACGGTCAAAACCGTTCGTTAAAACTAACGTCCGAACGGGCGTTCGCTAAATAACTAAACCAAAAAAACGATCTAACAATAAAAAACGGAATCTAGGGTTTTAAAAAAACTGATCGGTTTTCTTGCGAAAATGGAGGCGGCGGCGGCGGCTACCTCCGGCGAAGTCCGGCGAGACGGCGGCGTTGGCGGGCGGCTCCGGCGAGGCGGCGCGGGACGGCAATTGCGGCGGTGGCGGCTGTGCGGTTAGGGTTTGGCGTCGGGGCGCGGGTGGGCTTGCGGCGCGAGGCCGGGCCTCGGTCGGGCGGCTCGGGGGGGGGGGGGGGGGGGGCTTATAAAGCCCCCCGGGTGGAGTCCCGCTCGGGTACGGCCCGGAGTCGGTTTGACTTTTTTTAAAAATAATTCCGATGTGCAGAAAAAGAAAGAAAAGAAATAATAAACGGACTCCAAAAACCCCGAAATAAATTTTCCCCATCCTCTGAAAATAGGTCGAACAAGGTGAACATTTATTTGGGCCTAAAATGCAATCTTGGAAAACGCATATTTTACCAATTCAAATAAAATAGCGATAAAACTCCGCATAAAAATCTTATTTGATTTTAATATTAAATCTTCGATATTTCTTTATTTTGAGGAAGTCATTTTATCTTCTCTCTTTTATTTTATAAAAGAAATATTCAAAGAGAAAATAATTAAAATCAAACGATCCTCTTTTCAAAATTCGAGAAAACTCAAATATGAAAATAATGAAATCCCCAACTCTCTCCGTGGGTCCTTGAGTTGCGTAGAATTTCTCGGATCAACCAAAATGCAATAAAATATGATATGCAATGATGATCTAATGTATAACATTTCAAATTGAAAATTTGGGATGTTACAAACCTACCCCCATTAAGATGAATCTCGCCCTCGAGATTCGGGTTGGCTAGAAAATAGGTGTGGATGGTCTTTGCGTAGATCTTCCTCTCACTCCCAGGTGGCTTAATCCTCGGTATGGTGGCTCCACTGAACTTTACAGAACTTGGTAACTTTGCTGCGTGTAACTCGGCTGGCAAACTCGAGAATCTTGACTGGCTTTTCCTCATAGGTCAAGTCGCTATCCAACTGTATCGCTTCCAGTGGCACTTCATCTCTCGGAGGGATATCAGCCATCTCTGCGTGGCACTTCTTCAACTGAGAAATGTGGAACACATCGTGAACTCCTGATAATACTTCGGGCAATTCCAACTTGTAAGCAACTTCTCCCATACGTTCCAAAACTTTGTATGGTCCCACAAAACGTGGTTCTAACTTTCCCTTAACTCCAAAACGCTTAACTCCTCGGAGTGGTGATACACGAAGATACACTCTGTCTCCAACTTCGTAAGCTGTCTCGTTGCGTTTAGAATCCACATAGCTCTTTTGCCTGGACTGTGCTACCTTGAGTCTATCACGAATCAGCTTAACCTTCTCTTCAGATTCTTTAATCAAATCTGATCCAAACAACTGTCGGTCTCCAACTTCATCCCACAACAATGGTGTTCTGCACCTCCTTCCATACAATGATTCGAAAGGGGCCATCTTCAAGCTGGCATGGTAACTGTTGTTGTTGTAAGGGAACTCTGCGTAAGGCAAATTATCATCCCAACTAGATCCATAATCTAGCGCACAAGCTCTCAACATGTCCTGCAGAATCTGATTGAATCTCTCAGTCTGTCCATCCGTCTGCGGGTGAAAAGCCGTACTGAACTCTAGCCTGGTTCCCAAAGTTTCATGCAACTGATTCCAAAACTTTGAGGTAAACTGGGTTCCTCTATCTAATACAATTGTCCTCGGAACTCCATGCAAACATACGATCCTGGTCATGTATATCTTTGCCAACTTAGCACTGGTGTAAGTGGTCTTCACTAGGATTAAATGAGCTACTTTCGTCAAACGATCGGCTACAACCCATAGCGAGTCATAGCCTGAACGAGTCCTGGGTAATCCCATGATAAAATCCATGCCTAGCTTATCCCACTTCCATTCAGGTATCGGCAATGGTTGCAGCAATCCTGCTGGCTTCTGATGCTTTGCCTTCACTCTCTGACATACATCACAAACTGCTACATACTCCGCAATATCCTTCTTCATTCCGGTCCACTAGAATCTATCCTTCAGATCCAGGTACATCTTGGTATTTCCTGGGTGAATCAAATATGGTGAGTCATGGGCCTCCTGCAAAATCAGCTTCCTGATCTCCTAATCATATGGTACATATACGCGGTCCTCAAACCATAAGGTGTCATGCTCATCCTCACGAAATCCCTTGGCTTTTCCTTTGCTCATCCTTTCCTTTATCTCGGCAATCTCCTTGTCTGTCTTCTGCGCTTCTCTGATCTTATCCATCAAAGTAGACTGAATCTCCAAAGCTTCTACATAACCTCTCAGAACTATCTCCAAACATAGCTCACGAAGGTCTTCTGCTAACTCCTTGGGTAACTCTCCTATCATGAATGTATTGACATGACTCTTGCGGCTCAACGCATCGGCTACTATGTTAGCCTTTCCGGGATGATAGTGCAACTTCATATCATAATCCTTTATGAGTTCCAACCATCTCCTCTGCCTGAGATTCAACTCCTTCTGCGTGAAGATATACTTCAAACTCTTGTGATCCGTGTATACCTCATAATGGTTTCCGATGAGAAAATGTCTCCATGTCTTCAACGCATGTACTACGGCTGCTAACTCCAAATCATGCATGGCATAATTTAACTCATGGGGTTTAAGCTGTCGTGAGGCATATGAAACAACTCTTCCTTCCTGCAAAAGCACCGCTCTAATTCCTCGACGAGAAGCGTCGCAATACACTTCATAATCTTTGCGTTGATCTAACAGAATTAACACTGGTGATGTTACCAAACGTTTCTTCAATTCCTGAAAACTAGCCTCACATTCCTTAGTCCATTTGAACTTGGTGTCCTTCTTTAACAACTCCGTCATAGGCTTTGCAATCTTCGAGAAATTCTCAATGAATCTCCGGTAGTATCCTGCGAGTCCAAGAAAACTCCGGATCTCTCCAACGGACATGGGTGCCTCCCAATTTGTCACAGCGACAACCTTGGTGGGGTCTACTGCTATTCCTTATCCGGATATAACATGTCCAAGGAATCCAACTTCCTTCAACCAAAACTCACACTTGATGAACTTGGCGTATAGCTGGTGTTCTCTGAGCTTCCCAAGTACTAAACACAAATGCTCCTTATGCTCCTCTTCATTCTTCCAGTAGACCAGAATATCATCAATGAATACCACAACGAACTTATCCAAAAACTCCATAAACACCTTGTTCATCATGTTCATGAAATAGGCATGTGCGTTAGTCAGGCAAAATGACATAACGGTATACTCATATAGCCCATACCTTGTGGTAAAAGCTGTCTTAGGTATATCCTGCTCTCAAATCTTCAACTGGTGGTATCCTGATCGCAGATCGATCTTGGAAAACACCTTAGCTCCTTGTAGCTGATCAAAAAAATCATTGATCATCGGCAGTGGGTACTTGTTCTTGATCGTTACTTCATTCAATCCATGATAATCAACAACCATCCTTAACGATCCATCCTTCTTCTCCACTAGAAGTAATGGTGATCCCCACGGTAACTTGGGCGAATATATCCTTTATCCAGTAACTCCTTAATCTGCTTCTTAATTTCCTCTAAATCCCGTGCGGGCATCCTGTACGGTCTCTTAGATATTGGCCCTGTGCCTGGCAAAAGCTCAATCAAAAACTCGATGTCTCTATCCAGTGGCATGCCCGGCAACTCTTCTGGAAATACATCCGAGAAATCCTTCACCACTGGTACTTCCTCCTGTACAACTCCTGTTAAGGAATTTACTTGAGTCCTAATCAGCACATGCCGGGATACATACTTGATCCTTCTTCTTTCTAGGGTGGTGAGCAAAATTGACTTACTAGCGCAATCGATGTTTCCTCCATACATCGATAGCCAATCCATACCCAGAATCACATCCAAACCTTGCGACTCCAAAATTATCAAGTCAGAAGGGAAAACATGACTACCTATGGTTAATGGCAACTGAAAACATCCACTTCTTGCCATATACCCGACTCCAGGTGAGGTTACTAGCATGGGTGTCTTAAGAACTCTAGTGGGCAGTTTATACTTATCCAAAAATCCCCTTGATATGTATGAATGCGAGGCGCCAGTATCGAAAAGTATGACTGCAGTAAAAGACTTAACCAAAAACTTACCTATTACTGCATCTGGCTGGGCTTCAATCTCTTTCACATTAAGGTGGTTCACTTGTCCCCTGTTGAAAGGGTTGGGCTTCTTCCCAGAGCTTCCATTGCTGTTCCTGTTCTTAGCTTCAGGACATTCATTGGCATAATGTATGGTCTTCTGGCACTTGTAGCAAGTAACGTGGCTTAGATCTTTCTTGGCGGGCGTTGCTGGGTTGGAACGGTTCTGTCCGTTGCTTCCTCCATTACCATTCTTGGAGCCACTATGGTTGTGAGAACTTCCTCCATTGTGAGTGTGGCCTCCATGGTTATGCACAAGTCCTCCCGAGTTCGGGGTGAAACGGGGTCTCTGCTGAGCTCCAGAGTTATACTTCCCTTGTCCATACTTCCTCTTGCGGTTATCAATCTGCTGCTGCTTCCCTTCAATCATGAGAGCTCCATCTACCAACTGTTGGTAGTTATTAAAGGTTGCTACCATCAACTGCATGCTCAGCTCATCATCCAGTCCTTCCAAAAACTTCTTCTGCTTAGCTGCATCCGTAGCAACGTCATCTGGGGCATAACGTGCTAGCTTGCTAAAGTCATCCACATACTGGCTAATGGTGCGTCCTCCTTGGCGTAAGTTGCGAAACTCACGCTTCTTCATGGCCATAGCTCCTGCTGATACATGGGCAGTGCGAAAGGCCTGCTGGAACTGGTCCCGTGTAACAGTGGCTATAGGATAGGTGACAGTGTAATTCTCCTACCATGAGGCTGCTGGTCCATCCAATTGGTGTGCGGCAAAACGCACCCTCTCAGCATTTGTGCATCTTGCAGTGGTTAACTCCCTTCCAATCCCGCGGAGCCAATCATCTGCAACTATTGGCTTGGTGCTACTGGAAAACACCGGCGGCTGCAACCTCAGAAAACGGGCTAAGTTGTCCACTGGGGGTGGTGGTGGTGGGTTGTTGTTGTTGTTGTTGTTGTTGTTGCCTTGGTTCTGAACTAAAAACTGCATCAGGGTATTTTGCTGCTGGATCAACTGAGTGAGCTCCGGTGGAAAGGTAAATCCGGGGTCACGTCTCGGAGGCATATGAGGGTTTAGAGGGAAGAGAATAGAATAGAATGAGGTCTAGTGAGAAAACACTACCCATATGCACATGAGACAAACACAATCACATCACTCAATCAATCAAGAAAGGCATACAATCGGTCTAGAATTATCGTTACAAAAGTGCTCGGACTATACTATATACATGGTGGAATACTACTACTGTTTTGGTGGTCGACTAGAAAAATTGATCGGTCGAAGACTCCATGATATCTGCTCCAGCTTCATCAACATAATCATCATCACTATCGTCGGGGTCCGAGTCGGTGTCGTCGATGATGATGTAGTTCTCCGGGCAAGTGGAACCGTCATCTTCTCCTCCTGGCGCGGGGTCTCCCATGAATACTCCTATCTTCCTTGTTAGGTCGTCATTCTTCTCCACTAGTACGACGATTTCTTCCTCATAATATTCGCGAGTTGCCTTGAGTTCTTCCTCAAGCTCCGGGATCCTGATCATCACCTTCTTTAGATCTATCATTCCTGCGCACATCTGATTCTCCTGGCGACGAATGTGCTGGTTTAACTCCTAGATGAAAGCGGCAATTGATCTATCCTTCCTGGTGCTGATCATCTCCCATTGCTCATCTCGGTGCCCACAAATCTGGTAGATAGTATCCTTGAGATCCTTGTGGTAAACTTCTCCAATGCGTCCCATGGTGATGTGGGCTGCCATACTCTTTCCTAGACTCCAGGTTGGTGCATCAAAGGAAAACTCTACGGGCTCAGTGACTGGCGTAAATGTCCTTCCGGGAACTTGAACTTGAATCATCTAGTGCTCCTTTTTTGGTAAAGTGGCGTTGTAAGTCCCGGTGAAGCTTGGTATTCCAATGTTCAGGTACTTAGTGACTTCCTTCAAGTGTCGTCCAAAAGGTGCTTTTTCATCCGGTTGTGCAAACTTGTTCCTTGCGTCCGCCATCCTAAAGAGTAGAAAATGGAGAGGAGTCAGAAATGAGAAGAGAGTAGTGATCTAGGGTTTTGGCTTAGTGGTCGTGTCCTATAGTCAGCGTGTGCTCTGATACCATCTTTGTAGCGACCAGACCTCAAATAGTCTGATCTCTGTGCATAAGTGTCATCCCTGGATCGGTAATGCTGACACACACAGTACTTGAGGATTTATAATAGAGTAGCAATCACACACTTATTACATCGAATATCTCAAAAGAGAACTTATTACAATAAATATGGCTTAAGGCCATCTAATACGATAACAGCGGAAGGCTTGGAAGATAAAGTGAGTCCATCAACTCCAACGACATCACTGAGTGAAAGACCACGACCTAAGGCTCCTTACTCGTTGTCTGAAAAGTCTGCAACATGATACATTGCAGCCCGAAACGGGTCCGCACATGGAATATGCTGGCAGTGTAACACAAGAGAGTAATGAACAAGGTAAAGCTATCACTACATGCATATATGGCTGGTGGAGGCTATATGGTTAATAGGTTTTGCGAAAAGCCATTTTTCCCTACTGCAAAGGAATATATTTTATTTATCTACAAAGTTGGTTGAAAACTATTGAGAAGGTAAACCCCCTCTCAATCCCAATTAAAAGTAATTAATAACCCAACAATATTAATTTAGAGTGATGAGATCCACATGATAATCCAAGAACTAGATACTCAAGATGTCCATAACCGGGGACACGGCTAACCATGATTAGTTTGTACACTCTGCAGAGGTTTGTGCACTTTTCCCCACAAGACTTGATCTCCTCCGTTGGATTTCTCGCACTATGATGTTTGAGAAGCGGATGACTGAGACACAGTCTTTCCGAAGAGGTCCCCTTAACCGATAGATAGGCCGGTACACCTACAATCCCCTACATCTGCTAGCCCATCATGGAAAGGTTTCCCACAACTTACTCAACTATGCCAGAGCCCATAATGGCATGTGGCTGCACATGGAAGTTTCCAGCATGAATAATCTTATGATCCATTTGAGCCTGGGTGGCGGTCCATAGGAAAATCACACGGTACCCCGGGATTTCCAAAAATACAAGCAATCACTGGATTCCCCAGGTGCCTCAATCCACCCAGATGTGTATTAAAGTTGCCACCTTAAGTTAACCATCAATTAACAACTCACATCTGTCATGAATACACTCAAACCCAAACCATGTCTACGAGCATAGTATAGCAATATAAGCAACGTAGAAGTAACTCCTAGGGTTAGATAACAAACGTGTGAATAGGTACTACCTCATCTACATCCCAACCCACAATTTATTCAGATCCTAACCATGAAATTGTTTGAGGGTTGGTCTAATGCAATAAAACTGGGTAGTAAAGAGGTATGATCAAAGTGTTACTTGCCTTGCTGATGATCCGTGAAACCTAGAGACTCGATGTAGCACGCTTCGCACTCCGGGTACTCTATCGCAATCAAACAAGCATACAATAAGCAATCAATCAAGGGCACGGGTAAAACTCAAATAAGAGATCTAACCAGAAGGTTCAACTTAAGAACTCCGGTTTGCAAAAAGAATCAAATCAAACAAAGCAACAAAACTCAAACGGCGAAAGAAACAAGCTTCGTTTACTAATCTAGACTAAAGTCAAATTTTACAGTACCAAAAACTTGTTTAAGTTGGTTAAACAGAAAGAGGGCTTCGAGACGAGCGAAAAGTTATACTAAAACAAAAATCGGATCAGAAATCGCAATCAAAAATAATTGTGGAAAATCCGAGAAAAAGAAAAACTGACGAATAGGCTAACGAACAAACGTTCGCTATCTGCGGCTAAACGGTGAAAACCGTTCCTTAAAACGAACGTCCGAACGGGCGTTTGCTAAATAACTAAATTGAAAAAAAATGATCTAACAATAAAAAAGGGAATCTAGGGTTTTCAAAAAAAAAACCATCGGTTTTCTCGCGAAAACCGAGGCGGCGGCTACCTTCGGCGAAGTCCGGCGAGACGGCGGCGGTGGCGGGCGGCTCCGGCGAGGCGGCGTGGGGCGGCAACGGCGGCGGCGGCGCAGTTAGGGTTTGGCATCGGGGCACCGGTGGGCTTGTGGCTCGGGGCTGGGCCTCGGGCGGCTCGGGGCGGCGGCTTATAAAGCCCCCCCGGGCGGAGTCCCGCTCGGGTACGGCCCGGAGTCGGTTTGACTTTTTTTAAAAATACTTCCAACGTGCAGAAAAAGAAAGAAAAGTAATACTAAACGGACTCCAAAAATCCCGAAATAAATTTTCCCCGTCCTCTAAAAATAGGCCGGACAAGGTGAACATTTATTTGGGCCTAAAATGCAACGCATATTTTCCTAATTCAAATAAAATAGCGATAAAACTCTGAATAAAAATCTTATTTGATTTTAATATTAAATGTTCGATATTTCTTTATTTTGAGGAAGTCATTTTATATTCTCTCTTTTATTTTTATAAAATAAATATTCGAAGATAAAATAATTAAAATCAAACGATCCTCTTTTCAAAATTCGAGAAAACTCGAATATGAAAATAATGAAATCCCCAACTCTCTCCGTGGGTCCTTGAGTTGCGTAGAATTTCTCGGATCAACCAAAATGCAATAAAATATGATATGCAATGATGATCTAATGTATAACATACCAAATTGAAAATTTGGGATGTTACAACTCTGCCAAGTTAAAAGTGTCCCATCATAAATGGAATTTCAACAAATTAGAAGGAGCGCATGCTATAAATCATATGAAAGATGCACCTAATATCGCACTACATATACTAAAGGTGTCTCATCATATTGATTGATGCGGGATACAAAAAACAATAGTTTTATGTAAGGACATGCTTAATAGACAGATGTACTATGTACCAAATACAGGAAGGCATCTCACATTAACAGGTATCACTACAAAAAAATACACTTCCTTGATGATACGTGTTTGTCACAGTAGGTCGCATTTTCTGTCATGCATGTACATCCATGACAAATTTATGACAGAATCAAGATAGTCATACCTGTGCTGTCGTAGAAGTGTTCCATGACATTACCAAAATTATCATCACGGAAGTGTCCACTTCCATGACGATAAATCGCGCGTCACAGAAGTGCTTTCGTCAAGGGTGACCGACACGTGGCATCCACCGTAACGGAACGCCGTTAAGCTATCGGGTCGGGTTTTGGATCTGATAACCCGTTAATAGCCCCGACCAATGGGGATTTTCCACGTGTAAAATCATCATTGGCTGGAGGAAACATGTGTCGGCTCATCGTTGCGACAGATGTCAACCACTCATTGGACGGAAGGCGCCTATGATACGTTGACACGTGGCACGGCCCAACAGAGGCCCATTCCTGTGAAAAGGCCGGCCCGTTTGACTTGGTCAAAAGCTGGCAGGCCGACCCATGGAAAGCTTGTTAACATCCTGTTCGAATATAGCCCATTTACAGCCCGCTAACCCAAGGCCCGTTACGCCCTATCCGAATTAGGTCTAGTAGCATCATCTGGGCCATCCAATATGATTCCAGCCTGTTTTCACTTCTGGCCCATGTATGGCCCATGACGTCTTTCGGCCCATATGAGGCCCTATGTAACTCTTGGCCTACTAATGGCCCGTGGTGAAACTGGCCTGTAATGAACAGCGTATCAATTTACACCCATTAACGGCCCGTGGTGAAACTGGCCCGTAATGAACAATGTATCACTTTATACCCATTAACTGCCCGTTATTCCGTTGGGCCGTTTCCAGCCCATGTTATCTTTCGGCCTTCTCAGAGCCCATTTATTCTTGGGCTCATTTCCAGCATTCGTTTACTTACGGCCCGTTACTGTCATTTTCTACTTGTGGGCCAAATTCAGCCCGTGGTTACAGTTGGCCCATTTGTGGTCCGTTAATACGTTGGGCCGATTTCATAGCGTCATCAAATACGGCCTATTAACGATGGCCTGTTATGGTCGACCCATGAACGGATGATTCCAACTCTAGCCCGTTTACGACCATAATGCGGTCTGTTTGGCCCATGTTTGGCCAATTGATTATACGACCCGTATAAGGCCCATTGATAATACGGCCTGCAGAAGGCCCATTGTTTCTACGGCCCGTAGAAGGCCCACTGTTTCTACGGCCAGTAGGAGGCCCAGTGTCACTACAGTAAATATTAGCCCATGGTTATTGTATTTTTCAAAAAAAAGCCCATGGTTATTGTGGCCTAGTTTAAAAAAATAGGTTATTCCAGCCACTAGCTAACCACGGAAAAAGAACTGCAATGACTACAAGCAAACAAATAAACAAGACAACAAGGAAATAAATAAGCAAGCAACTAATGCTAGGCTATCACGGCTATTACACATATTACATCCACTAGGCATCAAAGTTCGCCACCAGTGCAAATATAGGGAACAAAGCAGCATATCATATACACTGGTTGTCAAAGTTGGCGACCAGCGCAAATAAACGCCGCAGCAAAACAAATCCAGAACTGAAACCACTTCAGAAGATCTCAAGAAACAACATCCTGGGTACCCATAATGCTGGCAAGATGCTTAGCAAGCTTATTAACTTTCTCTTGTTTGGCGCTTAAATCCTCCAGCGCTTGCTGTTGCACCAGAAAATATGCATCTAAATTCTGCAGGGACTTCCTCAGTCCTTCAGCTTCCCGTCGCATCACATCTGATCGATGTCTTTCAACTTGAAGTTGAGACTCAAGAAGACGAACTGATTCAGGCAGCGAGTTCGAAGAGCTTGTGCCAGCAGTAGTGGCCAGTAACTCGAACACTACATCAAGACAGGACTTTTGGGTTCCCTCACTGTCGTCAAGATAGTTTTTATTAGCTTTCTTGGAGACCAACAGGGATGTCTCACTATCTTGAACCTTATCTGCACTACTTCCTTTACCATTGGATAACGCGGTACTGTTCTCCAATATTTTGTCCGCATTCTAAAAGAGAAACAAGTAGACACATCACATGTTTACCATGTTGTATATGAAACTCATTTTGGTAAATGAGTTCAGTAGTAAAGTGGACAGGATAACAGCATGAAACAAACATATATGTCTGTACCATGGTCACTTTATGGTCTATATCATTCTAGTTTTTGTTGCCAAATCAAGATAGAGACACAGTTCAAATAATATTTGTTCAAGACAAAGTAGAATAGACAGAATATAAGTGTGGGTAACTATAGAGCAATAACAACACTTGTAATGTGCATGACATGAGAACATAACTATTTATTCAGTTGAAACTGAAATCAACATAGAGCAGGTTACAATAGCAAACCAGTTAAAGAAACAGGTTTAAAACATACCTGTTGCGCCATTGGAGTTTCAAATCCATCCTTCAAATTTGAAAATAGTTGGTATGAGTAAATACAGTCATGCAAGAGCAAAGGAGCATGAACCATAGCTACAGAACCCGACCTGAGAACAAATCTTCTTCTCCTTTAAGCGTTGAGTTGGGATTCGGAGTGGTGGTCCTCGTGCTTTGGGAACTGCAGTTCCCTTACTAACTGCTCGTGTTTGGGTGCTCTGTGGTGGAGACGGTGCTGTGTCAACTAGAACTGGGTTACTATCTGCCGGGGTTGGGGTTAGAAGGGGTGTAGCTGGTTCTCTGTCCAACTGGGTAGGGGTACAATCTGCGAGAGTCTGGGTTATGTGTGGTGGATCTGGTCCTTGGGCAAGTACAACCATGGTTCTATCTGCATCAACTGGTAGCACTATCTTTTCTGAAGACCGTGTTGTTACTCCCTTAGATACTGCCATCATGCTCTCCAATTCAAATGGATGATAAACAAGAAAAGTAATTGAAAGTATAGACATTGTATGATAGACAGGTGCAATGGATAGTGGGGAATAAAAGAGGGCATGAAATAATTCATATTTATGTTGTCTAACCAAACAGGATAGCATGACACAATTTCACATATATGATGGCTAACTAAACAGGATAGCATGACACAATTTCACATTATGATGGCTAACTAAAAAAAAGGAAAGACATAGTTCAAAATATGAGACTATGTAAACAGGATGACATGACATAACTATATAATGTGTTTATTAAATAGGTTGGCATGCCATAATTCACATACATTCACGGATAGAATGCCATAATTCAAAATATGATGACTGTAAACACTAAACAGGATGCGATGATATAACTATATGATGTCTTTATTAAATGGGTTGCCATGCCATAATTCAGATATATGATGTGTATGTACTATGTAAACATGATGGCATGATATAATTCAAATATATGATTTATATAGTAAGCAAGTAAGCAGATGGCAATCCATATATGATGTAAAAACTAAGAAATGCAAGACAACATGCATGACATGGGTAATATAACCCTGCCAAGTTTGAGCATAGACCTCAGGGGGAAAATAGGACTGGTCATCAGTCTCTGAATCCTCCTTTGAGGAGCTCTCTGCAACCAGCAAGATGTCTGCTTCAGCAGGTAGCATTGTCTGCTCTGAATACCTTGTTTTCACTCCGGATACTTCCATCACCGCTTCAAATGGCTGATGCACAGGAAGAGTAGTTGAATATACAAACGTTGTCGACAAATGGAACACGTAATACAAAAAAGTGATAGCATGATATAATTCACATACATGATGATTGGCTAAACAGCATGGCATTGCATAATTCACATATATAATGCCTTTGCAACAAGATAGCATTGTATAATTCACATATATAATGTCTTGCAACGAGATGGCAATGCATAATTCACATATATGGCAATTAGACACTGAACAGGTGGCATTCACACAAAGCATGTCTAAACTAATCAAATG
Source organism: Triticum urartu (assembly GCF_056163025.1). NCBI lineage: Eukaryota > Viridiplantae > Streptophyta > Magnoliopsida > Poales > Poaceae > Triticum > Triticum urartu. The sequence goes on along the minus strand of NC_141879.1, from coordinate 270,303,900 downwards.
AGATAGCAATGTGAGACACCATACGCACGATATGAGCAACATAACCCTGCCAAGTTAGAGCATACACCTCAGGGGGGGGGAATAGGACTGGTCATCTATCTCTGAATCCTCCTCTGCGGAGCTATTCGTAACCAGCGAGATATGCGCTTCGTCAGATAGCATAGTCTGCTCTGAAGACCTTGTTTTCACTCCAGAATTTGCCATCACTGTGTCAAATGGCTGATGCACACGAAGAGCAGTTGAATGTAATAACATTGTTGACAAATGTAATATGTAACAAAAAAAGGATGGCCTGATATAATTTACATATAAGATGACTGGCTAAGCAGGATGGCATTGCAAAATTCACATATATGATGCCTGGCTAAACAAGATGGCGTTGCATAATTCACATAAACGATGAATAAACTAAACAGATGGCATTCACACAAAGAATGTCTAAACTAAGCAGATGACATATTTGATGTATAAAGTAAGCAATGCAAGACACCATATGCATGATATAACCAACATCAGCATGCCAAGTTAGAGCGAAGACCTCAGGGGGTAAATAGGAGTTGTCTTCTCCTTCTGAATCCCCCTCAGAACAGATATCTTCCTCTCGATTACAATCCAAAATGCGTGGAGGGGGGCTGCCTTTGCGCCTACCATGGAGCGACGTCTGCATGAAATTTTATTGCCACGCAAGGCTTGTCTCTTTTTCTCTACATGTTCAGTTCCATTGTTTACAATAACTGTCATGCATAGGAGTAAAACATAGCGAGATTATGTAAGGAGTGCATGCAGAAATCCAGAGTGATGGTAGCAACCTGTGGATAGACCCAAAACCAATAATAGCAGGCAGATAATGGCTTAAGTTAAAAAATATAGATAATGGCTTCCTTACTGTTTGTTTCCCACCCAACATGAAACTCATAGTAGACACCAGAGATTAACCAGATAGTAGATAGATACTATTGATAGCGGCCCCGATATGTACCCCACAACCATTTAAAACTCAAGTTTGACCATTAGTTTGGAGCTGACTCAGAGTCTAATCGGTGAACAGGACGATAAAGTAGCATGTAATATTAAGCGATGCATAACGTAAGCAGACACGAAAGAGTGCGACCTCTCTTGTGGACCCGTGTAGTCCTCGAGGTCATCTGCTCGGTTGATGATGGTAGTGCAGTTTTCATGGCTGCCAGCGGCGGGGAAGAAGATCTGAGGCGACAAAAGACAGTCTGGAGGCCGGATCCCTGCTATGCTGGACCCTTCTGTCGTTGGAGCAGCTGAGCTGGGGTGGACAACGGTGCAGCAGGAGCGGGACAAACCACGCAAGGTTTTCTTTGACAACTATCTGTAAGAGAAGTAATTCTGTAAGGGCTCGTTTGAATTGGAGGATTCCAACAATGCAGGGATAGGAAATAGACAGGAATAGGATAGGAATGCACGTGCAAAATAGAGAATTTAAAAACACAGGATTTTTGCCAATCTGGGTGTTTGATTCACAATAATTGGAAGATCACAGGATGCAAAGAAGCATGGTGAGATTAAGTCAAACCACAAGAAAATGTATAGTTATAATGCTATTATGCTACTATCTCTTAGTCTTGTGCTTCATGAATAGGAATTTGAAAAGGAGGACAAGTGAAAATTAAAATTCCTACGTTTTTTCTTTCAAGGAGACACTAAAGGAACAAATCCGTGTGCTCAGTGGACAATATATATAACATGTAGAGTAAAAAAGAGATGCAACAAGTGTACAACCTCTTTGGCGAAGCCATGTCGATCTCAGCGTGATTGGGTTGGCCGGTGAGGATGCTCCGGTTGACTTGGTTGTCGGAGGAGGGGAAGAAAATCTTAGGCGTCTGGAGATGGAGCCCGAGGTACTGCTCCGCTGTGATGGAGGGTTTCGTCGTTGGAGCAGCTCCGGTGAGTTGTACGATGCCGAGGCTGAAGCAGGACAAGAGAGACAACGAACAACGTTAACCTGAGTGGAATTCTAATAGCATCTCCAATACATGACGTTAAATACATAAACACAAAGTGCTAGATGTAAAATACATCAGTCGCTCATCTATGAACTTAACTGTCGAAACTGAACTTAACTATCGAAACTGAACTTAACTGTCGAAACTGAATTTTGCTGTCGAAACTGAACGCACTAGCAACGTGAGGCTACACGTCGGTTGACTGACTTTTTCATCTCTGGTCAGTCGATTTTGCAGCCGTTGGATACGAAATCAAGGGCCTGCGGTTCATCTTCAACCTCCAACCCCTGAGCCGGCCAAACAGCAGCCCCTCGCCGCCCGCGGCCGGCGGTGCGCCGCCCCGCCCGCCTCGAAAACACTCCCCACCGCTGGTCCTCCGCCGCCCTGGCCATCCCTCTAGCCCCCCTCCCCCATGCCAAGCTTTTTCTCCGGCAATCCCCACGCCACCACCCCGCCACCGCCGGCGACCACCGCCCCCATCCTGAACCCTAAGATAGATAGTGGGGTACCTCTCCGGCGAGCCCCCCTCCCCGCTGCGGTTGGTTCTTCCTTCACCCCGGCGGCATTGGAGTGAAGTGTAGCTAAATTGAAGCAGCATCGCAAGCAAGAGAAGAGCGAGAGCAGCAGCGCGAGCAAGAGCAATAGCAAGAGCAGACCAGGCAGGGGATCAAGAGCAAGAGCAGAGAAGTAGCGCGAGCGAGAGCTAAAGCAGCAGCAGGTCCTACTGATGTGGACGTCGCCGCCGAGGGAGCGACGCCGTGGAGGAAGTGGCCGGCGACGCCGTCGTGGATGGAGTCGCGCCGTGTCGGCTCGGGACTGAGCGTTGGCAGCACCATGAGATCGAATTAAGAAGAAAATGCGGCGATTAGTGTACAACCTCTTTGGTGGCGCCGATTAGGCCGCAGCTTCATCCGAGGAAACGGTGATGATGATGCTCTTCCGGTGGTGCAGGTGAAGACGGCGGTGTGGGAATGGAGGTGGCGCAAAAGACGAGGGGAACGTCGGGGCAGCTCCTTGGAGGTGGAGGACGGGGTGGCTGAACCGGCGGGACGATGAGATCGACGACGGATCCTCATCCGATACGGTGGATGAGGGACGTCGAGGTGTTGCTGTGGACGACGTCGTCGGGGAAGAGGCTCTGGCTGGGTGGCGGACGGAGCAGGGTGTGGGGTTTCGTCGCGGGTTTTCGCGGCCTCGGTGTACTAATGGGTGGGCAGATGGGATGGCAGTGGGGAAACATGGCTTAGAGACGCGCTTGTCCGAAATGTGGGGTAAGTTACGAAAGTACCCCCACCAATTTGAGGCGGTTCTTTCGGTTCAGGGGTACCACGGGCATTTCGCTTGTCGGGATTTCATAGGAGGTGGGAGTTTTCGCGCGCGTTGTAATTTCGGAATAGCAAGGCGCGAGTTGAGATGGAGGGAGTTGTCGGAGCACAACGAGACAAAGATATATCTTAAATATTTCGGGCTAACAAGGAGCGGGTTGAAATTTCCGGACAAGCCTAACGTGTACTGTACCAAATCAATGCGCCCTACAAATGTCATTCAAAAGTTTGAATTCATGTTATGTTCAATTAAAATATTTCGCTACGTGTATAATGCATCCAACCTACTACTCAAATGAACGTTTTAGTGCATTCCAAACGTATATACTACCGCTTCAATATGAACTAAATTTGAATTTGTTTCTCTATTTGAATAAGATCTACAATAATGATTGTTGTGAAGTCAAAGCATTTGAATTCGTTTCTCTGTTTTAATAAGATCTACAATCATCATTATTGTCAAGTTAAACCATCGTTTGTGTATTATCTTCACATCACACCACATGATTAGTCTCGAGTTACATATGAACTATGTGTACTATATGAACTCGAACTAGATTTTTTGAATCCACTTTATTTTGATTTCAAATCACATTACATTTCTAGCTCTAGCTAGATCTTCATAATCTAAACCATGTCTCATATGTATAATGTGTTTATCACATTATGTATGGTGCCCCACCCCCTACGCCTACAAGTATTTAGATGTGAGTTGCAAACACCACACATTACCACAAATTCAAATAAAATGTGAGAATGTTCGATATATAGTATTGTTTAGATTGTTCGATATTTAGTTGTAAGCTGCAAACGCCACACATTATCACAAATTCAAATAAAATGTGAGATTGTTTGATGTATAGTATGGTTTAGATTGTTCGGCATTTAGCTGTGAGTTGCAAACACCATGCATTATCACATTATGGTATAACATGTGCACAACACGTGTATCACCGCTATATTCATGCATGCAATGTTTAAAACACTATGATCTCCTATTCAAATATATGAATCCGCTTTCATATCAAATTATGATCTTTGTTAGTCTCTTACACCCACACAATTCTCAAACCTTTGTAGCTACCACTAACTTTCTCTCATGCATGCACACGCCCTCCTCGCCCTCCCCCTCCCTCGGCATTCTCTCCACCGGGCACATTCATTTTTTTCTTTAGGTCGTTCTCCCAGAGTCTCCACAACTCCTTTCCGACACGCACCGATCGATAAACCTCTCCAGTGATGCCTTCCTACAACATACAAACACACCTTCAATCTCCTCCTTTATGTGTCCTTGCCTCGTGTCTCTCATACGGTCAGACACACGTGTAAACTCTCGCCCCTCTTTTCATCGCTCTCACAACCGCACACTCCTCCCCCTATCTAGCTAGTAGTTGGGCCTCTCGCACCACCTCCTAGCTCCATTCTCTCTGTCTATCCGTCTCGCTGGGCCTTATTTGCCTCTAACAAATGGACGTACACCGACCGATCTCTCGCTATACATATAGCTAGCTAGGTCCTTATAACTCGTTTTTTACCCACACGTCAATCGATCTACCTCATTAGTTGTGTCTCTCCCTTCCTCCGACAAACAACAATTGATCTACCAATCTAGTTAGGTTTGCTTACCAAACACATGGTTCCCCTTCATCATCCATGGATGCGTCCCGACAGATCTATCATGCACAGGCACACACAGAAACATATCCCCACTCTTATTGATAACATTACAGTTCCACCCTCAGTTTGTCTAGTAGGCCTCTCCCACCATCTTCGAGAAGCAACTCCATCACCCATCCAGCAATCTACCCCTCTCCCTCCCTCTCTCTCTCCTCTCTCTCTCCCATCATATTTTCCGTCCTTTAGTTATGTATGGATGTCGACTGATCTCCCTCAAGACATAGCTGGGTCTCTCCTTCTCAACACATATACGAGTCATTATACCTCTATAGTTAGGCCTCTGCCTACCCCTCCCACCACCCCCTCCCTCCCACACACACCGATACATCGAGCGCTCTAGTCATGTCTCCCTGCCACACACAAACTTGACGTGTGCCCTCTAACGTTCCAGTAGGCCAGTCGCCCTATATCTTTGACTTGTACACACACAATTTTGATGGCTCTCTTCATCGATCTCGCACCCACCAACTTGATCCTCTCTTCGACTCTATCGATATCTATTTCAATATGAACTACTAGTACATACTCCAAACACTGATGTATATAGACGTATTTTAGAGTGTAGATTCACTCATTTTGCTCTGTATGTAGCACTCTCCCTCGCCCCTCGACCCTCGCCCACATGGTGGACGTGCAGCAATTCATTCGGTCTCATATAGCCAGAATGATATATACTGCACTACCATTATTGCTCGACTTCCCGAAGAGGCGAAGAGCCAATCGCAAGGTTAATATTTTGGAGATGCCAAGCGCAAGGTTATAGGAGAACGAGTAGTAGGTGCCGCGTCATTTATAAATAAAGTTTTTTTTCTTCAGTGGCACGTACGCAATATGATAGGTTCATATGGAGAGAAAAGGAAACCGCTCCACTATATACATAGTCAGGATGGGACAACCTACACAGTTGCTTGCTGGGATTGCTCTCTTCACACTCTCTTGCACAAAATGACTGTGGCCACATCTCTAACATCCCGGTGGATTCCGCTTGGGGAAGGGGTGGATGCTTAGTGTAGATGCGGTGGCCGTTGCCGACGGCGAAAACCCACTGTCGGCACGTCCCGATCAGGGGTCCCCGCCGTTCTCTCTCACAAAGCCGGTGAGGTTGCCTTCGTCCCTTGCTCACTGCCGCGACGTGGGCAGTTGCCACCTCCCGCCGCCCTCCTCAAGGTTGAGCTACGTCCCTTAGGTACAACTCCCTTTACAGCCGGCTTGCACCACTGCTCCAGCTGCCCACATCACTCCCTGTGGATATTTCTCTACTTCTTTGCCCCGCACATACCTCTACTGGCTTCTACGTACTGTATTTGTGATGAGTTTATGTCTCATCAACTAGTCCCAGTAATCTTATTCTAATCACGCTTGTTCAATTTCTTTGCCACAGGGATGCTCATCTCGATTTTGGTGAAACTGCACAAAATGATCCGATGGTCAAAAGGTTGCAAACTTCATTTATTAGGAAGCTCGAACGTTGCCAGTAAATTGAAGCCTGGTCAGGGTTCACGGTTCAAGGGCTAGGGACTGCATGGATCATTTTTTTCTTTAGCTGCCTCTGTTCCAAAATAAGTATCAACTTTAGTAGTAGTACATCTTTGTACTAAAGTTTGCACAAAGTTGAGAAACTTATTTTGGAACTGAGGGAGTACATATTCGCTATGATCTGTCAATCATTGAGATGCAATAGCATGCATGTTAGTCTCCTTTGTATTTGATGAAATGTTGCAACGGGCAACCTTGGACGCAAGATACATGTAACAGAAGCTGGAAGCTTCATAGCATTGTACAAATTTATCTCGCTGATAAATTACAGTACGTACTATACTAGTACTTCCCCCGTTCCTAAATATAAGTCTTTGTAGAGATTTCACCATGAACCACATGCGGATGTATATAGATGCATTTTAAGTGTAGATTCATTCATTTTGTTCAATATGTAGTGGAATCTCTACAAAGACTTATATCTACTAGTAATAGCTAGCGCCCACTACTAGGAATTCTCTATCCTCTCCTTGAGCCACGTCATCAAAATTGATGTAGCCGTTAGATGAAGTAAATCAGTCCATAATAGCCGTCTGATCTTGACGTTGAGAGGCTCCGCACTAAGCCACATGCAAGCATGCAGAAATACCGTGCCACATGCATGTGAGTGGGTTTTAAATCACATCAACATGTCTGCATGCAAGCATGCACCAGTAGCATGCATGTAAGTGAGCTTTTAAGTCCCATTAACATGTCAAAAAGAAAAATATAATCCCATTATGCAGTAGGAGTTGGCTGATTTTTTTTCCTTACGTGGGATGATCTAAATGATGATGGGAGTTTATTTAGTTTGGCTACCACATTTGTCATGCGGTTATAGAGTTTTTTTTGTTCTATGAAATCGATAATTTTGCGCAGAGAGATATACCGCTGTTCCGCGCCAACGCGCGAGGACTCATCTAGTAATATTTAGGAATGGAGGGAGTACTATGTAAAGAGTTAGGTGTCGCACGGTGATAGTGTGAGGTGGGCCATGTAATCACTGATCCTGCGTGTTTTCACTGCTCTTGCACGCCTCCGCTGTAAGAATGGAGAAAATTGTAATCTAGTAGTAGTATACCTCCTTTCACCGAAAGCGTGGGACATCCAGCAGTCCTACCACCTCAGTAATAAAGACCAATGAGCCGTCAAATCACATAGACACAGCAGTAAGTTGGATGGACGAAGCAACCATCACTCTTGCGCCAGTGAGAGGTCGTGTCCGCTCTGCCCGGGCATGAATGCGGCACCGATTCTTTGGAGCGGCGCTGACCGTTTCGGGCGGGAAGCGCGTGCGGGCGATGGAGGGGCTTTGGGTGGGCCAGGCTGGTCAGGAGCGGGCGTGGCAGCTGTCCCCATGTCCCTACCGGACACGCCCGGAAATGAGAGGATGCACCGACTCTTGCGGCTAAAATCGTACACTACACAACATCTCTCTGTAGGAGTAGGTCGATTTGTCGCTCTCTCTAACACACACATGGTGTTAAACACACACACACACACATGCACCTTGGTCCCGTTGCACCTTCTAACGTGACTTATTACACCTAGACGGAGGGAATAGTAAGTATACGAGATACGGTGGCACACTGACTTAAGTCGAATACAAGTGCCCAAAATTTGTGTGCATGTTATAATAAGGATTCACTTAAAATAGTACGTGAGCGAACAGAGGGATCAATTGGACAGTGTTCCCGAGCAGTAGCGAGATGTGTGAGGTAAGATACACCGCTGGCGCTTTTAATTTTTCTTATTAATTTGTTTGTTTCACCCTCTGACTGGTGGGACCCAACGTACTACGTGGAGAGAGGTAAGGTGACTAAGGCTGCATTATTTCTGCACCACTATGGATAGTCTTACCACCAAAGCCACATGACACGATTATGATTGAAATCCCAATGACTCCCACACACACAAAAAATAACACGGCATGCTTGTCACACGAATGCAGGAATGTATAAAAGGTTATTTCCCTCTTGTTGAACATAACAGGAGGGTTGTGTAGCTGGTTAGCCTGTTCGCTCATCAAACTTGAGGTCTCGGGTTCGATAACTACACTTGAGCATAATTTGTGCCAGGAGGATTCTTTGACCGGTCAAAATGTTTTCTAGGGTTTGCACGCTTCACACTCTCTCTCCAGTATATATATATACACGCTGGAGCCTCAGCGCTTGTAGTTGCTCTCTTCACACTCTCTCGCCCTCTCCAGATCTAAAAAAGACTTCATTGGCCTCTCTCTCCCTTCACTGCTGCTCAAAGAGCCGGCAGGATCCGTCCACCGAGAAGGGAAGGAGGCTTAACGCTGTCGCCGTCGGCGAGGGACTACCGGCACAGCTGTTCACTTTCCACCCAGCGGCGGCACGGGAGGGCCTCCGACCCCTTCTTCTTCGCGGCCGTCCCATCGCCCACCGAACCACGCCCCAAGAACCTTAAGGTATAATTTACTTACTCCACATGCATTGCTCTAGCTGCATGTATACCATGAATCTAGGACGTGGTTCAAAGAGGAAAGGAGTGGGGGAAAGTGGTGGGAAAAGTTATATATAGCATGAATCTAGGACGTGGTTCAAAGAGGAAATGAAGGGGGAAAGTTGTATAGCATTAATCTAGGACGTGGTTCAAAGAGGAAAGGAATGGGGGAAAGTAGTGGGGAAAGTTGTATCGCATAAATCTAGGACGTGGTTCAAAGAGGAAAGGAAGGGGCGAAAGTACTAGTTCAAAAAGGAAAGGAAGGGACAAGGCTGTAGAGTTTGAGCAAGACTAGATTTGCTACGCTCACATAGGGAAAGGCGTCTAAAGATAAAAAAAACTGGGACCAACACAAATATGCTCCTTCGTTGTTTGTTCTTTGTTGCAACAGACTGTGCATGACCACAGTACATCGATAGATGCACATGGTGCTGGTGCGTCCACTGTCCCGTGCAACTCATTAGCTGTTGTTAATCTAAGGCCCTGTTTGGTTAAAAACTCCCTAGTCCCTACCTACTGGGTTCCAGAGACTAAACATGGACTAGAGGTTATTAAATGACATGCTAAAAGACCATGTTACCCCTAGTAATGAACTAATAGAGACAAGGTGCGATGCGTGGCAGGGGCAACTATTAGAAAAAGTCCCAAAAAGACTCCCTCGGGGTCTTCTTTCTTTAGTCCCAAATGCCCACTTTTAGTCCCTAAAAGTCCCTCCTCTTTGGTTTAGATGGGACTGACATGGAGTTTTTTTAGTCCCTACACCAAAATGTCCCTATAAACAAGCACCCTCTAATAATGCCGCTGGAAAATTGATGCAATGCCACAGTTAAAAGCAAATTACATGTTTAATGAATTTTATTGTTAATATAATCTCTATGTTAATATTAATCAATGCCATCGTTTGAGAAATGCTACTGTCTTGCTTTCTTTCCCATTTAGATAAGGTAGATGCTTCTTTTTGTTGGCTTCTGTGTCATCCACCGTTATTGACCACTAATTGTTTCCTTTGCACCTTTGTGTAAACAGGGTTATCTGCTTCACCTTGTTGCCATTGTGACCTTTTGTTGCACTGCACAAAACACTTTTGTTTTAAGAGTGTTTTGTGCAGTTCAACCAAAATGTCACACCGACAATATTGCTTGATTGCTTGATCTTAGTGGAACTGCACAAGAGGAGATCTTACTTCCTATCCGTTAAGGAGAATTTGGTTCAGATCTTCTTCTTGTGAGTTGTTTGAATTCCGCATCATGAGAGGTCAGTATTAGCCTTCTTTCACATGATTCTGCAGTGTGCATTCATATGTTGTGCTACTTGTACGATAATGTTGCTTGATTTTAGTGAACTGCACAAATGGAGACAAGACTTCCAATCTGTATGTGCACCATAATATCCCATTGAGGTAAGATAAGGATATTTCACAACTGCTGGCCTGTATTTTGCCACTTCCATCAGAAAATTAAGTTTAGTACTATACTTGTGCTCCCTAATTGACATGCCAAATCTTACATTGAAGGCGAAGCTTGTTTGGTATTGAACCAAGTGATGAAGGGGAAGAACAAGGGGAAGAAAAACAAAATCAACTTCTGGTGCTGTAATGAAGCACTGGAACTGTGATGACACAAGTAATGATATAGTTTTGCATCTTAATTTATTGCTATGGCTGTAACGAGCAATTGTTTTGCCTCTTAATGTGATATGTAATTATCTCTACTTGTGCAAACAGGGATCTTCTTTGAAGATACCATATATTTTAGTGGAACTGCACAAGAAGATGTTGGAAACATTAAACTAATCGAGGAGTATATAGTAAGCATGGCCACCACCGTAGATAGCAACAGATGGTTCCGGAGAATTGCTTCATCTGTATGCTCTACACAATAAGCCTTCTGACAAAGGTTGGTACTCGCCCACTGATTTCATCCATATGATTGAGCTTTGTCATCTCTATTGGTGTTGTGCTACTGTTTAGATACTGTCATGAAAAAGTGGTGTTGTCCTTGAGAAGTGCTTCATCTATGTTGTTTTAAATATTTCCTTTCCTTTTTTTCGAGCAAACAGTGATGCTAGCATTTAGTAGTCCTCTTGTATTTGCACAACAGGATCATCTTCCTCTGAAGAAGAATATGGAGTACGTGAAGTGACTAGTTCCGATTATGCCATGATGAAGAAGCCCTATCTATCTTATCATCAGAAGGAGCAGTTGAAGGATGGTTACATTACTCCTCACAAGACCAAACTAACTTCAGCTCAGAAGGACTGACAAAATCTCCATTTTTTGCTGTGACAAATGTCCGAACTGATGGCAAACCCTGCCCATTCCACAATCGTAGGCATTTGATATTTTGGAATGGGACAACCTTGTCAAATTTTGCTCATTGATTTTAGCAAGACATGCGTTTGATATTTTCGAATGGGACGCCCTTTGCTGTCAGCAGCGTCGATCAATTTTTTCTTTATTCTTTAGTTGTGAAGTAAATATTGCCTCTGACATGTGAGTCGCTGAGATGCATAATCATCGATTGTTTTGAATGTTCTCTATGAATTGCCAGGCCTGTGTGTTTGATTGCAATGTACAGAAACGCTAAAAAGCTGCTCAAACTCTTTGTACTCCTTCTGTTCCTTTTTACTTCGCACACTGTGAAAGTGCATACTTTTTTGTATAAGATTGGTCAAAGTAGAGATACTTTGACTGCAGACAAAACTTGTATGCAGACTAGAAAGGACCGGAGGGAGTACATGTGAAACTGCTGCAAACGAGGTGATCACCCTGGGAATAATGCTAGTACGTATTGTTTTGCATGTTCATCCAATGCCACTGATACAGGAATTCGAACTAATCGAAATAAATTCATTCATACACGGTCGAATTTCATATAAACATGCCAGATTTCATTACATTTCATACATTCTTCAACTAAAAAGGGGTGCGCTGGAGGTATAATTAATTAACTGAAGCTACCCACCTGTGTCCCGCTGAGCCGAACAGAAGCTTTAGTTACTTAACTGCAGGTGCAGTTGCATAACTGACATGTGGCCTGTTGGGCCCATGTGTCAGTCAGCCAACTGCACCAGCAGTTAAGTAGAAGCAGTGTTATTCTCCAGCAGAACTCCCCGACTCCACGTCGCCGCCAAGAAGCTAACCGGCCGTCAATGGTCAACCCGCCTAGCTTGGCTTCAACAGTAGGGTAGCAGCGGTGGCCTTACTTGAACCCGAGCGGCGGCGACCTACTGTGTTCTACTCTTCCTCGTTTTCTGTGTGGCGCGACCTCGTTGGCAGCGGGGCGGGGCCTCGGCGGAGCCGGCGATGTCCTCTATCTCGTTGCTGACGGGTGGCGCCTCAGCGGAGCGGTGGAAATCCTCCCCTGCGTTGCCGGCAGGGTGGGGCCTTAGCTGAGCCGGCGATGTCCTCTGCCTCGTTGTTGTCGGGGCGGGGCCTCGGCGGAGCCGGCGGTGTCCTCTGCCTCGTTGTTGGCGCCGCGGGGCCTCGGCGGAGCAGGGCCTCGTCGACGCCAGCGGAGCGGGGACTTGTCGGAGCCGGCATTGTCCTCTGCCTCATCCTCGGTCTCGCCAAACAACGCCTCGCCCGCTTCATCGCCTTCTTTGCTAGCCTCTTTGTAGGCGGTCGCAGCCTCCGCCACCCGCATGCGGTACCGCCAGCGCTCGAGGCGGCCATTGCGGGCGGAGCGGTACGAGTCGAGAAGCGCCTCCTGCTCCGCCCGCTCCGCGGCGATCTGCTCCTCCACCTGCAGGTGCTCCTGGAGGAGATGGTGGTTGTAGGCGGCGTCGGCCTGCGCCTCCCGGAACTGCTCCTGACGCATCTGCCTCACACTGTCCATATATTGGGCATGGACCTCGCTGATGGTCATGGTGCAATGCACCAGCGAGGATGGCGTGGAGGGGGTTGGCGCCAGATCGTCGACTACCATGTTCTCCATTGGGACGTCGTCGTCCTCCGGCTTCCTGCCGGCCAGCCGGTCGGCAGCAATGGCTGCCATCTCCTTGTGGTCCATCGTCCGCCCGTCCTGAAGAGCGCTGGAGCGCGAGGAAGCCATGGTGGGCAGTAGTGGTGTGGACAGGAGAATGGGAACAGATGCGGATGACTGCGGCTATGGCCGGCGCAGCAGTTTATATAGCAATGGTGGGCGGGCAGAGGGACGGATGTGTGGCGCCAGAGTAGCCGCCTCGGCAACCGCGTATCATTAATGTGGGCAGCAGATGGACGGACGGACGACACTTGTGTCGTTTGAAGGCGGAGCAATCGCCTGCACCGGGAAGCGAGGCGGGCGGCGCTGACTGTTTCAGGCGGAAAGCGCGCGCGGGCGAGGAGATGACTTTACTTGGAGAGGATGACAATGGGGACCCACCAGGTCCATAGCCTCACGTAGGCAAGTGCCTCCTTATTATATATATATATATATGTATAAAACTATACTCCTTGCATCTAGCTGAATAAGTCGTATTAGAAGGTGCATCACGACCTAGGTGCAAGCAGATTGGTGGAAAAGAAGAATATTTCTCTCTTCTAAACACAACATTTAATCACAGCAGTTAAGAGGATGCCTTATTAGCTACCCATGCAGGCCATAGTAATTAATAGCATGCAAAGCGCTTTTATTTCTTGCCTAATAACCGCATGGACGTGCTGCATGCATTGGTCCTTGCCCAAGCAAAAAAAAGGGAGGAAAGGGGTTTCCATGGGAGACAACGAGGCAGAGGTGGAAGCGCTCGCTGGAGTAATTTATTTTGCTTCCCCCTGGTTTCCTGACATCACGGCCCCACACCATTGTCAACCTATGTAGTAGTCAATAAATGAGAGAATTGCACAAGAAGCGGCCGACAGCTGGGACCAAGCAGCTCGAGCAGTATTTGTGTTTTTTAGGTGTGAGCACTGCAGAGTTTTTCGATGTTTAGCCCAGATATTATTTTTTCTCCTCTGAACAACAACGAAAACATAGCTGCAGGTATTAACTGGGCAGGCTGTGGCCCGTCTAGCCCAGGCCAGATATCCAGCCCAGATATTATTTTTTTCAAGCTGAAAATGGCTAGCCCAGCTATACTTTTTTTGAGGAATACCCAGGCAAGGTCAAGTTGTTATTCTCCGCCCCGCTGGGCTGCAAATCTTTCCTAGGAGGGATACATTAGGCTTAACAAGAAAATGGGCTTTAAGAAATAATAAATGGGATGTAATTATAAAAACTGGGCAGTAACTATAAAAAATGCACCAAACACGTGATTACTTTATAAAATATTATTTTTGGATATTGAAAATTTTAATTTCATTAATTGTTGCGAGCGCAATGTTTCGTTGGATTTTTACGTAATATAAATTTATATTGAAATTGTATTTAATCTGACTAGAAATTTTGGGATAAAAATATTTCGGATCCCATCAAAATGTGGGAAATTTTATTGAATTCTGTTTTGAATGGTTGGTTGAAATGGGCTGTACATTTAACAAACTGTAAATGGGCTATAGTAAATTCCATTAGAATTCAAAAATGGGCTACACATTCTTACAAATCTCAAATGGGCTATAAGTTCTCCGCCACACACTTCTGGCCTTACTAAGTTGACGCGTCCCCTAAAAAACAGAGTTGACGCGTATGCAAGGCTTTGTCAACTTATAGTCAACACACGGTTCTAGCAGCAGTGGCCGTTGGATGTCCATCCAACGGATGCTGTGCTTCTTCTTCAATCTTGGATATTCTAGCTTCACCCGCCCAAAAAATGATTCCTCCCCCTGACATCTGGGGCGCACCGTTTTGGAAGCTGACCTGTGGGCCTACTAAGTTGACGTACCAAGGGCTTTGTCAACTTAGTCAATATAAACGATTCTAGCTGCAGTGACCGTACGATGTCCATCCAACGACCGTAGTGCTTCTTCAACCTTTGGTCTTCTTACTCCAGCCGCCCAAAGCAGTGCCGGTCGTGCCGCCTGCTCCTGCCTCCCGTGGACGGCTGTGCTGCCGCGGAGGCCTCACCGCCCCTACTATTTCCACTGCTGGCCAGGCCCTGCGGCGACGACAGCCTCACACTGCAGCCGAATGAGTGAACCCTCATACTCCTCTCCGCGTGGGCATCCACTGCCGCGTCTTCACCGGCTCCGCGTTGTCCCCTTCCTAGGCCTCACCGTCATCCACCGCCCTGGTGCTCTCGGCGCGGCGTGGTCAACGTGGTCAAGGAACGACTTCCATCGGACGTGGACTGTACGTGGAGAGGCTGACAGCTGGGTCCACGGCGGCAGCAAGGACGTGCCTCCTTATTACGCGGAAAATAATGATTCCTCCACCTGACAGCAGGGACCCACCGGACGGGTCACCAGTATTTTGCGAAAAAAATCGTTTCCCCCTGATTGCTGGGACCCACCGGACTGGCCATCGTATTTTGCAAAAAAAACATTCCCCCCGCTGTCAGCTCGGACCCACCGGAAGTGCCTCCTTATTACGCACAAAAAAATGAATACTCCCCCGGCTAGCTGGGACCCACCTTGCTGGGAGGCTAACTTATGGGCCTACTAAGTTGATGGGGACGAAGGACTTTGTCAACTTAGTCAATATGAACGAATCTAGCTCCAGTGACCGTACGATGTCCATCCAACGACCGTAGTGCTTCTTCAACCTCTGGTCTTCTTGCTCCAGCCGCCCAAAGCAGCGCCGGTCGTGCCGCATGCTCCTGCCTCCCGTGGCCGGCTGTGCTGCCGCAGAGGCCTCACCGCCCCCTACTATTCCCACCGCTGGCCAGGCCCTGCGGCGACGGCAGCCTCACACCGCAGCCGAACCAGTGAACCCTCGTAGTCCTCTTCGCGCGGGCTTCCACTGCCGCGTCGTCCCCTTCCTAGGCCTCGCCGTCGTCCACCGCCGTGGTGCTCTCCGCGCGGCGTGGTCAACATGGTCAAGGAAAGACTTCCATAAGAAGAGTACTGTACGTGGAGAGGCTGACAGCTGGGTCCACGGCCACAACCCAGTTTTTTTGTGATTTTCCAAGCAAGTCGCTTTGTCAGGCCTGTTGGGCTGCAAATCTTTCAAGACGAGGAGAGCTTTCATTTGACTGGCCGAGAAAATGGCCCATCAGTAATGAGAAATGGGTTGTACAGTTTTAAAACACATCAAACCGGCAATTAGTTTCAAATATCTTTTTTTTCGTTTCAAGATTCTAAATCACATTAATTTTTATGCATGGAGAATTTGTTGGATTTTATATTGATATACATTTATTTTTAAAATCAGTTTGAATGTGAGTCGAAATTTCGGGATTAAAAACATTTCGGACCGCACTGAAATATGCAAAATTTCGTATAATTTTTTAACCGTTGCCACAATATGGGCTGTAATGCTAACAAAAAGATTATGGACTCCAAAAAAAAACCTTAAGAATTAGCAAATGGGCTGTAAATTATTAGAAATAATGGCAGATGGGTTGTATGCTGTTTTCCATAGATTTGAGGCTTTCCTATAAAAAAGGTTGACGCACAAGCACTGACTGTTGGATGTCCATCCAACGGCCGTCGTGCTTCTTCAATCTCTGCTCTTCCTGCTCCAGCCGCTCAAACAAGCGTCGGCGGGACTGCCTGCTCCCTCCTCCTTGCGGCCGGATGTGCTGCCGCGCAGGCCTCACCGCCCGACCTACTGCCATCGCTGGCCAAGCCATCCCTCTACTCACCCACACCTGCTGTTATTCTCTGGCGACGGCAGACGAACCAGTAAACCCTCGTACAGTCGTACTCCCCTCCGCGTGGGAAACAACTGCCGAGTCTTCCCTGCCTCTGTGCCGTCCCCTTCCTAAGCCTCGCCGTCGTCCACTGCCCTAGTGCTCTCGGCGCGGCGTGGTCAACGTGGTCAAGGAACGACTTCCATCGGACGTGGACTGTACGTGGAGAGGCTGACAGCTGGGTCCACGGCCGCAGCAAGGAAGTGCCTCCTTATTACGCGGAAAATAATGATTCCTCCACCTGACAGCTGGGACCCACTGGATGGGCCACTGTATTTCGCGAAAAAACGTTTCCCCCTGACTGCTGGGACCCACCAGCTACATCTTCGCACGCAAGGAAGTGCGTCCGGGCAAAAAAAAACGATTCGCCCCCTGACTACCGGGACCCACCAGCTACATCTTCGCAGGCAAGGAAGTGCCTGACAGTCAGGACCCACCTGGTCGAAGCGTACATAGCGTTGTCATTCTGGTCGCGAACATGTACATACATACTGGTCGATGTAGAGGCGCGCACGTGTCGTAGTAGAGGCGCGCACATGTCGTAGTAGAGGCGCGCACGTAGCATGTACATGTACGTACAGCGGCCAGGGTGCAAGAAAGAAAATACGGCCACGTATGTGTACATACGGGCGGGGTCTCGAATGCCTACTCGCGCATACGTACGGCCAGGGCTCGTGTACATGGCTGGGTCGGAACGGAGAAACAGCGTCGTCGTCGTGTTCATGGGGAGGCAACGGAATGCGTTGTGTTCATGGGGAGGCAACGGAACGCGTGGGAGCCAACCGGCTGGGTCGGAACGGAATGCGTGGTCGTGTTCATCGGGAGGGCTTGGACGGAACAGGCGATGGAAACGAGGCCTAGCGTATCGCAAAACGGAGGAAACGGCCTTGTGTTCGACCGGCCATGTTCGAAACGGGATCCTGTTCATCGGGAGGGGTCTGGCGTACTGCAAAACGGAGGAAACGGACCTCCTACGGTCGAAACGGGGGTCTTGTTGATCGGGAGGGGTGTGGCATACAGCAAAACGGACGAAACGGACTTGTGTTGGAGCGCTATGGTCGAAACGGGGGTCCTGTTCATCGGGAGGGGTGTCGCGTACCGCAAAACGGGACTCCACGGGATACTGTTCATCTCCACCGTCGACCCCCTCCAGCCTCCACGAGCTACTGTTCATCCACCGTCGACCTCCTCCAGCCTCCACCTGCGACTGTTCATCCACGGGCTCCTATTCATCCAGCCTCCACCGTGCGCTACTCCACCGGCTACTGTTCAACCAGCCCTCTCCATGGGCTCCTGTTCAACAACCCCTCCACGGGCTACTGTTCATCCTGCCCTCCACCGTCTACTGTTCATCCTGCCCTCCACGGGGTGGTCTTGTTCATCCAACCCTCCTGGGGTCCTGTTCATCCAGCCCCAACCGGCTCGATCGATCGGGGTCCTGTTCATCCAGATGCAACACCACGGGGTCCTATTCATCCACCCCCACCGGGAACTGTTCATCCAACCCCCCCCAACGCTCACTATTCATCCAGAGGCAGCATCGATCAGCTTCAGTTAGCAGCAGTAGCGAAGGAATCGCTTGACTGGGTTCAGTTAACAGCCATCGATCGATCGCTCGGGTTCAGTAACGCGTAGCCTATAGTGCAGTCGCTTGGGTTCAGTTAGAGCCCAATGCCTCGCTCGGGTTCAGTTAGAGCCAACGCCTCGCACACACGCGCGTACGTGTACGAGAGAAACGCGCATCGCTCGGCCCCGACCTCCCACCGTAACCGGGAACTCCCCGAAATTTTCCTCGCCCTCGCTTCTACCACGGTTTTTTCCGTCATGGATGGCCCAAAGAATGTCATGCAGCTGCGTCTCCGGCCCGCCCAGGACGAAAATCCCATTTTCTGTCATGATTTTTGTCATAGAAGTAGGAGCCCACCACATCTATGATGATACCGGGTTTTGTCACAATTATCGTCATAGAAGTGTCATATGTATGACAGATTTTTTTTCGTTCGGCCCAAAATGTCATGGATGTGTCTTTTTTTTGTAGTGTATAATGTATAAGCTAAGCAGAATAGCACATGCAGTTTAACTAGATTGGAAGAATTACAATCTAGACACCATATGCAACATGCAACCACATATCACGCTGCCAAGTTAGAGCAAGCACCTGCGATGCTAGTGTAGGGGAAATGCGGTAATCAACTACAGAGCTACGTTCACTATCTTCATCTAGCCTTGCTGTTTCTTGAGAATCATGTCGGGAGGCTGATGCTGCATTCTTTAAATGAGTAGTCCACTTGCCTGACTGCCTCATCATAAGTGATTGATGAGGGATACACAAGAACATTAGTTTGATGTAAGAACATGGTTAATACAAAGATGTACTAGTATGTACAAAAAACAGAAAGGCATGTCATATTCAAAGGTATAATGTGTAAGCTAAGCAGATACAATTTAACCAAATTGGAAGCAATACAAGCTAGACATCCAGCTGGAGTGGTGAGCATGATCATCTAGGACCTGAGATCCTGGTGGGAGGTGGGCTGCTTTGCCGCCATTGTGGCTTTTTAGTTGGCTTCCAGGTGATGTCTATCTTTGCTGGGCTTGTCACTGGCTTGGCCAGTGCCCTGACTAGCTATTTGTCTTCTGGTGTTCACGGGATGGTGGTTCATGTAAAAAATATCTTTCCTTATGTTCATAAAGACCGACTACGACCTTTCGAATACAAGCTAGACACCATATGGAACATGCAACCACATATGACACCGCGAAGTTAAAGCAAGCACCAGGGATGGTGGTTCATTGCGAGTGAGGTCATCAACTCCAGAGCTATGTTTACTGTCTCCATCTGCTGACACTGCACCCTTTATAGCGTTGTAACGTGCCGTGCTTACCCGCGTAGAAAGCTGGAGCAACTTCTCTCTTTTCTTTTCTGCTTCTCTCGAGGCAGACTCTAAAATACCCTTGCATAAAAACACAATAGTGAGAGTATGGGTGAAGTGTGTGCATAACTAGTGCACTGTAAAAGTAGCAGATAGCAGGTGGATGAAAAATAAATGACAGGAGACATGTGATAGCTCTACAACATTGCATGGCAAACAAAATTAGATTCTACTCTGAATGATTTTGTAATATATGAGCACAGGAAATGCAGGTACTCCTCCAGCACACCACCACATGTGGTCATATCAAGATAACAGTCGACTAAAAATAAATAGGCCAGTCGATTTTTTTAATGAACCGTCTGATCTATAAGGAAAGGGCAGATGTCCTTCGTCTACCTCCCGCCAGTCACTGTTGACGATCTTTCTCAAACTGCGAGCGACCATCGGCCCAAATCCCAGCCTCCCCCACCCCGCCCTCCCCTCGACCTCACACCATCGCCGTGCTTGGCAGCGGCCCCAGGCCATCCCTTTAATCCCGGCCGACCTCCAGATCGGGCGCCAGTAGCTCTAGGCCCCACACGCCCCTAAGATAAACACCGAGGCGGCTGCTTCCCCGGCGTAATAGGTGGACTAGCGCCTATTACGCTGGGGAATGCTTCAGTTAATTGGGAATCAACTGACCAGGAATTGAAATTCAGGGGGCGACGGACCTCTAGCTAAGGTGAAATAGTATATGAGGAGAAACCTTGTGTATCACGAGTTACTAGGAACATCTAGTATCAAGAAGAAGCGGTCAACTAGTGTCTTCTGTGGGATGAATACCGTGCAAGCAGACACGTAAGATTCGCACGAATAAGGGAAGAGGAGTACCCTTATCGGTTGCCAGTGTGGTCTCCTCCATATGTCGCGACGATCTTCCTTTTTCTCCTGGGGAACCGATGCTTTGGAGAACCATCGATCCTTGGACAAACCCATGGCCAAATTGTTGACTGTGTTGCCGTGGCCGTATATCGGCGGAGGGAAAGCAGATCCGAGGCGGCGAAGGACAGCGTAGCAGGAACAACTCCGGTGCAGTGGAGGGTGGTTAAGTTGGAGCGGCAGTGGTGAGGCGCAGGACGGCGTGGTTGAACTGGCTCAGGTACAGACGGCTCGGCCTCGACTTCAACTACTAGCCATGGAGGGTGAGGGAGTCCTGGATTAGGGGGTATCCGGATAGCCGGATTATATCCTTTGGCCGGACTGTTGGACTATGAAGATACAAGATTGAAGACTTCGTCTCGGGTCCGGATGGGACTCTACTTGGCGTGGAAGGCAAGCTAGGCAATACGGATATGTATATCTCCTCCTTTGTAACCGACCTTGTGTAACCCTGGCCCCCTCCAGTGTCTATATAAACCGGAGGGTTTTAGTCCGTAGGACAACATACAATCATACCATAGGCTAGCTTCTAGGGTTTAGCCTCTCCGATTTCGTGGTAGATCAACTCTTGTAATACTCATATCATCAAGAATAAATCAAGCAGGACGTAGGGTTTTACCTCCATCAAGAGGGCCCGAACCTGGGTAAAACATCGTGTCCCCTGCCTCCTGTTACCATCCGCCTTAGACGCACAGTTTGGGACCCCCTACCCGAGATCCGCCGGTTTTGACACCGACATTGGTGCTTTCATTGAGAGTTCCTGTGTGACGTTGTCATAAGGAAGGATGCCTCACCTCGTTGTTAAAAACAACATTACCGCCGGGGGAGCTCTGGCTATCGGCCAAACTCTCCACGTCGGCTCGGAATTCGCCGAGCAGATGGATCCAATGGAGCTCTCTTCCCTAAACGAACTCTTGGATCGCATCCCGCCTTGGGAGTCGCTACGGATTATGGTTGGATTGGGCTTAAACCCGATCGAAGGGAGATTAACTCTCCACCGGTCACCCATCATGTTGCGGTGGTGGAGGAACAATGCGGCGATTCTTCCTCTATCTTGAGGACTAACGATGTCTGAATTCCTGAGCTCTCCGAGCCGGATACCCGTTTACGGGAGGACATCACCCAAACCCTGAACCTAGAGTCAGGCAGCGGGCCAGACTCATCGGGCAACATACCGGAATCCGAACTTCCAAGATCGGAAACCCCTCGGCCCCTGATTCTCAGATCGGGTAGGGTCCGGACTCAAATCCACCCACCCACCCAGACATAAACGATCTTTCCCACATCAGGCAAGATCCCCATGAAACAGTACATCATTATTGGGCCAGATTCCTCCTTGTGATGAACAAGGTTAAGGACTGCCGCGAGGAAGACACAGTCTCACTTTTCTGCAATAACTACATGGACAAGGGAATCCTTAACGCCATAAGTCGCCGTGACATATCACGCTTCGCAGACTTAGCGTCCATAGTACGAAAGTACTGTGCGATGGAAAGTGCGTGGAAAACCAAAACGTAATTTTGGGATAATTCGGCTCCGAATATGCACCCAGTCCGAGGTAAAAGGGTGCACTATCATAAGACACCCGAGTTCATTACAAAGAAACAAAACCCTCTACAGGGCACGGAACTGTATTGGAGGGATGGCTTAACGGACCCTGCAAAATTCATAGCACAGCAGATACAATACCAACCCACAGCCTTAGAGCATGTTGGATACTCCGACAGGTGGCCAAAAGTGGTGAGGATCTTCTTATCCCGAATACCACAGAGCACCATCCCGTGGATAATAGTACGGTTTTAACAGTCTTTGAGACCTTCGCGTCAAATAATAGGCGCAAGTGAACACTCCGCAGCATTGCCGAAATCTGCCACGTAGCCGCAATAAATCCATGGAGTGACACGGCTATTACCTTCAATGCCAGTGACGAACCTAAATTCCGAACAGCCAGAGCACCAGCCGCACTGGTCCTCAGTCCAATCGTGGACGGCTTTCGACTCACCAAAGTACTCATGGACGGCGGCACCGGATTAAACCTCATCTATGAGGAAACTCTTCAACAAATGGAAATAAACTGGAACCGCATTGAGCAAAGTAGCACAACCTTCAGAGGAATCATACCCAGTCGGGAAGCACGATGCGCTGGGAAAATCACACTAGATGTGGTATTCGGTACGCCAGAGAACTATCGGTCCGAAGAAATCACATTTCAAGTGGCCCCGTTCAGCAGTGGATACCACGCCCTTTTAGGATGTGAGGCGTTCACGATCTTCCAAGCTGTACCCCATTATGGGTACATGAAGCTCAAAATGCCCGGGCCCAATGGAATCATCACTCTCGCTAGTGATCCGGACACAGCACTCCGCGCCGAAAACAAAACAGCCGCACTGGCGCTTGAGGCATTATCCGAAGCCCTCTCGGCCGAGGAATTAACCACGCTACGCTCCACAGTGGACAGGGACGACGTGATACTCGACAAGAGATCCAAGTCCATCTCTTTTAAACCAGCGGATGAAATAGTCAAATTCCAAGTCCACCCAATGGACCCTACAAAAACAGCCTCCATCGGGGCACAGTTAAACCCCGCCGTGGACGCCGCACTACGAGAGTTCCTGCGCGAGAATTGGGACATATTCGCCTGGCATCCCTCAGACAAGCCAGGAATCCCACGCAGGCTGGCCGAGCATAGCCTCAATATCCTAAAGGGATTCAAGCCAGTCAAGCAGGCTCTTCGGCGTTTCTCCGAACCTAAGAGACGGGCCATGGGAGAGGAACTAGCCAAGTTATTGGAGGCCGGGTTCATCAAAGAAATAATACACCCGGACTGGCTAGCAAACCTGGTGATGGTACCAAAGAAGGATAAATCCTGGCGCCTTTGTGTCGATTTCAAGGACCTCAATAAAGCTTGCCCAAAGGATCCCTTCCCCTCCCCCGCATTGATCAAATTATTGATGCTACCGCAGGACACGAGTCATTGTGTTTCCTCGACGCATACTCCGGATACCACCAAATCAAGATGGCAGAGTCCGACCAAGCCGCAACGGCATTCATCACACCATACGGTCCCTTCTGTTTCAACACAATGCCTTTTGGGCTCAAAAACGCTGGCGCAACATATCAGCGCATGATTCAGACATGTCTGGAGAAACAAATCGGCAAAACAGTAGAGGCATACATAGATGATGTGGTCGTCAAAACTAAACACGTCGACTCTCTGATAGACGACTTGAGGCTCACATTCGACAACCTCCGAACATACGACATCAAGCTCAATCAGGAAAAATGCGTTTTCAGCGTACCAGCCGGAAAGCTCCTGGGTTTCATTGTCTCCAGTAGAGGTATTGAAGCTAATCCGGCCAAAATCCAAGTTTTGTCACAGTTGGCTACCCCAACAGACCTCAAACAAATCCAGAAATTAACTGGATGTGTGGCGGCTCTAAGCCGCTTTATCTCCCGCTTAGGAGAAAAGGCATTACCCCTTTGTCGTCTCCTTCGGCGCACCGAACACATTTCGAGTGGACGGACACTGCCAAAGCCGGATTGGAAGAAATAAAAGACATATTGGCAACCAACCCTATCCTGGCCGCGCCAAACATCGGCGAACCAATGCTTTTATACATCGCGGCAACTCATCAAGTTGTAAGCGCAGTGCTCGTCGTCGAACAAGAAGCGGACGGACATAAATTCCCTCCTCAAAAGCCGGTATATTATGTATCCACTGTCCTCACTCCATGCAAATCAGGGTACCCACATTATCAAAAGATAGCCTATGCGGTATTCATGGAATCCTGGAAACTGCGACACTACTTTCAAGAGTGTTTGATTATAGTAGCCTCGGAGGTGCCACTCAATGATATTATAAACAACCGCGCCACCACGGGACGGATTGCCAAATGGGCCATTGATCTCCTCCTGTTTGACATAACATACGAACCCCGGCGAGCCATTAAATCGCAAGTATTGGCCGACTTTGTCGCCGAATGGACGGAAGCCCAACTCCCTAAAGAGATCCAAAATGCTGGCTGGACTAGGGGCTGGCGTCGTCCTAACATCCCCAACCGGAGATACAGTTCAATACATACTGCAGATACTGTACACAGACTCCAACAATGCAGCCAAATACGAAGCCCTGTTACATGGTCTTTGGATGGCAGTTTCCATGGGCATTCAGCGCCTGGAGGTGCGTGGTGATTCGAACCTTGCAATATCCCAAATAAATGGAGACTTTGATGCCAAGGATCTGAAGATGGCGGCCTATCGTAACGCCGTCCTAAAGATGTCAGCTTGGTTCGAGGGGCTCGAATTTCACATGTGGCTCGGGAAAACAATCAGGCGGTGGATACCCTCGCCCGCATTGGAGCAAAACGCGATGCGGTCCCCCCAACATCTTTTTAGAGAGGTTGTTTAAGCCATCCGTGGTATGGGAGGGGGACACCGGCAATATTAGTCTGGACCCGGCCACAACACTCGATACCGAACACTCTGACATAATCGGAGGCTCTGCCACCGAAATAACACCTTCAACCCACGTAATAATGGCCATCATAGCCCCGTGGACAGAACCATTCCTGGCCTACCTAACTAGGCAGGAACTTCTGGAGGACCAAAATGAGGCACGCTGCATAGTGCGGCGATCTAAGGCCTACAGGGTCCATGAGGGAGAATTGTATAAAAAAAGCACTACCGGAGTCCTTCAAAGGTGCATCTCCGAAGAGGAAGGGCGGAACCTTTTGGCATAAATTCATGCCGGACTCGGCGGCCACCACGCCGCAGCCTGGGCTCTTGTAAGCAAGGCCTTCCGTACAGGATTCTATTGGCCGACGGCCCGGGTAGATGCACAGGACTTGGTCCAATGCTGTGCCGGTTGCCAGCTTTTTGCAAATCAAAGCCACATGCCACCCACCGCCCTCCAAACAATCCCCATTACGTGGCCCTTCGTGGTCTGGGGGCTTGACATGGTTGGACCCCTTAAAGGGGGAACCCACAAGAAAAAATACTTACTGGTCATGGTGAATAAATTCACCAAATGGATAGAAGCCAAACCTGTTTAAACAGCCAAATCCGGACCGGTGATAGACTTCATATCCGGGGTCGTACACCGTTATGGCGTCCCCCACAGCATCATCACTAACAGCGGCACGAACTTCACGGCCGATGAGGTAAAACTCTGGTGCAGCAAAATGGGCATCAAGCTCGATTATGCTTCAGTCTATCACCCACAAACCAACGGCCAAGTTGAGAGAGCAAACGGTCTTATAATGAGTGGCATTAAACCCAGATTAGTGCGGTCCTTAACGGAGTCTAACACGCACTGGGTAGAGGAGCTTGACTCCATACTCTGGGGGCTGCGGACCACGCCGAATCGTAGTACCGGATATACACCCTTCTTTATGGTGTACGGCGCAGAGGCAGTCTTGCCCTGTGACATAATTCATTACTCACCTCGAGTGCGCATGTACGAAGAAAGAGAAGCCGAGCTCGATCGGAAGAACAGTCTGGACACCCTGGAGGAGGAGCGCGACGTGGCAAAAGCCCGTTCTGCATTTTATCAGCAATAGGCTCGCAGATATCAAAGCAGAGAAGTACGGGCCAAAACTTATAACGTTGGCGAACTAGTTCTACGCCTGCCGGATAAGAAAAAGAACAAGCTCAATCCCAAATGGGAAGGTCCCTTCATTATTGACCAAGTTCTGACCGGTGGAGCATATCGTCTGCGGGATGCATCGACTGATCGACTCGAGCCGTACCCATGGAACGTGGCCAGGCTCCGAAGATTCTATGCCTAGCGCCGAACTCTATGTTCGTCTCCATCCTCTGTCCATTTTTGCATATACATTATCTGTCTTGTTTTTATTTCTTTATTTCTTTTATTCTTTCTCTAGGCCTTCAAGGGCCAACTTGTGCCTCGCTTGCACATTATAGATGTGCTAGCCGCACTCATCATACCTGGGGGCTTCTTTCACAGAAGCTTAATTATTTATCTGGGCCTCATGCCCCGCACATGTGTTATACTTCCGCATGTAGCTTTTTCGCAATTATATGCATCGATATGACTTAAGTTTTGGCCAAGCTGGGTTGCCTGGATCTTGTATTTATGCCCTACGTTCCCATTAATTCGGCTAGGGCATAAGGGGAGCACCTCTGCGATTGTTACTGCCGGGTCAGCCGGATGTGTACCTCAGACTGGGTGAAGCCGAAAGCTAGCGTTCTTAAGGGAATATTCGGTCGGTGAACAAAAGATGATTTTGATTTATTTTCCATATGTGCCCCCAGATATTTTTTTCCTGCGTTTCCTATCGCAGTCCGGACATGCACTTTAGGGCATGCGTACCCAGGGAAAGGAACCCTTAACGGAACTATTCTCCCTGGAAGATGTTTCTTACTACCCATGTAATATAACATAACTAGTTGGGCACTTGTCTGTTCAAGCACTAATGACCCCTACGCCTGGTCTCCACGCATACCCCGGTTCTTATATAACTGAGCGGGTATTCGGATACACTCCGGACTATCGGGTCCCGAGGTTGAAGCGAAAAGGTCAGCCATGACAAATGATCTACAATCCGGCTAGAAGGCATCATACATGTCACTTTAATTACATAGTCATGCAGACTGACTAAATTCCTCTTCTATACCATCCAACAGGCGGTCTAGCCTACAATCTTGTTGGGAATACTTTGCGGCTAATTCTACTTGCCCATAAACTAAGCTAACGGGAATCTCTTTTCCGTCGGGCCCCACAGGTCCGACCTCGGCCATGTGATTTGGTTCAGCCTTGGTATACCGCGTCTTCACCATGGCCCAAGCTTCCCTGGCACCTTGACGGCAGGTCGATATCTTCCATAATCGGAAGCGCCGCCGTGCTCCCTTGAGCTTCTTCGTAAGCTCTGCAACGCTTTCTGGCAATGAGACGGATGGCCATAAGGCCTGGGCAACACCTTGCATCACCTGCCAAACTTGTTCGTGCAGTTGTGAGAGCTCGGATAGAAGATCACCCGCAGACCCGGGCATTTCCTCTGCAGGACGACCCGTCAGCATACCTACAGACATAACGCTGTTAGTCGGCTTCTTCGCCGAACTCCTTCAAAAGGATTCGTTCAAGCACTTACTGAAAATGCCGCGTCGAAGCCGCTTATTCTCCTTCTCGGAGTCTGCAAGCTAGGCTCGAACGTCTTTTAGTTCCACACTCAGCTTGGTATTGGCGTCTTGGAGATTGTTTTTCACCCGTCTGACCTCAGTCAGCACGCGTTCGCCAGCCTGTAGCTGTCGCACGACATGTTGGTCCTCCAGATTTTCTCCGGATTCATCTGCAACATCTATTGTTAGATCTGCAGCCACGCCGCACACTATATGGTAACCATCATTCTTTAAAGTAAATGTTACCAATGGGGGACTTTTTCGGCTCCTTCAATGCGGCAACAGCGGCCCACAGTTGGGCCTTGCATTCCTCCAGCTCCTGTGACAGCCGAGTATTCTTCTCTGTAAGAACCTGCACAATAAAGATGATCCTTAAATCAGTTCTGCTAACTGTTTCAAGTCTCAGGGGCTACTGATACATATAGTCGTCAGATTTACTTACCCGTACATCCTTTACATACTGATCCGTGGCTCTGGCTAGACCATCTTGAGCAGCACGGAGGTACGCCTCTCCAGAATTGAAGGCATCAAATGCCTCTGGTGAGAAACAAGTGCCATGGAGTACGGCCCGGCGGCGCCTATGATTCATGGCGCTTTACACTTCTGAATTTGTGGCAGATAATCTATCTGCATCCTCTGTAGGAGGATTATCCTACGCCCGCCCCATATCGGCTTCCGCCTCTATGTCCGGTCCTGGCGCCCGACTGGTGGAAGCGTGATTAGCAACATCGCCGGACATATTCCGGCGAGCGTTTTTTCTGTTAAAGAAACACGGGCGTCATTACATTTCGAGAAAGACGACAACCACGGCGCGGGGTTTCTGTTATACCTTTGCGCCGGCGTCTCCATCCTGACCGCCTTCCTTTTTGGCTTGCCCGGCCTCGGTGCCTCTTGTTGGCGAGTTGCTGCAGGTTCGGCAGGGCGTCCCGAATGCCTTCCTTGTAAAAACGCCATATGTATATGGTAGGTGAATTGTCTAAAAGGGGATCCTAGTTTTTGGAGTTGGGATTTTTGGTTTTTCTTACGTGCGATGCAGGAAGAAGTCCGGGATAGTCGGCCGTAATGGCCACCATGGCATCATCGCAGCTTAGCTGATAGAACTACTGGTCTATCAGCTCCACGAATATGACCGGATCTTCTTCGAGCCCGGAGTCGAGGGCCTGGTCAGGGTCCTTCGGTTGTGGAGAGGGGCTGCTGACCTCCTTTATGGCTTTTCGCAGTTCCTTCCGCAAAATGGCAAGGTGAATACTTACGACAAAGAATGCGGGAAGAATGGGAGTAAGGGGATATAACTTACCCAGCTTGGAGGATTGTACATGGAGAATCCATCCCGTGGCTTGATGCGGATGAACTACTCTTCCTCTCCCTTGAACAATTCGGACATAATTTTTGCTAAAGCGGCAGCATTGTCCGGACCCTTACGCCCGCAGCGGGTGGCATCATCCGCCCCATTAAAACACCACAAGGGGTGCCCACGATATTGAAGTGGTTGCACTCCCCGCATTATGCAAATCGACATAACTTCGATTACTGTCAATCCTGATTGAGCCAATGCTTTTTATCCGGTTCATCAGGTAAAGGACTTCTCCATTATCTTCCTCCTGGGGGCTCCGTGGGTGCCAACTTCGGCATTTCTTCAGAGGAGCATTGCTGAATTCAGGAAGACCCCACCGAATAGGGTCCGGAAGAGGAACGTCCTCCATATAAAACCATTCCAATGGCCAGTCTTCGGATGACTTCTTCGGGGTACCGGACAGGTATCCGGTTCCAGCGATGCGCCATATTTCGGCTCTGCCCACTTGATAAAGTGACCCCCTCTGTGTGCAAGGGACGAGGCAAAATAGCCTTTTCCACAGCTCGAAATGAGCCTCGCAGCCCAGGAACAACTCAGAGAGAGCGACATAGCCGGCGATGTGTAGAATGGAGGTAGGGGTGAAATTGTGTAATTGGAGGTCGTAGAACTCCAGGAGCCCACGGAGGAACGGATGAATTGGAAATCCGAGTCCCCTTAATAAATAAGGAACAAGCCAGACCCGCTCCCCCGTAGAGGGACTGGGAAAGCTCTCCGCTTGCTCCCCGCCATTGTAGGTGGCAAGCCCGGCTCGAACGGGCACCATGTATGCTGGAGGGAGAAATCCCTTAGTCTGCAGTTCGATTAATCGACTGTGTGGGACTGAACACCTCTCCCAATCACCGGGCTTAGGGCTACGGGGGCGGGAGGAGCTGCGGAGGTTGGCCATGCTGGAATTGATTTTTCCGAAGCGCGCTCTGATGGATTCTCGCTGGGGGGATGGTATGGATTGGATATGAGAATCCCCATCCTTTTAATAGACAATTTATTGATCTGGCTAGGGGGGCAAATGTAAAAATGCCCTGGCACCTCGTATTCATTCGATGCGTGGGAGATAGCCCTTATTGGGCACAGAAGCCAAGAGGTCCAAACATTTATGAGACCGGACACTGCTTTACAAACGTTCGAAATATGGAGAAGAACCCGCCTTGCAATGCTGAAGACAACACTGCGCGCCGGATTCATCGTCATTGAAGCCTGGTTCGGGGGCTACTGAGGGAGTCCTGGATTAGGGGGTATCCGGATAGCCGGATTATATCCTTTGGCCGGACTGTTGGACTATGAAGATACAAGATTGAAGACTTCGTCTCGGGTCCGGATGGGACTCTACTTGGCGTGGAAGGCAAGCTAGGCAATACGATCATACAATCATATCCTCCTTTGTAACCTTCCTTGTGTAACCCTAGCCCCCTCCGGTGTCTATATAAACCAGAGGGTTTTAGTCTGTAGGACAACATACAATCATACCATAGGCTAGCTTCTAGGGTTTGGCCTCTTCGATCTCGTGGTAGATCAACTCTTGTAATACTCATATCATCAACAATAAATCAAGCATGACATAGGGTTTTACCTCCATCAAGAGGGCCCGAACCTGGGTAAAACATCATGTCCCCTGCCTCCTGTTACCATCCGCCTTAGACGCACAGTTCGGGACCCCCTACCCGAGATCCGCCAGTTTTGACACCGACAGAGGGCGTTGCGGTTGAGGTTGCGGTGGATGACAACGTCGGGGTATCGGCTCCGGCGTGATGGAGGAGGGCGGCGGTTGATGGGTGGGATGGGGTGACGGACGGAGGACGCCGGGGTTTCGCGGCTAGTGGAGAGGTAGTTTTTGCACCCACGGAGTATGAATGGGGAATCAGACGGGTGGGTGGGGGGAGGGGGAGAACCATGTTTCTGTCTGGGACGCGCTTGTTTTTGGCTTTTTTGAACAAAAGATGGGCCGTGCTTGTTTGAAATTTGGGGAAAGTACAAACTTTGCCCCCTCTTAAATTTCGGACCTACTGTGGATCGGGGGTAGGATGGTAATCCCAGGTGTCCCAAATTGTGGGAGGGAGCGATTTCGGCCGCGCGCATGTGTGCTTAGGTGGCCATTGTGTATGAATGTTTTTCGGAGGCGGTTGCGTGGCGTCTAGATGAAGCTACAAACCTACCCCGTTTTAGACCTTTGGACGTCGGGCCGGTAGCTTTCACGGGTCGGAGTTATTAGAAAAGTAATTTCCTTGTACTACCAAACATTGGTCTCACGCGGTTTCAGGCGAGTAGAGGCTCTTTTGGCGCTTCGTTCGAAATTTTGAAACACAAGCATTCACGT
The DNA here is from genome assembly GCF_056163025.1 of Triticum urartu. Classification (NCBI taxonomy): domain Eukaryota; kingdom Viridiplantae; phylum Streptophyta; class Magnoliopsida; order Poales; family Poaceae; genus Triticum; species Triticum urartu. Next base: position 270,272,638 of record NC_141879.1, on the reverse strand, counting down.
TTAGAGTACTCTTGAACTTTGAGGATTGACCTAAATAGACAACATTAAATTTGACCTTGTATGTTTGAAAACCTCATTAAATTATCCGCTTTTTTTTGAAATTTTGACACTTGAAAATCCTATAACTACAATTATTTTGGAATGGAGGAGCTAAATTAGAATCTATTTTGTACATGACTACATATGCTATTATGTACAAAATCAGAGCAAAGATTGGTGCCCCCATAATTTAGGTATGATATACAAATGCCATGATATCAAATTCAAATAATTGTATGGACTTCATGTTGAATTCGATTTTTTTTAAACCACCTTAAGTTGAATTCAAATGTATGCTAGTTCATAGGTAGCTATTTATAATGTTCATTGTGTAACTTTCATATGTATAATGTGCTTTACACACACAACATGAACTATACTCACGTTTATATTCAATTGCTAAAGCGATGCATTGTCTGGAGTTCAAAATACTAACTATGTGGATCAATTGTGTCGAATAATAACATAGACATGCTCAAATTCGACAGAATCTAGATGTCTGATGGATCAATGACCGTTCCTTACGCGAACTGCAAATATGATGATCCCATCCTAATATTTGGATACAATTTATATCTTTATAATAAATGTGTACATCAGTCTTTTACATGTAGTTTCACTCTTCATCGGTGGTCTCTCACACATGCTCACACACTCTCTCCCGAGGTGTCTTTCTCGCACACATGCTCTTGATACAACCCTCCCTCCCTCTCGTAACCATTTACGACTGTTTTCACTAACCTTTATCACAAGAACTCTTCCTCTCGCAAGCATACACACGCACAATCCCCATCGACCCTTTCTATATACATAGACCTTCCTACATGTCTCCTGTACGCACATTATCTTTAGGCCTGTCTCTCACGCATTGTTTCACACCTCTCTTCCTAATCGACGAGTATGATTCTAGCTGAGCATTCTATAGGATGCCCCTTAAAGTTAGGTTGGATGAATTGTAATATCAGAGATAAAGGGGTTACCTTAGTCCGAGAACCTAGGGTTACAAATCCTAGCCGGCTTTGTCAGTGGACACAGAGTCCTTCACAATTATGATATCTTTGTCTTGTACGACTAGTCATCTATGGGTCTCCCTAAATGCGTCACGGGCCGACCAATGTGGCGCAGGACGGAACCGAACGAAGGGCCTCACCTCGACCCACTGGACCTCACGCGGTGACACACCCTCTGCCCCCACGTCTCGTTATCTTCTCACACCCACACATACCAACACAGACACCACAAACACAAAAAATATATTCTCATGGTGCCTCTATTCACTCCCCCTTGCATATACACACTCAAGGGAATCTCTTGCCGTGACGTCATATTCGTCTCTCTCTCTCTAGACCACTCTCATTTCTCGTGCTATCTCTCCCACGCCCCCGCCGGCCCCTCTATCCATGCCTCTCTCGAATACGTAATACACACACATACCTCTATAGGCCCTGCCAAATGCATCAACTACACATTCACACATGTTACATCACGTACCCCATTGATCTAAAAAGCCCTCTCTTCACGTTTACTTCGCATACAACACTCCTTTTGAATAAAGTGTGGCCAAAAAATTATTTTAGAATTTCTACATATATACAACATTACAAAGTTATATGGAGGAGTATGAACGCTAATTTGCATTGCATGGTGCCCACAATGATATTTATTCTGCACTGTGAATTTGTATATTTGTATACTATATATAAAGTTAGTCATAATAAGTAAGCCCCTAGCACATTCACACATGTTTCATCTTTCTCTCGCGATATATACAGTGACGATCATTGTATTTGAAGCGAAAGCACGATACGTACATTGGACTTCAGAATCCACTCATTACGGTCACCATTTACGTTTTGTGGTTATTATACAGTCACGATCTCACCGTACAACTCTGTATTTGCTCTAGACACGACTAGTTGACCAGTTAAACGCTCCACGTGGCACCTCTAGTGTTGCATCACATTATCTCACTACCATCGGGCCCACCTGTCGGCTTGTATCTACTCTACATCTACACTCTTATAAAATACACTCTTATAAAAGACAGAGTTGGTGATGATGGTGTGCCTGCCATCCTACAATATAGGTCGTCTGATTTATATCTGACGGATAGGAAAGAAACTATGGCAATTTTGCAAAAAGGTACCCACACACCTCTCCACATTTGCAAATAAGGCCTTCCCTCGTTCATCCTTTTCTCTCACAAGATAAACTAGTCATACAAATGCATCTTGATGTTACGTGCAACGCACGAGCATCTTGCTAGTAAGAATGAAAACAAACGACAAAAAAAATATTGGACGGTGGTTCGAAGTCATGACCGTGGGCACAGCGAACAAGGTGGCCTTGTATTGGTATGCTGAGCCGTTTGTTTTAACACACATGAGCTGGTGTGGTGATTATGCACACACGCACGCATGCACACGAACTGCATGCACGCAACACTCACACGAACACATGAACCCACACACACAGGCAACACTCACACGTACACACACAGCCACGCACACACGCATGCATGAATGCACACACCAGTACACCACACAACCAACACATACTCTCACGCTCAAGTGCTCAACCTACACGTGCATGCGCACACATCAGGTCCTGACAGACACATACACAACCAGGTGATTCCCGCGCACGGGTTGGAGTCTTGTCGCGCCTGTGTAAATTTTTGTCTATCTGACCTTTTCCCTATGCGAACTAATAGGTGGGACCCACAAGGAACATGGTCAATTTAACTAGTCAACATGGTGCCACGCAGACTATTTGGCCGGTCAACAGAGTGCAATCTGATGCTGAACCGTGAGCAAGTGACCGTATAATGACCGCAAAACGTATATAGTGACTGTAATCATCTTATTCTGAAGTTCGGTGAATGTATTACGCTTTTCTCTCTATAGGCCCTCCAAAACTACATCTCTACATGTTCTCGCATGTTACATCTAACAACTATGCAATACATCACTACTACTACACTCTAACACAATAAATCATATGTATTTTTAGTTTTACTAGATATCATATTGTTACTTAATTATTCAGTTTGCATACATTAAAATTGTCTTTGAAATGTATGGCTAGTATCATATACCACGCGGGAAAAATCCCACCCTTTCCTGTTTAATCGGGTTTGTATCGATGGATGGTATAGTACAAGTGACAGTTCACTGGGACGTCGTGTCGTGTACTCCTCCGTCGTAAGAGTGGAGCGCTCGCTTTCATAAATCTTCTAGTCCCTTTCGCCGACATGTGGGACATCAAGCTACCGGGTCCACGTGCCATGCCGGAATACAGTGCAGAGCAGCCGGGGTGAAGCACCCAGTCATGGCGCCGGCGTAGTAATGAGCAATGAGGCGTCAAATCACAAAGCTGCACCTTTCCCATAGTTAAGTTGGAGGGATGAAGTAATAATGCTTAAAAAAAGAAGTTGGAGCGACGAAGCAACCATCATTTCACCCGTTGCTGAGTCCGCTTCTCCCTCATCTTCTTCAAGATAACCACATGTTGCTTCTGCCGTTGTTCTGCCTCATGTGGGACGCGGATCGGCTTGGTAAAGCACTGACACGTGGGACCGCATGTTAGCAAACCGCCAGGACAGCGTCCTCTAAAAATAAGAAACCTCCCCCGCCATCCGTGCGGCAAAATCACCTCCTTTTTACTATTCTTGATTCTATAATTTTTTAGATCAATATAATTGAGATTTGTATAGATAGCACACATGAGCAAAACCAAGTGGTACGGTTAAGGGCATCCACAGTGTGTAGCCAAATGTGAAAATAGCATTTGGCATCGTGGGAACCATTGTGGACGGTGTTGCCAAAGCCAAAAGGATGGAACCAAAGCTTCCTGATTGATTGATTGAAGGAATAGAAAAATGCAACGTCTCTCCTCTTTCTCCCGTGCTTGGACGCATGTACATTATAGAGCACAGAGTCTACTCCCCCGTCCCTTCTATCACAAATCACAAAGTAGTGAGGCATCAAATCACAAAGCATGGACGAAGCAACCATCATTTCACTCTTCGCTGACTCCGCTTCTCCATCGTCTTCTTTGAGAAACCATCTCACCGCACTAAGCTGAATGGACGACGCTATTGTGTACTAGTAGTACCCGTACATTTACGCGTTCTTTGGTTCAACGGACTTCCTGGATGCAAATAAGGCGGTTGTCTCGGCTTGTAGGCGGCACTTGCAAACGACTTACCGTGGTCTCCCTCAATGGTGTTCTCCGTCGAACGCACTTCGCCAAACCACAACATTCGAGATATCGTCGACGTCACTGCAACGGGGAAGGAAGTCAAATATAATAGTTACTACCTCCATTTTTTTGTACACAAGGACAATATATCAAAATTACAGTTTGCAAAAGGCCACTAACACTAATTGAGGCAAAATTGATGGTTTTTTACCCTTGCTTTGTAGTTGTGCATGCAGCCCGGGAGTGATGACAGACCAAACGCATGCATGCAACATGCATATAAGAGGCAGGGGAAGCGCGCTTGCGGAGAATCCGAGAAGACTCAAGCAGGAATCAAGGAAAAGGAGCCAATGACTCCATGCGTATTAAGAGCAATACATTTCTCTAGGTCCTTGCATGCAGGGGGTAAAATTGTCCAAAATAATGCACGAGGTGGTTTGCTTGGTATGCGTGCGCCAAGTTATACACAAACTAAAAAAGAACAGAGGGAGTATACTAGCAACCAAGGACATTAATATCCCCTGCATGCATGCGGAAGTGAGAAGGTTGGTTTGCATGGCGTTGCATTAATCAAGCAATGAGGGGTGAGATGGTTAGCTCTTTGGGCTTTGCAGAAAAAAATACGCATTAACTGACACGTGAAACGAGGATTTGTATCGATTAATCCCGCGAAGGAAAACCCCGCCTTTCTTTTTTAACACTAGTAGTCCTAGTACGTACTTATCCTGTTTGGGTCTAGGCCTTGCATTGCCATACTTCGCCACACATTTTTGCCAAGCTTGCCTAAAGTTTTCAAAATGAAAAGGAGGTACACTTGCGCACGGCTGTCGCGGTCGCACCAGACCCTCACACGGTCGCTCCTGCACGCCACGGTCGCACCACACCCTCACACAATCGCTCCTGCATGCCACAAACCCAACCAAGGGAACGCACCCTCACTGACACGTGCTGTCGCATGTGAACAAACCAAACTCAGCCATCCTACCGCTGACACATAATTTCGTTCATAGAGTATGTTTATCCAACTGCATGTTGGGGAGTATCCGTACGACCCGTGCGGTGGTTTGTTGGGGAAGAAGAAGAGGTGAGGAAGAAGGGTTAGGAGACGTAGGATATTCATCCAACTGCTTGAAATGGTAGACTGACCCAAGTCAGGCAACTTGCATAACAATATATGTTTTTACACATCAAAGATCCGTAAAAACTACAACATAAAGAAAAACTATCACTGCTCGCGGAACGAGACGACCTCATCGTCTTTGGATGCCGGCGCAAACCAGCCGTAGCTGCCGACGTGTGTCTCCGCACCGTGGTTTTCCTCGGCCTCCAGCTACCCGTTCACGCGGAGCGTGCGGGCGCTCTGCATGGACGAGAGCACCACCTGGTTCAAGTCGAGGACGTCCGGTTCCGCCTATAGGAGGGCCTCGATGGCAGCGGAATCCGCGTGCTCCGCGTCGAGTCGAGCCTCTGCCGCCCGGTTCAAGTCCAGGACGTCCGGTTCTGCCTACAGGAGGGCCTCGATGAGAGCGGCATCTGCGCGCTCCGCGTCGAGTTGAGCCTTTGCCGCCCGGTTCAAGCCAGGATGTCCGGTTCCACCTGCAGGAGGGCCTCGATGGTAGCGGCATTCGCACTCTCCGCCTCAAGTTGAGCCTCCGCCGCCCGGTTCACATCCACGACATCCGGTCGACGTCCATTGTCTCATACCCATCGGGGCCTTCTGCGCCGCGACCTCCGCCATGAACATTGGATCGGCTTCCTCCTCCTCGTAGCTTCGCTCCAGAGAACTCGGGGATTTGCCCGCCGCAAAGCAAGCTTGGGAATGAAGGTCTGTGGCGCGGACCACCGCCGCGATTTCAACGCGGCACTCTGGCGTCAGCATCTTGTAGTACATGATCTTGTGGTGCACCATGGCTTTCTGGTGAACTAAGGGACGCTTGATGCGGGCAAGGGGATCGAAAGGTGGGGGAAGGGGCTAGAGATTAGGTGTGGTTTTAGGGCAGTGGCTGGCGTAGGCCGAGCAGCGAAGGTTCTGGTGTGAATAGTGGTTCCGGTGATGACCGGTCAATCGGTTTTGACAGTACATCGCTCTTGTCACGTTCGCGTTGCAGCCCGGCAAGCTGGACCTTCCACGTCGCTCACCGAATGGAATGCACTTCGTCTTGCATTTTCGCTCGCTTGTGGGACCGCAGTTGAGAGGAAACCGACGTCCCTCCCCCTCCCCCGCCCGTGTCATTTATACTACCACTCCCTCCGTTTTATGCAGAGTAAATAAAAATAGAGGGAGTGTACTACGGATGAGGATACCCTGACGGGGACGAACCCATTGAGTAACTGACATGCGGGGCCTAGAAAGCATGGGGTCCGCTAGTAAGTGATCGAAAGGGAGAGTAAGGCAGGGATACCTGTAAGTGCATCTACCATCCCTAGTTGGTTTTGGAGTATTGACGACAAACCTAGTTGAGGGACTGATGTGTTTGTGAGAAGTGCAGGATAACACAGGTAGAAGTCCCTCATTGATTTGGTTTTCCTACCAGAGATGACCCCTAAAAATGTATGAAGACATTGATGTCAAAGGTGGTATATGAAGATATTCTCATTGAAGACTATGACAAGAGAAGACATCGCATGAAGCCTATGGAGCTCGAAGACTTAGATCTTTTGTAGTTCTGTTTCTTCTTTGTTGAAAAATAGGAACCACCGTACTGTTAAGTGGGGTCCTAGTGAACCAGTCAGAATGACTGAAGTGGTGCTTAACCAAAACCTATGTCTTCGAGTGAAGACTATGAGAGCGAAACTTGTCCAGAGTCGGACAAGTCAGCTTTGCTTGTAGCCCAAGTAAAGCTGCCGCGTGAGTTTGAAATCTGACCGTTGGAACACGTGTCAGTTCCTTAGTGACCCAGGGTCATTTCGGAAAAATCAGGTCGGGTTGCCTAGTGGCTATAAATAGCCCACCCCCTACAACCATAAACGGTTGGCTACTCAGAGTTAGAGTACGGCTTTTGTCATTTGAGAGCAACCCACCTCGAAGCCTTTGAGAGAGAATTCCTTGCGAGGATAAAGCCCTAACCACCCAGAGCCTAAGAGTGTTAGGCATCACTTAAGTCTTCTTGTCTGTGTGATCTGAAGACCTATTACACTTGAAGATTGTGAATCCTCCAGCCGGTTAGGCGTCGCGTTCTGAGCATCCAAGAGACATTGTGGATCGCCCGTGAACAAAGTCTGTGAAGGTTTGGGAGTCTACCTTCAAGACTTACCAGAGTGATTGGGCGAGGTCTGTGTGACCTTAGCTCAAGGGGAATACGGTGAGGACTGGGTGTCCTGAGCTGCGTGTTCAGGACTGGGTGTCCGGGACTGTGTGTCCTCAGGTTTAAATACCTAGCCGCCCTAACCAGACGTACAGTTGTCACAGCAACTGGAACTGGTCCAACAAATCATTGTCTTCAACGAGTCACTGGTTTCATCCTTCCCTTCCCTTTACTTACTGTTGGTCCTTGTGAAGTCATTGTATGATTGCAATATCTTTTGTCTTCACTGAGTGACTGCGTGTTCTGTTTGGCTTCATAATATGTTCCTACCTGATCCTCACTACATTGCTGCTATTAGTCATTGTGCTTTCACTTCATTGAATACTTGACTATGGTTTTCCTAGTGTAGTCTACCTTCCGCTGCATGGTAATAGGTTTATTTCTATCATTTTTCTTTGAAACTTTCACATTTTGAAGACTTTCATAAAAATCGCCTATTCACCCCCCCTCTAGTCGATATAACGCACTTTCAATTGGTATCAGAGAAAGGTACTCCCTTGTTCTGTGTGATTCGGTTTAACCACCTAGAGTTTTAGCTATGTCGACTGCAGGGATAATTAAAGTCTCCGCTGCGTGCCCCGTCTTCGATGGAACTGAATATCCCTACTGGAAGAATAAGATGCGCATGCATCTTGAAGCCATTGACGTCGACCTATGGTATGTCGTCAAGAACGGCGTTTCCAAGGCTGGAGAAGGTGTTACTGCTGCTGACGTCAAGAAGTTCGTTCAACTGGATTCTACTGCCAAGAATATCATCTGTGGTCATCTGACCAAAGGACAGTATGGCCGCGTGAGTGCTTTGGAAACATCTAAGCTAGTCTGGGACTGGCTCTCCAAGGTCAATGAAGGCATCTCAACTCAGAGAGATCAGTGTCCTTAGCAACCTCTTCAACCGCTTCAAGTGAAATGACAATGAGAATTTCCAGCTCACGTTTGATCGACTCACTAACATCACAAATGAGCTTCAAGCCCTCGGCGCTACTAAGATCACCAAGCATGAAGTCGTCAAGACACTACTGAGATCACTTGACAGTTCGTTTGACACCCTAGCCCTGATGATTCAAGAACGTCCTAATTTCAAGACACTCGATCCGTCTGACATACTTGAGAGGCTCAACACACATGAGTTTCAGCTTTCTGAGAAAAGAGATATCTACGGTCCAAACTATGGGCGAACTCGTGCCTTGAAGGCAAAAGCTGTCTCCTCATCTAAAGAAGAATCTGACAGCAGTTCTGATGATCCTGAAGACATTGGAAGGGAACTTGCTATGCTTGTGAAGAAGTTCCAAAAATTCACCAAGAAGAAAGGTTTCAGAAAGTCTTCACGATCAAGCTCAAGGAATGATGAAGCTTCTGCTCATGACTACCAGAAGAAAACATGTCACAAGTGCAAGAAACCTGGCCACTTCATCTCTGAGTGTCCGCAGTGGGACAATGAGAACAAAAAGAAGAAGAAGAGCAAGGAATATGACTCTGACGACAAGAAGAAGAAGAAATACTCAAAGTCTTCTTCCAAGTCTTCCTCAAAGTCTTTATCACACAAGAAGAGCTCATCTAGCAAGGCACGTGCCTTTGTTGGCAAGGAAATGGATTCAGAGGAGGAGTCCGCTTCTGAGGAGGCGGAGGTTGAGTCTGAGGAGGAGTCCGATTCTGGCATTGCTAGTCTGGCTACAGCATACATTGCCAAGTCCATCTTCAACACCAAAGACAATGACTTCATCACCGACACCAATGAAAATGACAAGGACTACTCCACTCCTACCTACTGCTTCATGGCATGCGGTGCCAAGGTAAACACACGCGCTACTCAATATCAAACATCTAGTGAAGATGATTCTGATTGTGGTTCAAAACCCAGCAACAAAACACTTGCTAAAATTGCAACTGAACAACAGAAAGCTATGGAACATATTCAAAAACTGTTAGACAAAAGCGATGATCTGTTAGGCGCTGAAATGACTCGATCTGAGTCCTTAATTGAAGACATAAAAAATCTTCACATTAAGTATGAGGAACTTGAAAGTCATCATGAAATGCTCTCAACATCTCATGAAAAGCTTTCCTATGATTATCTTCAAAGGAAGCAAGATCTTGAGAAATTGAGAGCGGCTCATGAAGATCTTCAGAAGGAAAACGAGTCACTTCGCGTCGAACAGATCAGTTCCGCTCAGGAAGGATTTGAACCACCATGTCTTAAATGCATTGAGCATGATAATGCTACTTTTGTTGCTGAATGTTCTACTGCTGCTACTGTTGCAATATCTTCAACTGTTGATGTGGGAACTAACCCCTCTGCTGAGGATACCACTGCTATTGCTGATGAGAATGCTAGGTTGAAGACATTGCTTGAAACAGGGATGTACAAAAGTCTTAAAGGGCATCAGACACTATGTGATGTCCTCAAAAGGCAGATCCTGAACCGAAACCCGAGGAAAGAGGGTGTTGGGTTCGTAAGGAAAATCAATGCTGATGGCTCTTACTGGAAACCTGAGTAGTACCCCAAAACCACATGGGTTGCTGCAAAGGAACCTTCAGCAGATCCATCCAATCTATCTGGTTCACTTGTGCTAACCCTATTGTCATTGATGAATCCTTTGATCCAAACTATAAACTGTTTAAGAATCAGAATGGTGAAGTGTTTGCCAGGTATATTGGTACTAACTGCAGGAATGGACCGCCTATGAAGAAGATCTGGGTGCCGAAAAGGTGTTTGGAAAATCTTCCTGTGAATGTCATCATGACACCACAGGTGAAGAAGACAAACCCCAGACCACTGACTTCATACAGCCCAAAGGCTTCATACAGACAGAGGACTCACCTGAGTCACGCTAACGCAAATGTTTTGCAGGGAAACCATACTCAGGCCTATGAATATGAGCGCGGTTCATCGAACCGCCATGTTCATAAAACCAAGAACTATTCTGCTTATTCTTATGAGTACTATTGTCCGCCTGCAAGACTTTTTGCTAGGGATCCAAAGCCAAAGTTCTCAGACGCTGCACTTAGACTTATTGCTTCTAAGCCACCCTTGAAGATGTGGGTGGATAAGAAAGCTTAACTCTCTTTTGCAGGGAAAGGTCTCCAGCAGAAAACCAAAATCGTCTGACGCTATTGCTGGGGACCTTAAACATCTTGTAGGGCGCAAGATCAAATGCCCGAATGGTCTTACTATGTACTTCGTTCCTGAATCGCTTGCTACTCTCCCTATTAGTCCTAATCTGGATCTAAGCTTTCATAACCCACTGGTTCGTCAAATGTTTTTGCTTCACAATTCTCTTCGTGAAGCCTATCCCCCTAACTGCACTGTAGGGTACGACACCAGCATCTTCAGAATGGATTATTGATAGTGGGTGTACCAATCACATGACTGGCAAAAGAAGCCTTCTTATGGACTCAACCTTACGTCCATCCGACAAGAGTCACATCACATTTGCTGACGCTGGTAAAAGTAAGGTATTGGGTCTAGGTAGAGTTGCAATCTCAAAGGATCAACACATGGATAAAGTCATGCTTGTTGAATCCGATGGCTTCAACTTAATGTCTGTCTCAATGCTTTGCGATTTGGACATGATCGTAATGTTTGGAAAATATCGCTGCCTTGTTCTAATGGAATCTGACAAGTCTCTAGTGTTTGAAGGGTATCAGAAAGATGATTTGTACGTGGTAGATTTCTCAGCAGGACCACAGCTTGCCGTATGTCTTCTAGCAAAAGCTTCAGAATGCTGGCTCTGGCATCGGAGGCTAGGGCATGCTGGCATGAGGAACCTCCACACCCTTGCAAAGAAGAAGCATGTCATAGGCATCGAGGGCGTCAAGTTCAAGAAAGATCACTTATGCGGTGCCTGTGAAGCAGGAAAGATGACTAGGGCCAAACATCCCTCGAAGACAATCATGACAACCACTCGACCCCTCGAACTGCTCCACATTGATCTTTTCGGTCCCACTCATTACTCAACTCTTACTACTACTGCTTGTCTCTATGGCTTTGTCATTGTTGATGATTATTCTAGATATACTTGGGTGCACATAATCCTCTACAAGACTGAAGTGCAGGATGTCTTCAGACGCTTCGCCAATCGAGCAATGAACAACAATGGCGCCAAGATAAAGCACATCAGAAGTGACAATGGCACTGAATTCAAGAACACTGGCCTTGATACATATCTTGATACTTTGGGCATCACACATGAATTCTCAGCTCCGTACACGCCACAGCAGAATGGCGTCATCGAACGCAAGAACAGAACACTCATTGAGATGGCCCGGACAATCCTAGATGAATACAAGACTCCAAGAAAATTCTGGCCTGAAGCCATTGATACTGCATGCCATACAATCAATCGTGTTTATCTTCAAAAGCTTCTGAACAAGACATCTTTTGAGCTCCTTACTGGCAAGAAGCCAAATGTCAGTTACTTCAGAGTATTTGGCGCCAGTTGCTGGATCAAGGATCCACATCACACTTCAAAATTTGCACCAAAAGCACATGAGGGTTTTATGCTTGGATATGGAAAGGATTCGCACTCCTACAGAGTTTTCAATCTCTCTCATTATCAAGTGGTTGAAACAGTGGATGTGCGGTTGGATGAGACTAACGGTTCACAGAGAGAGCACCTGCCAAATGTGCTAGATGAAGTTCCATCCAGTGAATCAATCAAACTAATGGGAACTGGAGAAATCATACCCTCTGAAGCTCAACCTGAAGAGGAACTTATCATCTCCGCACCTGATCAACCTGAAGACAATGCTCAGCCTGAAGACAATCCCTCTAACAATGACAATGATCAGCAAGAGCAAAATCCTCGCCCTGTACATCCTCGTGTTGCCAATGAAGTGCAGATTGAGAGAATAATTGATAGCATCAATGCACCTGGTCCGCTCACTCGTTCAAGGGCAACTCAGCTAGCAAATTTCTGTGGGCACTTCGCATTCGTCTCAATAACAGAACCCAAGAAAGTTGAAGAAGCCTTCATGGAACCTGAATGGATTCAAGCTATGCAAGAAGAGCTTCAACAGTTTGAGCTGAATAATGTATGGGAACTGGTTAAGCGTCCTGATCCTCGGAAGCACAATATAATAGGCACCAAATGGATATACCGCAAAAAGCAAGATGAGCATGGTCAAGTTGTTAGAAACAAAGCTCGTCTCGTTGCTCAAGGATATACTCAAGTGGAAGGCATTGACTTCGATGAAACATTTGCTCCTGTGGCTCGACTTGAAGCCATACGCATACTGCTGGCCTATGCAAATCATCATAACATACTTCTATATCAAATGGATGTGAAGAGCGCTTTTCTCAATGGCAAGATTGAAGAAGAAGTGTATGTTGCACAACCGCCTGGCTTTGAAGATCCAAAACATCCTGACATGGTATACAAGCTCAACAAGGCACTGTATGGCCTCAAACAAGCCCCTCGGGCTTGGTATGACACACTCAAATACTTCCTGAAGAGCAAAGGCTTCATACCCTGGTTCCCTCGACCCACTCTCTTCACGAAGACATATGATGGTGAACTGTTTGTGTGCCAAATATATGTGGATGACATCATCTTCGGCTGCACCAATCAGAAGTACAGTGAAGAGTTTGGATATATGATGCAAGAGCAATATCAGATGTCCATGATGGGAGAGCTGAAGTTCTTCCTCGGTCTTCAAATACGACAGCAAAGCAACGGCATCTTCATATCTCAAGAGAAGTATCTCAAAGATTGCCTGAAGAAGTTCGGTATGCAAGACTACAAAGGCTTCACGACGCCAATGCCAGCCAAACATCATCTGGGTCCCGACGACAATGGTAAAGAGTTCGATCAAAAGGTATACCGCTCCATGATTGGTTCTTTACTTTATCTATGTGCATCTAGGCCAGATATTATGCTTATTGTTTGCATGTGTGCTCGATTCCAAGCGGCACCAAAGGAGTCGCATCACTTAGCTGTGAAGCGAATTCTTTGATATTTGGCTCACACCCCAACTCTAGGATTATGGTATCCAAAGGGCTCAGAGTTTGATCTGGTTGGATTCTCGGATGCTGATTATGCTGGTGACTAGGTGGATCGCAAGTCTACATCAGGCACATGCCATTTTCTGGGACGATCACTTGTATGTTGGTCTTCAAAGAAGCAGAACTGTGTATCTCTCTCCATTGTTGAATCTGAATACATTGCTACTGGATCTTGCTGCACTCAGCTTCTGTAGATGAAGCAAACACTCAATGACTATGGCATTCATCTGAAGCAAGTGCCACTCTACTGCGACAACGAAAGCGCCATCAAGATTGCCAACAACCCAGTTCAGCACTCGAAGACAAAGCACATTGAAATTCGTCATCACTTTCTCAGAGATCATGTTGTGAAGGAAGACATTGATATTATACAAGTCAACAATGAAGAACAATTGGCAGATATCTTCACCAAGCCCTTGGATGAGAAGAGATTTTGCAAGTTACGGTGTGAGCTAAATATCTTGGAATCCTCAAATGTCCTGTGATCAGGCACACATCCTAACACTTATGCATATTGATGAATTAGATGTGCAACACACGAAATAAAGTATATCCTCAATAAATGAAGACATACATTCTAAGTGTGAATATATCAATATGGAATTTGACTTCAGAGCGCCACAATAATTGTGCGCCGTGTCTGGGTCTAATACTTCCTATACGGTGGGTAACGCCACCACCAAAGGTTCTGTTTGAAGTGTTTCACTCATGAAATTACATTTGCTATGTCCTCACATTTGGTTTGGCTTCAATTTCAACATGTCTTCATGATTATCTTCACTATGTTGAATATATATATATACACTAGTGTTCTGTCCTCTACAACATTCACTTATAGCTATGTCTTCGTGTTGAGTCTTTTGAACTAAGTGAATGTGATTGGACCCTAACCTCTCTATGCTTTCTATCTCAAACTCTATCTCTCCAAGTCATATGCATTCTATTGAAACTGTCGAATGTCTTCTCTGCGTCCTTGTCAGCAGAAGATACAGAGACAAACATTAAGTCCGTTTTCAATGCTCATTCCTTCACCTGAAACCCGGAGAAGTGGGAACGACCACCTGACAATCCAAGCATGCGTGGGACGTGGAACAACCTCCGACATGCTGCATGATGGCCACGTGTTCCTCAGATGTGAATCGCCAGGGGCACCTGTGTAATAACACTAAGCCGCCCCTGTACCTATAAATACACGCCTCACCGCAGTCATTATCTCTTCTTCCACTCTCGCACGAACCCTAGCGCCACCGCTAGCCCTCGACGACGCCGGCGACGAAGCGCTTCGCTGCCGCAACCTCTCCGACGCCGTCTTCACGCCGACCGCGGACATCATCTTCTCCGTCGTCGCCGTAGGTGTCCTCCGTCGCCAAGTTAGGGCACGGAAGATTGAACTGCTCGGCCTCCTCTTCCACTCCGTCTAGCAGTTCTTCGTGTGGTAAATAAAACTTCCTTTTTACGGCCCCTTTGATCCTATAGCTTTGTCACTTTCTACCACAAGCAGTTTCTATTCACACAAGCTGGATCTCTTTCATATTGCATCTCATAACATGCCTAGTATATTCACTTATGCTTCACAAAGTAGTTAGATTCCTCACTTGTACTGATCTCTGGATTCGTACAAATCTGGAACCAACTCCTTATCTATGAGTGAATGTCTTTGCACGATGAGGTCAATGTCTTCTAAACTGATTTATCTTCAAAATCTTCTGAGAATGCATATGACCTCTTCCCCTTCCCTCGCACCTTAATGCTATCACAAGTACATGTCCGTGGGAGAATCCCTTGGTTCTCATAGTCTGCATTCATTTGCAGAATACTTACAGCATCATATAAATTCTCCCGAAGCCAGTTCCTGTTTGTCCAGCAAGCGAAAACCTTTGAAACCTTTGAACATATTGAAGCCTTTCAGTTTAAAATTCATGGCTTCAGAGAAATCTGCAAGGAAGGGAGGTAGACAGCGTCGTGGCGGAACATCAAGAGATCTGCCTGATGACCTCTCAGAACTTTACAAGACAGATCCTGAAGAGGATTATAATCAGCGCAAGACCCGAATCCAGTGGATTCGAAGATATTGGGCAGAACAATGGTTCAAATACCGGTTTGTGACCCAAGAATATGCTGAGAAAAATTCCATCAAGTGACCGTGGGGAGACATCCTATACAAGAATCTTCAACCCAGGTCCAGAGAAGAAGCCATTGAACAAGGCTTCTATCCCTGCATGGTCCGTGGGCCACAGCCTGCAGATGCACACCCATCGTCACTACTATGGTGCCGTGAAGACAATCTGTTCAAGCGCAACTTCCAGTTTGCCAAGAACTCAGGAAGCAGAACAAGAAGTCTTTGGGTTTAGACTTCAACCCTGGTCCCTCTGCTCCCCGTGCCGATGGAACTCGCGAAGCTGAACCCAATCTTCTTGGGCCCTTCTACAACCTTGAAGGTCTCATCACCCATATCGTGGTTCAAGGGACTACCATGAATGAGCCTGCAGATGACGTTGACTCAGATGAAGCGCCTGTAGCGCCGAAGCCAAAGAAATTGAAGCAACCAAAAGCTTCCAAGCTTGTCTCTGCACCAAAAATCTCACGGGCGAAGCCATTGGCCACTGCACCTCCTGAAGACAGTGTGCAGTCTGAAGATTTGTCATGCATCTCCAAGCCCCAGAAGGTCAAGATGCCTCTGCCACACACCGGCCAAGAACTGACAGCTGCTGCTATTCTGCGCAACGATGCCATTGATCTATCCAGTGATGAAGATCTTGTAGATGATGCTCTTGAGCAGCTGATCAAGAGCAAAGAAGAAGCAGAAATCTTCAACAATTTGCCTCTCTTTGACGTGGAAATCATCCACGACTTCATTGATGAGTGGTTTGAAACGCCCAACCTCAGCTTCAAAGACCAGCAACTTCCCATTGGTCTCAGTGTCGCCTTCCATGGCGCCATTGCTTCAGAGCTAGCTCTCGCTCAGCGCATCGTCGAACTGAAGCAAAAGATTAACTGTGAAAAGGCTCAGTTCAAGAAGCATATGGCCAAGCTCAGTGTACAAGAGGTCAAGAACTTCAAGCTCATGCTGCACGAGCTTAAAGAAGCCTTTCTCAAGAAGCGTGAAGAAGCTCAAGGCTCTCGTGAGCGCATGAAGAGCCTGGCTGACAAGTGTGTGCAAGCCTACAATGAGGCTGAGAAGCGCAAGGCCCTTGGGCGTCCTGGCATCGACCCCAGGATGGCTGCAAAGAAGAAGAAGAAGCCTGCTATGGCCGAACCCGACGCACCAAGGTAGGAAGAAGATCCCATTGTCTTCCCAACTAGCATGACTGGCTCAAAGCCAAAGGTCCGGTCAACCGCTTCAGAGCTGAAGAAGACAAGGACTGCTGAGGCTGAAGCCAGAAAGAGGAAACATCCTGAAGCCTCTGCCACCGCTCCCTCCAAGAAGAAGCGGAAGACCAAGAAGGAACGGGCTGCTCCCACAGAGCCCTTGATTATTGAACCCATCTCCATGGTTCGCCCTGACGCTGAACCTCAAGAACGTCAACTGACTGTCCATGAGCCTGCTTTCACAGAGGCTCATGAAGCTGAAGACTTTCCAGCAGCTGATCCCATCGCTGTTGAAGACATTGGTCACCATGACCATGTTGAAGATGATGCAGTTCTTCCTCAGCTCGAGCACCAACAGGTATCATCGCCTGTGCTAACACACATCGAACTCATCAGCATTGGTCATCCTCTGACGCCAATTGCTCAGGATGCATCATGGGCTGATCGCCCACAAGCACAAGAGGAAGAAGACTTTGAGGCCCATCCAACTCCAACTCCACAGGCGTCGCCAGTGTTACGCAGGCTTCACAAAGGACCAAGGCCTCCAGTCTCTGAGTCTGAAGCTAAAGCTGCTGAAGACATTCTGGCTGCATCAGCCGATGAAGAAGAAACCCCAAAAGCTGCTACTCCCCTGTCCC
Organism: Triticum urartu; assembly: GCF_056163025.1. Lineage (NCBI taxonomy): Eukaryota > Viridiplantae > Streptophyta > Magnoliopsida > Poales > Poaceae > Triticum > Triticum urartu. The sequence goes on along the minus strand of NC_141879.1, from coordinate 270,255,143 downwards.
ACCAAGAAGCTGTTCTCGAGGAGAACGTGACTGTGACCGACCCTCCAGCTCGTCAAGTGGAGGTCGAGAATCTTGAGGCTGCCACCACCAACACCAATGAAGCCACTAACGCTGTCATGGCTGAAGCTAATGTGGAGCCTTCACCAACCCAAGCACCAAAAGTCAGCGAAGCCACTGATCCCACTGCTTCTGTTCCTGCGCCTTCTGCTGGTCCTTAGTTCGACTATCATGTTGAGCACAGGCCTCAGGTACAGAAGCCAATCCCAAGATTGCCCAGGTTTCCAGGTCCTGCATCAGCACCTGGATCCTTCAATGTCAATGGTTTCAAAGCAGACAACACTTTCTTCAATAGCTCCAGGAACCCCTACTCAAGGGAAAGAATATCATCTGATCGGTTCTGGAGCTATCCACAACGAAGCTATTACTCCTGCATTCTATACAATCAAGGTCGCATCTTCCCACACAAGCGTCTTGACATTGAAGCAATAGCTGGTCTGCCCTGTCTAGAAGAAGCTCTGGATTGCTTCAAAGAGGTTGGATTGCTGCAGTTCGTCACCGACCAAGAGCATTGGAATGAAGAGTTGCTGCTCCAATTCTATGCCACACTTCACATCCGCAGGTACAACAGAGATCCGAAGACTTGGGTCCTGGAGTGGATGACAGGAAACGTTCATCACGAAGCCAAAGCCTTTGACATCATTGAGCTCACTGGTCTACCCACTCCTGGCGATCTCTATGAAACTGGCTGTCAGATTCACAGTGAAGCTGTGGAAAGCATCTTTCAGAAGCCTAAACCCAACATGAGTCAGATGCTCAGTATGATGAAGCCATTGCCCCAAGATGCTGCATATCCCAAAGAGTTCTTTGTTGAAGACCTTGAGTATCTGCCAAGGACTATTTATCACATCATAAGGCGAACCCTCTGGCCCATCAAAGGATACTATCCACATGCCAAGATGGAAGGTGCAATGAAGACCTTGGTCTTCTATATTCTTCATGGCAAATGCTTCAATGCACAGGACTTCTTCATCCGCCAACTTGCTGCATCAGGCTCTAATATTTTCGGCTTGAAGTTCTACGCTCCATGGATAATGCGGCTGATTAAACTCCACTCCGCTATCTCATATCAGCCATCTGCTCGCAATCATCGGATCTTTCTGCCTGATGTGGATATGTCTGTTGAAGCCATTTATCCTGAGCCTGCCAAGGAACCTCTAAGTCTTCAGAATGCGGAGCATCAAAGTTTTTCTCAGAACATTGAAGGAGTTGAAGCAGTCACTCGTGTGTATCCTTTGGCTGGAACTACATGTGCACCACATCCTGCCCTTACTGAAGCCACCGACATCACAATTGCCCAACGACCCAAGAAGCGCACTCGTGTTCTTAATGACCGAGAGCTTCTGGCGGCTCTTCATCAGAAATAGGATAGGCATCATGACTGGCTGAAGCGCCAAATGCAAAGCCTCTTGGTGGATGTCAACCGCATTCGCAATCTTGCCACCAAGAATGCTTTTGTTGCCCATGAAACCTCTCGACGCACATGGAAAGGGCTGACGCTGATGTGCTCTGAAGATGATCTTCAAGAGGATGGCTTCTCTGAACGCTTCAAGTTTGACTCCACACCTCCTCGAAGGGCCGTGCTGCGACGAACTCCATCTCTTGAAGACTCTGAGTTCTCTTCCTCTGCTGCAACTATGAATGCCAGAGTGATCGAGGATGAAGACGATACCACTTCACCGCCACCTCCTTCAGCACGCTTCGACACTGCTCCAAGTTCTTCTGCACCGCCGAACACCACCGACGACCCTGCTGCTTCACCTACTCTTCATGGGAACGAGTAGATGCTCTATGTCTTCAAACCTTTTTGGTCCTTACTGACAAAAGGGGGAGAAGCATATGAGTTTGATAGTCTTCAAGCGGGTCCATATGGGCGGGTGCTTTATATTTTGCTTCGTGTTTACAACTCTTGTTTTGATACATTTGGTTCTTTGAGTTGTAACACTTAAACTCGATGGTCGTCTGCTACTTATTTGCTACTTTGTGATGCGATGATAAATTCCGCATGTGCGACGACAAATTCCGCACTTAGATCACTTTGCAGACGTCCATTTTCCATTATGCATGTCATTATCTTCACATACCTTCACATGCATAGTGGATTGTCATCATAAGTTGAAGAGGATCTCCACAAGCACAACCTGCCATGTGCATTTTCATTCCAAAAGCAAATTACTTATATGCACATCTTCAGGGGGAGCCCTTGCAACTTATGAAGACAATTCCTTATCCTTTACAATTTCACATATTATATTCCCCGTTGAAAACTTCAACTAGTTTGTCATTAATCACCAAAAAGGGGGAGATTGTAAGTGCATCTAGTGCCACCCCTAGTTGGTTTTGGAGTATTGACGACAAACCTAGTTGAGGGACTGATGTGTTTGTGAGAAGTGCAGGATAACACAGGTAGAAGTCCCTCATTGATTCGGTTTTCCTACCAGAGATGACCCCTAAAAATGTATGAAGACATTGATGTCAAAGGTGGTATATGAAGATATTCTCATTGAAGACTATGACAAGAGAAGACATAGCATGAAGCCTATGGAGCTCAAAGACTTAGATCTTTTGTAGTTCTGTTTCTTCTTTGTTGAGTCATAGGAACCACCGTACTGTTAAGTGGGGTCCAAGTGAACCAGTCAGAATGACTGAAGTGATGCTTAACCAAAACCTATGTCTTCGAGTGAAGACTATGAGAGCGAAACTTGTCCAGAGTCGGACAAGTCAGCTTTGCTTGTAGCCCAAGTAAAGCTGCCGCGTGAGTTTGAAATCTGACCGTTGGAACACGTGTCAGTTCCTTAGTGACCCAGGGTCATTTCAGACAAATCAGGTCGGGTTGCCTAGTGGCTATAAATAGCCCACCCCCTACAACCATAAACGGTTGGCTGCTCAGAGTTAGAGTACGGCTTTTGTCGTTTGAGAGCAACCCACCTCGAAGCCTTTGAGAGAGAATTCCTTGCGAGGATAAAGCCCTAACCACCCAGAGCCTAAGAGTGTTAGGCATCACTTAAGTCTTCTTGTCTGTGTGATCTGAAGACTTATTACACTTGAGGACTGTGAATCCTCCAGCCGGTTAGGCGTCGCGTTCTGAGCATCCAAGAGACATTGTGGATCGCCCGTGAACGAAGTCTGTGAAAGTTTGGGAGTCTACCTTGAAGACTTACTAGAGTGATTGGGCGAGGTCTGTGTGACCTTAGCTCAAGGGGAATACGGTGAGGACTGGGTGTCCTGAGCTGCGTGTTCAGGACTGGGTGTCCGGGACTGTGTGTCCTCAGGTTTAAATACCTAGCCGCCCTAACCAGACGTACAATTGTCACAGCAACTGGAACTGGCCCAACAAATCATTGTCTTCAACGAGTAACTGGTTTCATCCTTCCCTTCCCTTTACTTACTGTTGGTCCTTGTGAAGTCATTGTATGATTGCACTATCTTTTGTCTTCACTGAGTGACTGCGTGTTCTGTTTGGCTTCATAATATCTTCCTACTTGATCCTCACCACATTGCTGCTATTAGTCATTGTGCTTTCACTTCATTGAATACTTGACTATGGTTTGCCTAGTGTAGTCTACCTTCCGCTGCATGGTAATAGGTTTATTTCTATCATTTGTCTTCGAAACTTTCACGTTTTGAAGACTTTCATAAAAATCGCCTATTCACCCCCCTCTAGTCGATATAACGCACTTTCAGATACCGATGTCAGAGGATCCACTTCCACTACTACTCCCTCCTTCCATTTACTATACAGGGCCTAATGCATTTTTCGAGGCTAACTTTGATCAAATGTTAGAGTAATAATATATGACATGCAACTTACACAAAGCATACTCCCCTTAATTTTTCACATCTCTCTCCTCCACATAGGCCCTATATAAATGGAAGGAGGGAGTACTACTATGAGCACTACATACTCTAGTACAGATGTTGTCAATACTCCACTAGTACTATTGGACATGGAGCTTAAAAAAAGTTACTATTGGACTGGCTACATGGCAAAATCCTAGTAGGAAGAGCATGCGCGAGAACAAGCACATTCACGTGGTTGAAAACAAATTGGAAACCATCTCGAGTACAAATCTAGGAGTACTTACGAATCTAACGATATTGATTGGGCATTGTTGAATTTTGATACTTTTTTGATCAAAGTAGAGATACTTTGACTACACATAAAACTTATATGTAAACTAGAAAGGATAGGAGGGAGTATATTGTACGTTCAAAAATGAAACGAACATTGAATACCCTTTATATATGATCTGCGGATGCTATGATCACCGGTTCAAATTTTTGAATCCGCCTTAGGTATCACACATGCCCCCACTCGTTATCTCTCAATTTCATCTCGGGGTCCGGAGATCGATTGAAAGAGGACTAGGGTGGGTACAATACGTTTGTTTCGCTTATGAACGTACAATATACTCCCTCTGATCTGCACAGACCCCCCCCCCCCCGCGGGTCATTTCTATCATAGAAACAAACCAAACCTTTATCTCCTTTCATGACACGCATTTGATCTCTGAACATCAATCGATCTCATCAACATGTGTCGAGGCATGAACCGAATGGGATGTCAAAACTAAGACGCGAAGCGACACGTAGTGGAGGCAAAGTGAAACTTTAAACGAATCGTTTATTTGTATGCATGTCGGACAAATTACAAAACATTGGAAATACAAGCATGGTCTAGGCCCACATGCGAATGATACTTGGCAGAATGTTCAAATGAGGCATCTGGGAGGATGGACTCGACCGGAGGGCGACATGATCGATGGAGAAGAGGGTTGGAGAGATATGAGAAATAAGAAGACGCCACATGATTATACTTGAACGGCTCAAATAAACAATAAGTTGTCTCTCTTGGCCTACATAGTGAAAGGCCTAATGCGCAACGCGGAGCACTGACGCTCGAATATGGCCGGGAAAACAGGAAACCGACATGTGGGGCACACCTATCGGGACGACGTAGTGCAGACTAGTCCAATGGAGGAGCTGGCCCACGACCTCCTCGCCACCGGCAACCGTTCATGTGGGTCGTGGGGGCCAACAACGTGGCGCAGCTCCAGCACCGCCTCTGTACATGGCGACCGCGGTGAGCGACATGCTCATCGTCGCTAAACACGGTCAGTTTCAGTGTGCCGAGGGTGGCGTTAGTGCGGTGGCACGACCAACAGTATGTTTGGTTTGTGCCCAAGGTTGCCCCATCAAAGCATTGGGTAGCCAAAATTTTGGTTGAGGTTTTGGTTGCCCATGATTTGGCCGACATTGGCAAGAAAAATGAACTAGAGTTGGCTAGAGTTCATTGGCATGCCATAAAATGGCAACCATCCAAACAAACACCAATATTTGGGTCATGACCAAAATTTTGTAAGGTGCACTTTGGCCATAATCCAAACACACCCCAACACCCGGCTCGTCGAGGATGCACGGGGCGCCAAGACGCGTCCGCGGAGTGGTGTTGCATGGCCAACTGCATCCTCAGGACCTGAGACCATGCCGGGTCGTCTTGCTTTTTCAATGACATGCGGGGATCACATGTGAGCAAAGGGCATCTCCAACGTTGCCACGGCCACAGCTGACTACCCTGGCACACCAAAAACCCTCGTCCCTCGCGTCGTCGCGCGGTGCATTCCCAGCCGGCGCCAGTTGCCTGCATTCATGTTGTGCGTCCGTATGCCGTCGTTAAGAGGCTCGGTGCCCGAGGAACCAACTCGGGCGACTTAGTGACGCACCAGGACGCTTGGCCTCACCGGAATGCACTACTTAAAGCGGCAATGCCCAGCTAACCTCCACACCATAGCACATCGTCCTCCTACCTGGCACCACATTCGCCATGACCGCAAGTGCGAACGCTCTACGGGAGAGCTTGTCCTTGGGGATGAAGCTCGAGGTTGCCACCCTCACTCAAGTTGCCTCTCGCGACGCAATAGCGGTGTAGTCCTACGCGGACGCGACCGCACAAGCGGTGGCCACGCTGGCGGCCGACGACGGGAGCATCGTTAGCCACGCGTCCTACTTGCCGCCGTCCAACGTCCAGCACCGCCGAGGTCGGGGACTCCTCCGAGGATGAGTAGGGCATGGGAGGCGGCATGGCATGCATGGTGTGCCAACTGGCTGGTCCGTATCCCGTGTTCTACTCTTCCTCGCCGGAGACCGCACCTTCACTTCACGGTTCTGGAACCTTGCCCCCATACATAGGGATCACAGATGGAGGACGTCGGTCGCCGCCATAGAATAGGTTTAGGGTCGGGTTTCTTTTATTTTTCTGTCCTATAGAAGTTTGAAATGTAATGAAAATCTGCCGTGTTTGCATTAATCTCGGCCGGTGTATATGAACTTTCCCAATAATATAGTATATTGTAGAAGTATTAGCAAGATGCCCGTGCGTTGCACGGAAGATCAAGATCTTGTGGGAGAAAAGTATGAACGGGGGAAGGCCTTATCTGCAAATGTGGAGAGGAGTGCGGGTAAATTGTCATAGTTTCCTTCCTATCCATTAGATATAGATCAGACGACCTATATTGCAGGATGACAGGCACACCATCATCACCAACTCTGCTTTTTATTGAACCGAGACAAAGCTAACATGCAAAGTAAAATAAGCACATAGGGTCTATACATACACAATTTATCTTAGGCATTCCAATAGTACGTCCACTACACATTCACGCATTTCACATCTTTCTACATCTACGGGAACCTACGAAAGGGTTAACAAAAATTGCCTCTCTCTCTCCTCCCCTGATTTTCATGGTGGTGGGTCCCTCCCTCCCCCAATCTACAATCAACAGCTCACACGTTTGACATTACGTTAATTACGTAACTGGGATTACGTAGGTGTAGAATTACTCGTCCTAAAAAACCCAACTAAGCCAACCTCCTAGCATATCACGCGGGAAAAGACCCGGCCGCGCTGTTTTAGTCGGGATTACCGGATTACTAGTAGTAGTATCGATGGATCGCGTGAAGCAACAAGTTTTTTAGGGGTGAAGCACCTAGTTTAAAAGGAAAAAAAGGCGGTACACTCACAGCACCCCTGTCGCGGTCGCATTGCACCCCACACACGTTCGGTCCTGCACACGGCTCATGCAAACGGAACGCGCTTCGGCTTGCCTCTTCACTGACACGTGGGACTGCACTTGGAGAAACCGACCATGCGCCAAACTCCCCCCGCCCACCGCGCGAAAATCCTCCCCCACCCAAAAATCCCCCCCAAATTGTGGCGACCCGACCCGAATGGATCAAGTCTACTGTGCTCCGGTGTCATCCCTGGATCAGTAATGCTGACACCACACAGTACATCGAAGGATTTATAGCAGAGTGGCAATCACACACTTATTACATCGTTATCTCAAAGAGAACTTATTACAATAAATATGGCTTAAGGCCATCTAATAGCGATAACAGCGGAAGACTCGGAAGATAAATGGGTCCATCAACTCCAACGGCATCACTGAGTATAGAACCACGACCTAAAAGCACCTTACTCGTCATCTGAAAAGTCTGCAACATGAGAAGTTGCAGCCCGAAAACGGGTCAGCACATGGAATATGCTGGCAATGTAACACATAGAGAGTAATGGAATGAAACAGCTATACTATATGCATATATGGCTGGTGGAAAGCTCTATGGTTACAGTTTTGCGTAAAGCCAGTTTTTCCCTACTACAAAGGAATAAATTTATTTAACTATCATGGTAGTTGTTAAACATCGAGAATGGTTGACAGCATTCCGATCCCAATTAAGTGGACAATTAAAACCCAACAACATTAATTAGAGTAACATGTTGAGATTCACATGATATTCAAGTACTAGATACTCAAGTTGTCCATAACCGGGGACACGGCTAATCATGATTAGTTTGTACACTCTGCAGAGGTTTGTGCACTTTTCCCCACATGACTCGATCGCCTCCGTTTGTTTTCTCGCACTACATGGTGTTTGAGAAACGGATGACCGAGACATAGTCTTTCAGAAGTGCTAGCACCTTACATGTGGGGTAGACCGTACCACCTACATCCCCTACATCTACTAGTCCACCCCGTAAGAGTTCGCACAACTTAGTCAACTATGCCAGAGCCCATAGTAGCATGTGGCTGCACATGGAAGTTTCTAGCATGAATGATCTTATGATCCCTTTGAGCCTGGGTGGCGGTCCAAAATAAAACAGGCAAGTCCTGATAGACATCAGGTGCCTCAATCCACCCAGATGTGTGTTTAAGTTGCCACCTTAGATAAACCATTAAAATTAATAAACTCACATCTGTCATGGATATCACTCACCCAATCCACGTCCACTAGCAAAGCATGGCATAATAAGCAAACGTAGAAGTAACTCCCAAAGGTTTCATAATAATACAGGTGATAGGTACTACCTCATCTACTTCCCATCCCACAATTTAATTAGATCATAATCATGCAATGTGAGAGGATTGATCTAATGCAATAAAACATGGGTTGTAGAAAAGGTATGATCAAAGTGTTACTTGCCTTGCTGATGATCCGCGAGACCTAGGGTTTCGAAGTAACAGGCGGCACAATCCGGGTGATCTCGGCGAGGCTCCGGCGAACGGCGGCGACGGCGGCTATAGGGCGGCGACGGCGGGTGAGGGGCGCGGGGTGGGGCACGGCTAAGGAGGAGAGGGGCTTGGGATTGATGTGAGGAGAGGGGGGGGTTTGGGGTGTATTTATATAGGTGGGGGGGATTACTTGGGGTAGGGGGCAAGCAAAAGAGGGAAAACAAAACAAGGAAAGGGGGGGCTAACCGGCCTAGAGTCCCTCTGGGACTCGGCCTAGAGTGAGGGAGGCGGCGGCCTGGCGCTGCGCCTGGCGAGCGCGCTGGCTGGGCCTTTGGCCCGGCTGGCCTTGGTCCTTTTTTTAACTGGATTCGCGCGCAGAAAAACAAAAGAAAACTAAACTAAATGAACTCCAAAATTACTAAAGTAAATTTTCCCCGACTCCTAAAAATGAGTCAAACAAAATGAACTTTTCTCCGGGCCTAAAATGCAATTTTTGAAAACACGCATTTTTCCCTATCCAAATAAAATGCGAATAAACACCGGAAAATCCAAAATTTGACTTATTCATTAAATCTTCATTTTTCCTAACTTTGGGAAAGTCATATTATTCCCTCTCTCATTTTTTTGATATTGGAAAAATAATTGAAGATGAAATAAATAAATCAAATGATCCTCTTTTCAAATTTGAGAAAACTCTCAAATATGAAAATAACGAAATCTCCAACTCTCTCCGAAGGTCCTTGAGTTGCGTGAAATTTCTAGGATCAACCAAAATGCATGAAAATATGATATGCATGATGATCTAGTGTATAACATTCCAAATTGCAAATTTGGGATGTTACACAAATCCTAGATTCAACCGCCCTTCGGCCAACTAGCCAATAATATTCCCCAACCCCCCCCCCCCCCGTCCCCCTCCACTCCATTCGCTCCTCCAAAGCCACCCTCCCCGCCGCGCCGATACGTCGGCGCCGTAGTTCGTCGAGGGGACGCACGGTGATCCTCTCGCTCCCATAGTACGCTCTCGTAGACTGCCGTCCTCTAGCCGCGCTGCCACCGTTGGCGACGTTCTTGTGGAGGCGCACGGCGGTCAGCGCCGCCACCGTTGGCGACGTTCATGTGGAGACGCACATTGGTCAGCTTCTCCCACGGTACGCGCATTCTATACTGAGGCCACGTGCATGTCGGTGTAGCGCTGAATGTTAGCTAATAGACGCTATTAATCTCACTGTTTGCTGAAGTAGTTTACAGTCAATATGCTCTGCTTAAGAAGCTTCCTTGCCCTGTTCTGCACTCAATCTGCTTAGCTGAGATGGCATCCCAAGGCCGATTAGTTGCTAAAATATCCCGCCATATATTTATTGTGACGTAGATTGCCATGGTCTAGTAGCCAATCTGTTAGGTGAAATAGCTCTACACCATTTTATACTCTATCTTTGTTGCTGCGATGGCCTTCGCTAGTTCGATGGCTGTGTGTTCGGCCTCATTGACTGCTGAAATAGCCTTCCATAATTTAGCACTCAAATATGTTTGATGAATTAGCTTTACATATATTTTGTTACTTAGATCTGCTCGTCCAAATATCTTGCCATAGCTTTAGACATTGACCTAGGTATTTTTTTTTCTGGACTTCATAAAAAGCATATATGTTTTTCCTGTAATATCTAGTAGAAGAACTAATTTGTATGTCTAACAGATGGACATGACTTGGATAAGTTCTTCTCGAAGATTCTCCGCTGCATATGTCGAAAGGGTTGAAAACTTCATGAACTTTATCAGAGCAGAGTACGGTGGTCCGAAATCAGATGTGCTCTGCCCGTGTAGCAGTTTATGAATTCAGTTACAAGACTCCAATCAACTGTGCAAAATCATCTACACTTGTATGGGATGTCGGTCACATATACTAGGTGGGTCCATCATGGTGAAGCTGTGAACGTCAATGTTATTGACTACGTGGAAGCAGCAGATCACCATCTTGATCTGCCTGATGCTCAGGTGGAAGAGGAGGAGGAGGTGGTGGTGGTGGTGGAGGCGGAGCCAGTGAGTTTGACCAACATTGAAACAGTGCTACGAAATGCTCGTGCATTCCGTGAACTTTCACCTACATAAGAAAAACGGTGGGCCCGCATGTTGGAACAATGCAACGTGGCTGTCACCCTAGGAAATAAGCTATCAGTATTCTCAGCTATGGTCACCTTTCTTTAGGTGAAGACATCTGAACGGATGACCAACAATCATTCAACGCGATGTTGGCTGCTTTCGGCAAAGCTTTCCCAGATGCGTCTGAGCTGCCACACACCTACAGTAAAATGAAGAATTTCCTTCGTGCAGTTGGAATTGGATATGATATGATCCATGTTTGTAAGAATAATTGTGTTCTATTCCGGAAGGATTATGCTAACTTAAGTGAATGCCCGAAATGAAAATCATCAAGATGGCGATGCTGTGAAGAGGATTCCTCATAATGTTCTGAGACATTTTCCAATTACACCAAGATTGCAGAGGTTGTTTCATGATGCTGAAACAAGAGAGGGTGTACTGTGGCATTCTAGGAACCAGGAGTACAGAGATCAGAATGTAATAAGCCATCCATCACATGGTAGTGAGTGGAAAAGCTTCAATCAGAAAAACGGAAAGTTTGCTTCTGACCCGAGAAACATTAGACTTGGCTTAGCTTCAGATGTATTTAACCCATTTGGCCACCAGAGCGCCACATATAGCATGTGGCCAGTGCTTGTTATCCCTTACAACATGCCTCCAAATGTCTGCACCAAAGAATCAAACTACATGATGGCCTTGCTCATCCCAGGTCCAAAAAGTCCTGGAAAGGATTTTGATTTGTTCATGGAGCCTCTTGTAGAGGAACTTCAATAGCTATGGAGGGGTGTTCTCACTCAAGACCTATATAGCAGCCCACCAGCTGATTTCTTTCTGCGTGCTGTTATAATTTGGTGCATCCATGATTATCCGGCTTTGGGCACTATGTCAAGGCGAATGACACATGGTTACAATGCATGTGTTCGCCGTGACAGGAATCCGCTGTCATACGCAATACTTAGCAAGATCTGTTACATTGGACACCGATGTTTCCTTGCCAAGGACAACCCGCATCCTAGAAAATACTGAAGACATGTGTTCAATGCAAAGCATGAAAACTGTGATGTGCCAAAGAGGCTCATCGCCGATGAGTTGCAAGTGGAATTAGAGAAGGCCAGGCATATTACACCGAGAAACCATCCTGGTAATGGTAGCTGGAAAAGGAAGCGTGGCAGGGCAGAAGAGAGATTATTGTTTACCCGGAGGTCCACTTTGTGGGACTTGGACTATTGGAAAGATTTGGATATGCGGCATAATCTTGATGTGATGCACATCGAGAAAAATATATGTGATAGCATTATCGGCACACTTCTTAATATTGAAGGCAAGCCGAAAGATACCTTAAAATCTATGATTGATTTGACACACCTGGGTATCACACAGGATTTGCAGGTGCAAGATGAAGGTAAACCACGGGATATGGCACCAGCTGTGTACGTCTTGGACAAGGTAAAAAGAAAAGAATTCTGCGAGGTCCTGTCACATGTGAGATTCCCACATGGATTTGCTTCCAACCCTGAAAGGAGACTCAGTGCAGATGGAAACAAGGTACAAGGGTTGAAAACTCATGACTGCCATGTCCTACTTCAAAGGGTTTTACCTGTTATCCTTAGAGGATTGGGCCGCCCTGACTTATACAGAGAAGTTGCAGAGGTGGGACAATTCTTCAGGGAACTTTGTAGTAGAAATATCAGGATAGATGCTTTGGAGCGTCTTAGAGACAAGATACCAACTATCCTATGTGACCTTGAGAAGATATATCCTCCAGTCTTCTTTGATGTGATGGTGCATTTGGCTGTTCATCTACCTGATGAGGCACTACTTAGAGGTCCAGTACAGTATGGCTGGATGTACCCTATTGAAAGGCGGCTAGGCACTTTCAAGGGCTATGTTAGGAACAGAGCTAGACCCGAGGGTTCCATTGCAGAGGCCTACATTGCTACAGAAGTGTTGACATTCTGCTCAAAATACATTGAAACAGTTGATCAGCTTAGCAAAGATGTGGGTGAAGACAATCCCGGGCTCAATGTTTTCGATTATTCTGTTTGAGTTACAAGGAAGAGTCGACAAGAGGAAAAACCTAAAGATTTGGACAAAATGGTTTGGTATGTGTTGAATAACTGTCCTGAGATACTACCTTATATAAAGTAAGTGCTAAGTACTGTAGCTTATACATTGTAATCTACTAAACTTGTAGCACATTCTTATATATTTAGATGTTTGACGCGATCACTATGTTGTGCAACACCTACAAAATGGAGCTACTGCCGCAAAATCCAAGAAACATTGACAAATTGGTTATGGTAGGATTTGCGAAATGGTTCAAGAGCCATGTAAGCTTTTGAATTGCACTGTTAGTTTTTTTAATATATTGAGTACATAAGATGATCAGCTTGTCCATTTTCTAACCATAGGTTAAGAAGATGCGGGAGGATGGGCAAGCAGTTGATGATTCCCTTTACTCACTAGCAATGGGTCCTGATACTCGGGTAAGACATTGTGAATCTTGCGTTGTTGGAGATGTGCGCTACAACACCCTTGCACGAGACGAAGGCAGAAAGACACAAAAAAATGCCATCATGAGCACGGATACGTATGACAAAGAGACAACTGAAATGTATGCTAACATAATAGACATTGTTCAGTTGTAGTATATCTCCAGTTTCGAGGATCATCGGTGTGTGGTTCTGTTGTGCTGTCGTTGGTATAACCTATTTTCCAGGATCGCAAAACCCAGAGCTGATGATTATTTCAAATCCATCAATGTCAAGGCAGCGTACCAGACCAACGAGCCTTTTATTTTGGCAAATCAAGCAACACAGATATTTTTCTTGGAAGACACACTTGCACGTAGCGATGACTGGAGAGTATTGCAAAGGTTTGAGCAGAGGAATTCGTTTAATGAAGTTGCACAACAAGATGATGCTTACACTGCTCCTGATGTACAAGATAACACAGATGTTCCTAATATCTTTGAGAACCATCATGTCAATGACGCCGGCGAAAAGATTGCATGTCGTGCTGTGGACATACAAGAGTTGATCAAGAAGAAGCCAACATTCGAGGACGTTGAGGACGAAAAAGAAGATGACATCGTGGGGAATTACGATTCAGACTGATACACATGGCGAAGATGTTGACGCTGCTACTGCGGATGATGATTACATTGCTTTTGTCGTATTTGCCTGTCAGAAGACATTTTTTATCTACTATGTGAAATTGTGTTTGCTATGACAACTGAAACTTGATGAACATGTTGTTTAGTATTTTCCTGTGAGAACATCACTTGTTATGTATGCTGATTTGTGTTTGGTGATTGTATGACAACTAAAACATGATGACATTGTTGTTTAGTTGTACTCATATTTGGCTGTGAAACTTGAATTCGATGACATAGTTTGTTGTTGGACTGCAATTTGCTCGACGTCTTCGAATGAGAACAAAACAAAGCTGACCCGACAGGGCCTCTGCTAAGTTATTTATTTATTACCAAAAGGGCCTCTGCTATTTATTTATTTATGAGCAAAAGGGGATAGCCCCTGATTTCCGTTAATAGAAATAATTAGATGTTCACAACACTATGCCCAGCCTGCTACACAGGTTTCATTCATTACTAGTTTCAGCAAAGTGCTCATGTCATAGCCACTGAAGACATCACGAGTGCTACATACACTGCAAATAAAGAGACAATCATCCTACAGAGCACATTGATATTTCCCATTATCTTCACAAGCAATTTCATCTCCTCATTGTTGTCAAGGCCGTTCAACAGTTGTTGCTTGGCCATGATCAGAGGAACTGCATCTTTAACCTTCTACTCTGCATCTTCCTCTTCTGCCGTTCCTTCAGTTACTTGTCCAACACCCCAACCTGCTGGTATTGGGATTCCTCGGCTAACCAAATAATTAGCATAGTTGCACTCCCCCACATCAGCAACTTCCCAGAAATACAAATCACACGAATCTTCACTTTTCTGCATGAATCAAATTGGAAGATCATCAACCAAACTATTAAAAAAATTAGCAACTAAAACCAGCATAAGAACACTTAAACATATTATTACCCCATGATTCGAGCATTTGTAGAAGACTCGGCCAAGGTTGAGGATTGTGGTTGAGATGCGACGGATGACTCTGCGTGATTTGTAGCAGTGGCACCACACCAACTGCAGCGGGTTGCGATGAGCAACCGGTTGCGGTGCGCGTGCCGGCGGGGGTGTGATGAAACCCACAGGCGATGGTACGGGTGGCAACTTGGCGCATATCTGGTTGTTGCCTGCTGAAGAGCAGGTGGACGTGCAGCCAACGGACATGGTTGCTGCGGCCAGAGCTTCTGATGCTAGGCAGAGTAAGTAGAGAAGAGGAGAAGCAAACATTGGATATGTCAGTTTCATTACTTGCAGAGTAGCATAGCACCATATATAGTCATAGTCTAGGTTTGGATTCGAACCAGCTACAGGAGCATGTCTCTCTTTTTTATAAAACTCAGCAACGTCTCTTTACTGGTACACTAGCTTGTTCTGTACGCCTTCTCAAGTCTTTGATTCCTCCAGCTGACATCTAGGACCCAGCGAAAGGGCCTCTGTATTTCGCAAAAAAAACGTGCCCCCTGCTGACAGGTCGGACCCACCAGCTATCTTTGCACGCAAGGAAGTGCCTCCTTATTATGCACAAAAAATGAATACTCCCCCTGCCAGCTGGAACCTAGCATAGTGGGATGCAGACTTGTGGGCCTACCAAGTTGATGGGGACGGAGCGCTTTGTCAACTTAGTCAATATGAATGATTCTAGCTCCAGTTACCGTACGATGTTCATCCAACGGCCGTAGTGATTCTTCAACCTCTGGTCTTCTTGCCCCAGCAGCCCAAACCAGCGTGGGTCATGCCTTGTGCTCCTGCCTCCCGTGGCCGGCTGCGATGCCGCGGAGGCCTCACCGCCCCCTACTACTCCCATCGCTGGCCAGGCCATCCCTCTACTCACCCACACCCCCTGTTATTTTGCGGCGACGGCAGCCTCACATCGCAGCCGAACCAGTGAACCCTCGTACTCCTCTCCGCGTGGGCATCCACTCCCGCGTCTTCCCCGGCTCCGCGTCATCCCCTTCCTAGGCCTCGCCGTCGTCCACTGCCTTGGTGCTCTCGGTGTGGCGTGGTCAATGTGGTCAACGACCGACTTCCATCGGAAGAGTACTGTACGTGGAGAGGCTGCCAGCTGGGTCCATGGCCGCAGCTGGGTCCACGGCCACAACCCAGTTTTTTTGTTATTTGCCAAGTAAGTCGCTTTGTCAGGCCTGTTGGCCTGCAAATCTTTCAAGACAAGGAGAGCTTCATTCGGCTGGCCGAGAAAATGGCCTATCAGTAATGAGAAATGGGTTGTACATTTTTAAAACACATCAAATCGGCAATTAGTTTCAAATTTCTTTTTTCATTTCGAGATTTTAAATTGCATTGATTTTTATGCATGGACAATTTGTTAGATTTTATATTGATATAAATTTATTTTTAAAATCAGTTTAAATGTGACTCGAAATTTTGGGATTAAAAACAGTTCGGACCGCACCGAAATATGCAAAATTTCGTATAGTTTTTTAACCGTGGCCACAATATGGGCTGTAATGCTAACAAAAAGAATATGGGCTCCAAAAAAACCTTAAGAATTAGCAAATGGGCTGTAAATTATTAGAAATAATGGTAGATGGGTTGTATGCTGTTTTCCACAGATTTGAGGCTTTCCAAAAAAAGGTTGACGCACAAGCAGTGACTGTTGGATGTCCATCCAACGGTCGTCGTGCTTCTTCAATCTCTGCTCTTCCTGCTCCAGCCGCTCAAACAAGCATCGGCGGGACTGCCTGCTCCCTCCTCCCCGCGGCCGGCTTTGTTGCCGCGCAGGCCTCACTGCCCCACCTTACTCCCGTCACTGGCCTAGCCATCCCTCTACTCACCCACATCTGTTGTTATTCTCTAGCGATGACAGACGAACCAGTAAATGCTCGTACAGTCGTACTCCCCTCCGCGTGGGAAACAATTGCCGAGTCTTCCCTGGCTCCGTGTCGTTCCCTTCCTAGCCCTCACCGTCGTCCACCCTGCTGGTGCTCTCAGTGCGGCCTGGTCAATGTGGTCAACGACCGACATGCATCTGAAGTGGACTGTACGTGGAGAGGCTGACAACTGGGTCCATGGCCGCACGCAAGGAAATGCCTCCTTATTACGCGCAAAATAATGATTCCTCCACCTGACATCTGGGACCCACCGAAAGGGCCTCTGTATTTCGCGAAAAAACATTACCAGCGCTGACAGCTCGGACCCACCAGCTATATCTTCACATGCAAGGAAGTGCCTCC
Source organism: Triticum urartu (assembly GCF_056163025.1). Taxonomy (NCBI): domain Eukaryota; kingdom Viridiplantae; phylum Streptophyta; class Magnoliopsida; order Poales; family Poaceae; genus Triticum; species Triticum urartu. The sequence continues at coordinate 270,238,140 of NC_141879.1, read as the reverse complement.
TTATTACGCACAAAAAATGAATACTCCCCCTACTAGCTATGACCTAGTATAGTGGGAAGCTGACTTGTGGGCCTACTAAGTTGACGGGGACGGAGCGCTTTGTCAACTTAGTCAATATGCACGATTCTAGCTCCAGTGACCGTACGATGTCCATCCAACAACCGTAGTGCTTCTTCAACCTCTGGTCTTCTTGCTCCAGCCGCCCAAACCAGCATCGGTCGTGCCTCGTGCTCCTGCCTCCCGTGGCCGGTTGCGATGCCACAGAGGCCTCACCGCCCCCTACTACTCCCACCACTGGCCAGGCCATCCCTCTACTCACCCACTCCCTCTGTTATTCTACGGCGACGGCAGGCTCGCACCGCAGCGAACCAGTGAACCCTCATACTCCTCTACGCGTGGGCATCCACTGCCGTGTCTTCCCGGCTCCACGTCGTCCCCTTCCTAGGCCTTGTTGTCGTCCACCGCCCTGGTGCTCTCGGCGTCGTGGTCAACATGGTCAAGGAACGGCTTCCATCATACGTGGACTGTACGTGGAGAGGCTGACAGGTGGGTCCACGGCCGCGGCAAGGAAGTGCCTCCTTATTACGCGGAAAATAATGATTCCTCCACCTGACAGCAGGGATCCACCGGACGGGCAACCGTATTTCATGAAAAAATGTTCCCCCCTGACTGCTGGGACCTACCAGCTACATCTTTGCACGCAAGGAAGTGCGTCCGGGCAAAAAAAACAGATTCACCCCCCTGACTGCTGGGACCTACCAGCTACATCTTCGCACGCAAGGAAGTGCCTGATAGTCGGGACCCACCTGGTCAAAGCGTACGTAGCTTGTCATTCTGGTCGCAAACATGTACGTACATATTGGTCATTGTAGAGGCGCGCACGTGTCGTAGTAGAGGCGCGCACATAACATGTACACGTACGTACATCGGCTAGAGTGCAAGAAAGAAAATCCGGCCACGTACGTACATACGGGCAGGGTCTCGAACGCCTACTCGCGCATAAGTACGGCCAGGGCTTGTGTACATGGCTGGGTTGGAACAGAGAAACAGCGTCGTCGTCGTGTTCATGGGGAGCCAACAGGCTGGGTCGGAACGGAATGCATCGTCGTGTTCATCGGGAGGGCTTGGACGGAACAACCAATGTAAACGAGGCCTGGCGTACCGCAGAACGGAGGAAACAGCCTTGTGTTCGACCAGCCACGGTCGAAACGGGATCCTGTTCATTGCGAGGGGTCTGGCGTACCACAAAACGGAGGAAACGAACCTCCTACGGTCGAAACGGGGGTCCTGTTCATCAGGAGGGGTGTGGTGTACCGCAAAACGGAGGAAACAGACTTGTGTTGGACCGCTACGGTCGAAATGGGGGTCCTGTTCATCGGGAGGGGTGTGGCATACCGCAAAATGGGACTCCACGGGATACTGTTCATCTCCACCGTCGATCCCCTCCAGCCTCCATGGGTTACTGTTCATCCATCGTCGACCTCCTCCAGCCTCCATCTGCGACTGTTCATCCACGGGCTCCTGTTCATCCAGCCTCCACCGCGTGCTACTCCATCGGCTACTGTTCAACCAGCCCTCTCCACACAGGCTCCTGTTCAACCACCCCTCCACGGGCTACTGTTCACCCAGACCTCCACCGTCTACTGTTCATCTAGCCCTCCACGGGGTGGTCCTATTCATCCAGCCCTCCACGGGGTCCTGTTCATCCAGCTCCAACCGGCTTGATCGATCGGGGTCCTGTTCATCCAGAGGCAACACCACAGGGTCCTATTCATCCACCCCCACTGGGAACTGTTCATCCAAACCCCCCAGGAACGCTCACTGCTCATCCAGAGGCAGCATCGATCGGCTTCAGTTAGCAGCAGTACCGAAGGAATCACTCGGGTTCAGTAACGCGTAGCCTGCAGTGCAACGGCTCGGGTTCAGTTAGAGCCCAACGCATCGCACCCATGCGCGTACGTGTACGAGAGAAACGCGCATCGCTCGGCCCCCGACCACCCACCGTAACCGGGAACTCCCCGAAATTTTCTTCGCCCTCGCTTCTACCATGGTTTTTCCGTCATGGACAGCCCAAAGAATGTCATGCAGCTGCGTCTCCGGCCCGCCCAGGAAGAAAAGCCCATGTTCTGTCATGATTTTTTGTCATAGAAGTAGGAGCCCACCACATCTATGATGATACCGGGTTTTGTCACAATTATCGTCACAGAAGTGTCATAAGTATGACAAAAATGTTTTCGTTCGGCCCAAAATGTCACAGATGTGTCTTTTTTTGTAGTGTATGTAATCGGAGAAGCCTCCCCAAAGCTTGTGGGAGACTCTTTTTCAATTTGCACAAAATTATATATTTCCCTTAAAGCAGCCTGTTTCTTATGAGCGGGGAAGTATTTAGCAGAGAAGTAATAAATCATATCCTGGGGACTACGCACACAACCAGGATCAAGAGAATTAAACCATGTTTTAGCATCACCCTTTAATGAGAACGGCAATAAGTTAAGGATAAAGTAATAGCGAGTTTTCTCATCAGTAATGAACAGGGTGGCTATATCATTTAATTTAGTAAGATGTGCCACAACAATTTCAGATCCATAACCATAGAAAGGATCAAATTCAACCAAAGTAATTAACTCAGGATCGACAGAGAAATCATAATCCTTATAAGTAATAAAGATAGGTGAAGTAGCAAAAGCAGGGTCGTGTTTCATTCTAGCATTCAAAGACTTTTCTTTAAGCTTAGCTAATAATTTCTTAAGAACAGATCTATCATTGCAAGCTAAGAAGTCTCTAGCAATTTCTTCATCCATAACATAACCCTCAGGCACAACAGGCAATTCATATCTAGGGGGAGAATCTTCATCATCACTTTCATCAATATTATCAGTTTCAATAATTTCATTCTCTCTAACCCTAGCAAGTTGTTCACCAAGAAATTCACCTAGTGGCACAATATTATCAAGCATAGAATTAGTTTCATCATAAGTATCATGCAAAGCAGAAGTGGCATCATCAATAACATGCGACATATCAGAATGAATAGCAGGTGTAGGTGTCGCAAGTTTACTCAAAATAGAAGGTGAATCAAGTACAAAGCTAGATGGCAGTTCCTTACCTCCCATCGCAGTTGAGGGAAAAATCTTGGTTCTTTGATCTTTCAAGTTCTTCATAGTGATCAACAGATATAAATCCCAAGTGACTCAAAGAATAGAGCTATGCTCCCCGGCAATGGCGCCAGAAAATAGTCTTGATAACCCACAAGTATAGGGGATCGCAACCATTTTCGAGGGTAGAGTATTCAACCCAAATTTATTGATTCGACACAAGGGGAGCCAAAGAATATTCTCAAGTATTAGCAGCTGAGTTGTCAATTCAACCACACCTGGAAACTTAATATCTGCAGAAAGGTATTTAGTAGCAAAGTAATATGATAGTAGTGGTAACGGTAGCAAAAGTAATATTTTTGGTTTTATAGTGATTGTAACAGTAGCAACGGAAAAGTAAATAAGCGAAGAAGAATATGTGAAAAGCTCGTAGGCAATGGATCAGTGATGGATAATTATGTCGGATGCGATTCCTCATGCAATAGTTATAACATAGAGTGACACAGAACTAGCTCTAGTTCATCAATGTAATGTAGGCATGTATTCCGAATATAGTCATACGTGCTTATGGAAAAGAACTTGCATGACATCTTTTGTCCTACCCTCCTGTGGCAGCGAGGTCCTATTGGAAACTAAGGGATATTAAGGCCTCCTTTTAATAGAGTACCGAACCAAATCATTAGCACTTAGTGAATACATGAACTCCTCAAACTACGGTCATCACCGATAAGTATCCAATTATTGTCACTTCGGGGTTAACGGGTCATAACACATAATAGGTGACTATAGACTTGCAAGATAAGATCAAGAACTCACATATATTCATGAAAACATAATAGGTTCAGATCTGAAATCATGGCACTCGGGCCCTAGTGACAAGCATTAAGCATTGCAAAGTCATAGCAACATCAATCTTAGAACATAGTGGATACTAGGGATCAAACCCTAACAAAACTAACTCGATTACATGATAAATCTCATCCAACCCATCATCGTCCAGCAAGCCTACAATGGAATTACTCCCGTACGGCGGTGAGCATCATGAAATTGGTGATGGAGGAAGGTTGATGATGATGATGGCGACGAATTCCCCTCTCCGGAGCCCCGAACGGACTCCAGGTCAGCCCTCCTGAGAGAGATTAGGGCTTGGCGGCGGCTCCGTATCGTAAAACGCTATGAATCCTTCTCTCTGGTTTTTTCTCCCTGAACACGAATATATAGAGTTGGAGTTGAGGTCGAAGGAGCACCAGGGGGCCCATGAGGCAGGGGGCGCTCCTAGGGGGTAGGCGTGCCCCCACCCTCATGGACAGGGTGTGGGCCCCCTGGCCTTGATTCTTTCGCCAGTATTTTTTGTATATTCCAAAAATAATCTCCGTTGATTTTCAGGTCATTCCAAGAACATTTATTTCTGCACAAAAATAACACCATGGCAATTCTGCTAAAAACAGCGTCAGTTCGAGATAGTTCCATTATAATCATACAAGTTAGAGTCCAAAACAAGGGCAGAAGTGTTTAGAAAAGTAGATACATTGGAGACGTATCAGGAGGCTGGATGAACAGGAGCACGTGGATGAACAGTCGTGGGTGGAGGCTGGAGGAGGTCGACGGTGGATGAACAGTAGCCCGTGTAGGCAGTTGGCGATGGAGATGAACAGTATCCCGTGGAGTCCCGTTTTGCGGTACGCCACACCCCTCCCGATGAACAGGACCCCCTTTTCGACCGTAGCGCTCCAACACAAGTCTGTTTCGTCCGTCTTGCGGTATGCCACACCCCTCCCGATCAACAGGACCTCGTTTCCACCGTTTTGCAGTATGCCAGGCCCCTCCCGATGAACAGGATCCCGTTTCGACCGTGGTCAGTCGAACACAAGGTTGTTTCCTCTGTTCTGCGGTACGCCAGGCCTTGTTTCCATCAGTTGTTCCGTCCAAGCCGGTTGGCTCCTGATGAACATGACGACGCATTCCGTTCTGACCCAGCCGGTTGCCTCCCCATGATCACGACGACGGCGCAGCTTCTCCATTCTGACCCAGCCATGTACACGAGCCATGGACGTACGTATGCGTGAGTAGGCGTTTGAGACCCTGCCCATATGTACACACGTGACTGTATTTACTTCCTTTCACCCTGGCTGTTGTACGTACATGTACATGCTACATGCGCGCCTCTACTACGACACGTGCCCTTCCTTACACGGCCATGGTTCATCGCTGCAGCCTGTAGACAGACCGATAGTATGTATGTACACGTTCGCGACCAGAATGACAACGCTACGTACGCTTCGACCAGGTGGGTCCCGACTGTCAAGCACTTCCTTGCGTGCGAAGATTTAGCTGGTGGGTCCCAGCAGTCAGCATGGCAAATCATTTTTTGCCCGTAATATGGTAGCACTTCCTTGCGTGTGAAGATGTAGCTGGTGGGTCCCAGCAGTTAGGGGGAAACATTTTTTTTATGAAATATGGTGGCCCGTTCGGTGGGTCCCTGCTGTCAGGTGGAGGAATAATAATTTTGCGCGTAATAAGGAGGCACTTCCTTGCTGCGGCCGTGGAACCAGCTGTCAGCCTCTCCACGTATAGTAATCTTCCGATGGAAGTCGTTCGTTGACCACATTGACCATGCCGCATCGAGAGCACCAAGGCGGTGGACGACGGCGAGGCCTAGGAAGGGAACAACGCAGAGCCGGGGAGGACGCGGCAGTGGATGCCCACGTGGAGAGGAGTACGAGGGTTCACTGGTTCGGCTGCGGTGTGAGGCTGCCGCCACCGCAGGGCCTGGCCAGCGGTGAGATTAGTAGTGGGAGGTGAGGCCTCTGCGGCAGAACAGCCGGCCACGGGAGGCGGGAGCTGGGGGCATGACCGGCGCTGCTTTGTGCGGCTGGAGCAAGAAGACCAGAGGTTGAAAAAGCACTACGGTCGTTGGATGGATATCGTATGGGCACTAGAGCTAGAATCGTTCATATTGACTAAGTTGACAAAGCCCTCCGTCCACGTCAACTTAGTAGGCCCACATGTCACCCTCCCACTATGTTGGGTCCTAGCTAGCAGGGGGAGTATTCATTTTTTTGTGCGTAATAAGGAGGCACATCCTTGCATGCGAAGATATAACTGGTGGGTCCGACCTGTCGGCGGGGGAAACATTTTTTTCATGAAATACAGAGGCCCTTCTGGTGGGTCCTAGATGTCAGGTGGAGGAATCATTATTTTGCGCGTAATAAGGAGGCATTTCCTTGTGTGCGGTCGTGGACCCAGTTGTCAGCCTCTCCATGTAAAGTCCACGTCCGATGGATGTCGTTCATTGACCACATTAACCACGGCGCGCCGAGAGCACCAGGGTGGTGGACAACGGTGAGGCCTAGGAAGGGGACGATGTGGAGCCGGGGAAGACGCGGTAGTGGATGCCCACGCGGAGAGGAGTACGAGGGTTCACTGGTTCGGCTGCGGTGTGATCCTGCCGTCGCCGCAGGGCCTGGCCAGCGGTGGGAGTAGTAGGGGGAAGTGAGGCCTCAACGGCAGCACAGCCGGCCACTGGAGGCAGGAGCAGGCGGTCTCGCCGGCGCTGGTTTGGGTGGCTGGTGCAAGAAGAGCGATTGAAGAAACAACAGGACCGTTCGATTCAAATCCAACCGTCACTACTGCTAGAATCGTTTGTTGACTAAGTTGACAAAGCCCTGCGTACGCGTCAACTTAGTAGGCCCACAGGTCAGCCTCCGAACCGGTGTTCCCCAGATGTCAGTGGGAGGAATCATTTTTTTTCGTGTAATAAGGAGGTAGTTGATTGCATGCGGCCAGGCCAGCGGAGGGAGTAGGGTGGGCCGGTGAAGCCTGCGCGGCATGACAACGGGCCACAAGAGGAGGGAGAAAGTAGTCCCGCCGGTGCTGGTTTAGGCGGCTGGAGCATGTAGATCAGAGATTGAAGAAGCACGTCGGCTGTTGGATGGACATCCAACTGTCACTTCTGCCAGAATCGTGTGTTGACTGACATTGCCTTGCGTAAACAAGTCAGCCTCGAAATTTGTGGCGTGTATAGCCCATTTGCTATTATTTTTATAATTTTGACTTATTTTCTAATTCATGTGGAATTTATTGCATCCCATTTTCCATTTTTAGAATTGCTGCCCATTTTCTGGTCAGTACCAGGGTTAAAAAATTGAACTAAAATGTGCGAAATTTTGAAAATTTGCAACTTTTTGCCGGGGAACAAAGTATTCTTAATCCAAAAATTATTAGCCATACTAAAACAAATTTAAAAATAAATTAGTACTATGTCATGTTAAAATCCAATGAAATATAAAATATCAGTGAAGAACAAAAAGAAAAAACAAACGAATTTTCCCATTTACTTTTAACAGATACTGACCAAACTCTTTGGCTAGTCCGGAATGCATCCCTCCTCGTCTTGAAAGATTTGCAGCCCAGTAAGTCGGAGAAAACAAATAGGCTTAGTTCGTGTATTCTTCAAAAATAAATAGTGGCCTACCTATTTTCTCAAAGAAAAAACTGCTGGGCTGGTCATGTTGTTAGACGGGCCACAGAGACCGCACAACCCAGTTTATAGCCGGCTCCTCCGAACAAATCCTCAAAACAAATTGTGCAATTCTGTCGTTAATTGACTATACATTGAAAATGATGTGGGTCCCAAATATCAGTAGGGTGGATTAGAGTAAAAACGAGGGGTGCATCTGAATAGTAAAAGAGGCGCTTTGCTTGTGTTCGGGAGTGGACCTGGTGGGTCCGTACTGTCATACTCACATCTACAGTCCTCTCCTAATTCACTATGTTGACAGGGCCGGACGGCGGCGCCGCGGCGAGCTCACCAAGGCGGAGGATAAAGTGTTGTCGCCAATGTGTTGGGCTGGGTTGGACATTCTTATTGAAAAATAAAAATGGGCCAGAACTATTTACGACGTTGACTACGATTTGCATGGGTCTGCTGGTTGCAGGAAGAAAATGGTGGGAGAAAGAAGACTAGTCGCTATCTTTGCCTAAGAATTATATCGACTGAATGTAACGACACTATCATAGGAAATAATATCCTCCTGTTAAATGATGAATTTAAAGAACTGTTGCATGATCATTTAGCTTTATTTATTTATTTACTTATTTATGTTTAGGGGACCATGAGCATGTACCTGGGCCGGATTCATGTGAGAGCCTCCGTTCTAGTTAATTATGGGCTCCTCTATTGGGCCTTCATCAGTCGGTTGCATGTTATCAACAAGTGGAAAATGTGTTCCTACGAAAAATAGTATGCGCTACATACGGTACGGAGCACTAAAGAATCGGACCATCCAACGACTTCCAAAAAATTGTGTTTGTCATTCTAATAACACATTTATTCAACCGAAAAACGAAATATACTACTGATTGTACATTGAAAACAGCAGCAGCAACCAGGGCTGGGGGTGCAACAGAAGCAGTAAGCAGGCCAGAAGAGTAAAGACGCAACTCTCTCTTCCAAACCAAACATCAGCCATCATTACAAAAGGGCTACCAAAAAAGAACAAGTGTATGCATCAAACTAAATAAAGATCCTACTACACCAAGTGTACACATCTAACTAACTGGCTCAGTTAGACGTTACTATTTATTAAGCTGTGGAGATTGGCTGACGGCTTGAACCAGATGGGTGCCTGACGGGGGAAACTCCAGCCAGCAGGTCAAAGTCTAATACTTGCGACCCTCTCTCCTACTTTGGGCTGCAGAGCGTGACGACACATATCAGGGTATGGTGCATGCAAAGACACATGGTACGCTATGTACACACAGTTTTGCCTGATGAACAAAACCGCGCTGCCATCATGATCCTTGTCATCGGTTATCTCCTGGTTAATCGGATAATTCAGTCTGAGAAACAGAGAGCGTGTACCAAGGCTACTTACCAGACTCCAGTCAAAAATTCCTGAAGGCCCAAAGAAGCTGGGATCCTGCTCAAAGACCTTGCAGTCACTGTGATTGTATTCCGCAAAACAACACGTTCGGTACGTGCGAACGATCATCAATCATTCGCCATCGTCTGATTGAGCCAGGAACCACCTGCAACTGCCATGCCGCTTTTCTTTGAAAGGTTCTGGGATTAGGAAGGGTAGGGACACCAGGTGGCCTACACCATCATATCAAGTTGGAGTCAAATAAAAAAGGGCTCTTAATGTAGTCAATCTTAAGAATAGCATGTTATGAGCATGAATATTTTTAGTAAATGTTGACAGTAATATAAGCAAGCCATCATGATATCATAGGAAAGTAACATACTGCTGCAACAACCGTTTGTAGCGATGAATGGAGTAGGCCAGCTATACATCCAGCCATAGAAGGAGTCGACAACGTAAATGAAGCCCTTGTGTTCAATGGCATCAGAGAACCATGGAGGATGTATGATCCTGCGATGGGCATGCAGATTTATCCACTTACCGCAGTGACCTGTCAGATAGGCGAGATCGCGGCTGAAGAATGCAATTAGCCTGAAGTCTTTATAATTCGCAGATCTTGTGGGCACTGGGCAGATTACAACCTTGAGCAAATCAAACTTGGTATCATGTTGGCTACTATAAGATTTCGAGTATTCTGGGCCGCGGTGCCAAAGCAGTGCAGTGTTAATCGAGGGAAGGGGGGCCAATCGCCGGGTGTAGACCTCCACAAGCATCCAGCTGCCGCCACCGCCGACGAGCACCATCCAAGACGTGTTCATGCCGACCCAGTACATACCGTTAATGTAGTTGAGGGTGACGGGGATCGGATCAAAGTCAAGAGGGTTGATGCTCGCCACCCTACGATCGTTATGATGCGTGACACGCCGTTTTTGAAGATCAAGTGGCATCAGCAAGCAAGGAGCTGGCTTAAAAAGCTCTGGCCTGAGGGCTTTGAGTAAACGGTACATCCCGACGAGCACGCGGCGAGCGGCATGGTACTGAGATTGTCCACACGCGAAACAATGAGCTTGATTACCTATGTGGGGAGCGAATTCCAGCCACTCTTTCGGCGGACGCTGCTCGGTTCTGCCATTGTTAGTGCTTGGGTTTCGAAAGAGGGGGAGGCGCCTTAGCAGGGATGGAAGATTGGACGATTATGTGCGAACAAGGATGGAGAAGCGAATATGTGCTGCGGGAAGTGGACATGTGATGATGACTACAACATGCCGCTTGACTTACGAGACACGTACCAGTAGCGTAGGGTCATATCGATGCCAGAGAACTTGCTTGAGTGATCACAGTACTGGTACTCCCTACAATACCTACTACTATGCCCTAACTTGCTTGACTAGAGTAGTAGTGGAGTAGGACTCAGCTCTACTACTAGCATCGAAGGATTAGTATATTCTAATCTAAAATAGTTACAAACTTCAATGCCCGAGTGTGGAACGACTACGAACCGCCATCGGCGCTAGCTCCAATCCCCAACAAACATTCACTGGCAGACATGGCAGTTGCAAACGCCCGTGATGCAGTTACAGTACGTGTGTAAGGGTGGCGGTTTTGTCAAATACCATGGCTTAAAAACAGGCCACCGTCGGATGGAAATCTGACGGTTACGTGGGATTCGCCATGATTGAGCTCGTGGTGAACAATCTCCAGATAGCATTACTAAAAAAGGTTAAAACACCCGGGGCTATAACTTGCACCGGCTGACCACTAATAATGATACTAACATAGTTGTAAAATGGTCAAATACCATGTCTACGTGGTGTTTGGAATTATATGCAAAAAATCTAGCAAGATGCACATGCATTGCACGGAACATTAAGATGCATTTTTTTTACAAAACACCTTTTGTGATTGACCCATGGAGGAGTAATCCCATGTGTAAAAACTAATGATATCTCAAGAATTTTATTGGAAACATGGTATCTCGACCATTTCATCCAAAAAATGATATCTCGAGAAAGACGATAAATAAGGTGAGGAGGAGTGGGGCGTGGTGGTCAGACTGGGCGGAGGCATGGGGATGGACGGCTCCGGTAGCGGCCACCATGCCAGATTGTTCCAGAGACTTCCTTTTTTAATTTCTTGGCAATGAGGTTGTGGGAGATAAGGATGAACGAGGCAAGGCCTTCTCTGTAAATGTGGAGAGAGGTGCGGGTATCTTTTGTAAAATTGTCATAGTTTACTTTCTATTCTTTAGATATAGATCGGGTGGTCTATACTATAAGATGACAGGCACACCATCATCACCAACTCGGTTTTTTCTCTACTCCTACTCCTATATTACTTATACTTATACTCCTATAGAAGACTCAGTTGGTGATGATGGTGTGTCTACCATCCGCCATTTCTGACCATTAGATCTGCATCTAACGGCTGTGATGTAAGTTGTGGCCTTTTGCAACAATTCCCACTTCTCTGCTTAAGTTTACACAAAACCCCTTAGTATCTTGAAACGAACCACATTCCTCCCTTACCTCATCAAAACAGCCCAAAGAATATATTTGGAGTGAAACATAAGATATTTTTAGTGATATGTATATCAAAACTAAACTGTTTTCTTTCAAATTTGTGAATATGTATTATTCTACTTTGGACCTTTGCAACGGACGGGCTCATTGCTATAAAGGTTTATCTCCTGCATCGTCCGCAATGAACACCTGGTGTACTAGTCTGGGCTGGATGCTTGCAGTGCGATGGCCTGAGTTCGAATTCTGTCCTAAACTGTAGCTTTTATTTTTTTTAATATATACTTCTTTCGCTACTGTACTGGGAGTGGAACCCATAGAGTACCTAGAATACAAGATTAAGGATGGATTCGTTTCTTTCTAACTTTCTGTACAAATCTGTAGCCAGCCTACAAGTAATGTACACTGTACTGACAGTGGAACCCACAAAGTACTTAGAATACAAGATTAAGAATGCAATTAACTTTTTTAGAGGGAGAATCATACACGCAATTAACTCAAATGGATTGGACGTGACTCTATTATTCTACAATGGCAACCGACAAATTTCCTCCCGCGGGCCGGAGTAGGTTTCTCGGTTTGCATGCGGGTTTAACGGAGGGGTTTGATGGAGGCGAGGAGGCGTGTTCAGCCGGCTGTGCAGCAAGCAGCGCAGTACTATTCGATTTGACAGCTACTAGTATATTATAAAAAGAAAGAAGAGTAGTAGAGATAGAGTTAAGAGTAGAGATAGAGACTAGGGAGGAGCACCATCTACTGCTTTGTGTGCTACTCCTGCGCTCCATTCGGCCCCCGCAACCTCCCCTACAGCCACTCCCTCCCGCGCTCCATTCGGCAGGCGCTGTTGAAATTTGGGGAGCGCACTCTCGCGACTACTAGCAGCGACGACTTCACCGACGACGACTTCTTCCCCGACCTCGGAAACCTCTTCTTCAATGACATGGGCGACAACCTCAACGCCAACGGTGCTGCTCCTGTTGCACCGTATGTGTTTCTGTCCTTCCTATTTGAAATCGTGGTAGAATTCATGTTTTTAGTCTGTGTCCTAGATTCGATTTGTTCATCTACTATGCTAGTCCACATGATTAGTTTAATCTCTGTTATAGCCATCATGATTTATTTTGTGCTTTTTCAGACTAAATCTCGTAGTAACTTGCTCATATATTCAACTGGCGCACCACCCCCTACAGCCACTCCCGTTTCATGGATGGTCTGGTCGATGCCTCCAAGGAGCCCTTCGTCTACTGCTATGAGTACCCGATGTCGTTTGGGGGCTCGCCGGCGGACCTCGTGCATCACCTCACGCAGTCGTCCGTCTATCACTATTGGCCCACAGTGAAGAACATCAAGTACGAGATGTGCTACCCGTTCACCGTGCCAGAGTCGCTGGAGGATCACCGCCACCTACTAGTCTCGGAGGAGGACGGCAGCATCTTGATCTTGATCGTGGGCACCAGCGAGGCCCGCGCAGGCCGCCGCCCTGTCTCTGTAGTGTGCGCCAGGGGCGACGCTGTTGATGCTGACACTGACACTGACACGAGGCCGATGTATGGTGCGTGCTCACTGTTACTACCCCTTCGAGTTACGTGGGCGGCGACACTGGCTACAGGAAGCTGACTAGGACTGTGCCGAGCTGGGACCTTCCCATCGATGTGGACATGGAAGACGCATGGTATGATTCCCCCCCCCCCAATGTGGTGCACAGGGACTCCAAGGAGGTTCAGCTGGACATATGCATTACCAAGTTAAATGTTGATCATTAGTCTTCGCTCAATGTAATCCGTTGTCTAAGCATGTGGAGACTTCCATGCATGATCTTGCTCTATTGGAGTATCGCGCATGAATAAAAGTGTATCCATTTATGGTTTTGTCTAGAATCTTCCATGTATGAAATTTTTACTACAGTACTGGTGAAAGACTTATGATGAACCATTTCTTACATCTCCTCTGCCCCCTTCCAAGCCATCCTGATTTAATCCCACCGTCTAGGTGTATAAGGGCATGATTAATACTTAATAGTATAGCCAACTGTTGACTATAAGAAAATGCCATGTCATCTGCAGCCAACATGTATATCAATCAATACTGAAAAACTAATTCTTAAAGATCATTTCTTGCAAAGCACAATAAGTGTTATTTCTTCACAAGTTTTGGATGCAGGTTAAACAGTTGAACGCTTTTGTTTGCAAAATATACTTTCTTATCTATTTCACCTGGATGTTTGTGAGCTCTAGAGATGAAATAATATCCGAAGAAACCTATCAATACCCGTTACACATGAGATGACCCCCACACCCTTTGTCAAAATAAACAACTCCCCGATCAATGCATTTCACTATTCTGTGCAACGCACGGGCACCTTACTATAGATTAGTACGACCAAAAATTTAACTAACATTATATATAGTACGATAAATGATGATGCATGTCATCTAAAATTATATCATTGAAAACTATGTTCAAATACGAATCCAACGATATAGTTTTGTTGACATGCACTAACATTTTGTCAATTAAATATTCAGTCAAATTCAATGGGGGACTAATAAACCACGACCGATGTAGTACTAGTGTAGAGGGTGGCGCTGCATGCGAGTCTCACCCCGCTTGTGGCGCTGCAGTAAAGCCATCATATCACAAAACCCAACTACTCCAAGTATCCATAGCTACCACTCCTAGGGCCAGTTCTTTTGGCGGCTTAAAAAAATAAGCCGTCTCTTCCCCAGCTTTTCCCATAGGACTAATCACAGTGGAGAGTAACATTAAGGCGCCTCACTCATTTATTTGGGCTTCTAAACTACTACTAGTACCTCCGTCCTGGTTTATTCGTCACCATTGTAATTTGTGCTAAGTTTTGACCAAATATTTAACTGATAAAATGTTAGTGCATGTGACATATGCACGTACTTACAAAATGCGTACAGATACACAAGGTTTTCAAACTTTTCCTTTTACATACTTAATTAAGGACGCTAATAATTCCCGAACGTTCCAGATTTATCATTTGCGTCCCAAAAATAATGAGATCGCCTTATGAAACTAAATTATATTCCTAATAAAAGCCACGACGCTCGCAGGAGCGCTTGCGGCACGCCACGAGTGCCCTGGTGCGTGGCCGTTTCCCAGCGCGCCGACACAACACCTCTTCCTCACCATCGCAACTCGTGAGGTGCAGATTGGCGGCTTGCCGACAGGCGAGCGCAATCTCACCGGTGTGGTGATCCGGCACCAACAGGTACTCCTCCTTGCTGGAAGCGTGCACCCGGTCCACGTACCGCCAAACGTAGATGAGGCGCTTGGGCCGGACTGCACTCAGGGCTTTGGCACGGGCGTCCTCCGCCACCCTCACGGCCCTCACACGAGCCTTCTGCAAAGAGCCAATTGACTGACTCTCTCGGACGCGACATAGGCCTGCCAGGTAGCTTGCCCCGTGGCACGCTTCTCTTCCTCGGCCTTCTTCTCCGCCTCTATTTTGGCGCGCTCTGCCGGAGGCAAAGCCTCCCACAAGGCAACATCCATTTCTTTCCAAAGCTCCTCAAGGCTGGGGGGCTCGGCGGGCGGTGCAGCGTTCTCCTCATAGCGGGGAGCCAACACGTCCTTCGATGCGCGTGCTGGCGAGATTGGGAACGCCGACGCATCCACCTTGACGCATCGCGATGAGGAGTGGAACTTTGACGCGTCCTCCTCGACTAGTGGCGGCGAGGAATAGAATGACGACGCGTCCTCCTCGACTAGTGGCGGCGAGGAACGGAACGACGACGCGTGACCGTCCGCGCAGTGCAGCGAGGGGCGCCTAGGGCATGGGAGGGGGATGCCATGGTGGTCGACATGAGAGGGAGGGGGAGGAGATAGCGATGAACGTGAGTATGCTACCTCTTGAGCACTGCGTTGGTTTTCCCTTGAAGAGGAAAGGGTGATGCAGCAAAGTAGCGTAAGTATTTCCCTCAGTTTTTGAGAACCAAGGTATCAATCCAGTAGGAGGCTACGCGTGAGTCCCTCGCACCTGCACAGAACAAATAAATCCTCGCAACCAACGCGATAAGGGGTTGTCAAACCCTACACGGTCACTTACAAGAGTGAGATCTGACGGATATGATAAGATAATATTTTTGGTATTTTTATGATAAAGATGCAAAGTAAAATAAAAGCAATGAAAATAACTAAGTATTGGAAGATTAATATGATGAAGATACACCCGGGGGCCATAGGTTTCACTAGCGGCTTCTCTCAAGAGCATAGGTATCTTACGGTGGGTGAAAAAATTACTGTTGAGCAATTGACTGAATTGAGCATAGTTATGAGAATATCTAGGTATGATCATGTATATAGGAATCACGGCCGAGACAAGTAGACCGACTCCGGCCTACATCTACTACCATTACTCCACACATCGACCGCTATCCAGCATGCATCTAGAGTATTAAGTTCATAAGAACAGAGTAACGCCTTAAGCAAGATGACATGATGTAGAGGGATAAATTCATGCAATATGATAAAAACCCCATCTTGTTATCCTCGATGGCAACAATACAATACGTGCCTTGCTGCCCCTACTGTCACTGGGAAAGGACACCGCAAGATTGAACCCAAAGCTAAGCACTTCTCCCATTGCAAGAAAGATCAATCTAGTAGGCCAAACCAAACTGATAATTCGAAGAGACTTGCAAAGATAACCAATCATACATAAAAGAATTCAGAGAAGATTCAAATATTGTTCATAGATAAACTTGATCATAAACCCACAATTCATCGGTCTCAACAAACACACCGCAAAAGAAGATTACATCGAATAGATCTCCACAAGAGAGGGGGAGAAATTTGTATTGAGATCCGAAAAGAGAGAAGAAGCCATCTAGCTAATAACTATGGACCCGTAGGTCTGAGGTAAACTACTCACACTTCATCGGAGAGGCTATGGTGTTGATGTAGAAGCCCTCCGTGATCGATGCCCCCTCCGGCGGAGCTCCGGAACAGGCCCCAAGATGGGATCTCTGGGATACATAAAGTTACGGCGGTGGAATTAGAGTTTTGGCTCCGTATCTGATCGTTTGGGGGTACGTAGGTATATATAGGAGGAAGAAGTACGTCGGTGGAGCAACAGGGGGGCCACGAGGGTGGAGGGCGCGCCTGGGGGGGTAGGCGTGCCCCCTACCTCGTGGCCTCCCTGTTAGTTGCTTGACGTAGGGTCAAAGTCTCCTGGATCATGTTCGGTGAGAAAATCACGTTCCCGAAGGTTTCATTCCGTTTGGACTCCATTTGATATTCCTTTTCTACAAAACCCTAAAATAGGCAAAAAAACAACAATTCTGGGTTGGGCCTCCGGTTAGTAGGTTAGTCCCAAAAATAATATAAAAGTGTATAATAAAGCCCAATGATGTCCAAAACAGTAGATAAGATAGCATGGAGCAATCAAAAATTATAGATACGTTGGAGAGGTATCAAGCATCCCCAAGCTTAATTCCTGTTCGTCCTCGAGTAGGTAAATGATAAAAACGGAACTTTTGATGTGGAATGCTACTAGGCATAATTTCAATGTAATTCTTCTTAATTGTGGCATGAATATTCAGATCCGAAAGATTCAAGATAAAAGTTTAATATTGACATAGAAATAATAATACTTCAAGCATACTAACTAAGCAATTATTTCTTCTCAAAATAACATGGCCAAAGAAAGTTATCCCTACAAAATCATATAGTCTGGCTATGCTCTATCTTCACCACACAAAGTATTTAAATCATGCACAACCCCGATGACAAGCCAAGCAATTGTTTCATACTTTTGACATTCTCAAAACTTTTTCAATCTTCACGCAATACATGAGCGTGAGCCATGGACATAGCACTTTAGGTGGAATAGAATGGTGGTTGTGGAGGAGACAAAAAGGAGAAGATCGTCTCACATCGACTAGGCATATCAACGGGCTATGGAGATGCCCATCAATAGATATCAATGCGAGTGAGTAGGGATTGCCATGCAACGGATGCACTAGAGCTATAAGTATATGAAAGCTCAAAAAGAAGCTAAGTGGGTATGCATCCAACTTGCTTACTCACGAAGACCTAGGGCATTTTGAGGAAGCCCATCATTGGAATATACAAGCCAAGTTCTACAATGAAAGATTCCCACTAGTATATGAAAGTGACAACATAGGAGACTCTCTACTACGAAGATCATGGTGCTACTTTGAAGCACAAGTGTGGTAAAAGGATAGTAGCATTGTCCCTTCTCTCTTTTTCTTTCATTTTTTTATTTGGGCCTTTTGTTTTTTTATTGCCTCTTTTTTTTCGTCCGGAGTCTCATCCCGACTTGTGGGGGAATCATAGTCTCCATCATCCTTTCCTCACTTGGGACAATGCTCTAATAATGATGATCATCACACTTTTATTTTCTTACAACTCAAGAATTACAACCGATACTTAGAACAAAATATGACTCTATGTGAATGCCTCCGGCGGTTTACCGAGACATGCAATGACTCATGAGTGACATGTATGAAAGAATTATGAATGGTGGCTTTGCCACAAATACGATGTCAACTACATGATCATGCAAAGCAATATGACAATGATGAAGTGTGTCATGATAAACAGAACGGTGGAAAGACGCATGGCAATATATCTCGGAATGGCTATGGAAATGCCATGATAGGTAGGTATGGTGGCTTTTTTGAGGAAGGTATATGGTGGGTGTATGATACCGGCGAAAGGTGCGCGGTATTAGAGAGGCTAGCAATGGTGGAAGGGTGAGAGTGCGTATAATCCATGGACTCAAAATTAGTCATAAAGAAATCATATACTTATTGCAAAAATCTACAAGTTATCAAAGCAAAGTATTACGATCATGCTCCTAGGGGGATAGGTTGGTAGGAAAAGACCATCGCTCATCCCCGACCGCAACTCATAAGGAGGACAATCAATAAATAAATCATGCTCCGACTTCATCACATAACGGTTCACCATATGTGCATACTACGGGAATCACAAACTTTAACACAAGTATTTCTCAAATTCACAACTACTCAACTAGCATGACTCTAATATCACCATCTCCATATCTCAAAACAATTATCAAGTATCAAACTTCTCATAGTATTCAACACACTCAGAAGAGAATTTTATTATTAATCTTGTATACCTAGCATATTAGGATTATTTAAGCAATTTACCATGCTATTTAAGACTCTCAAAATAATGTAAGTGAAGCATGAGAGATCAAAAGTTTCTATAAAACAAATCCACCACCGCGCTCTAAATGATATAAGTGAAGCACTAGAGAAAAACTATATAACTCAAAAGATATAAGTGAAGCACATAGAGTATTCTAATAATTTCTGAATCATGTGTGTCTCTCTAAAAAGGTGTGTACAGCAAATATTATTGTGGTAAACTAAAAAATAAAGACTCAAATCATACAAGACGCTCCAAGCAAAACACATATCATGTGGTGAATAAAAATATAGCTCCAAGTAAAGTTACCGATAGAAGTAGACGAAAGAGGGGATGCCTTCCGGGGCATCCCCAAGCTTTGGCTTTTAGGTGTCCTTAGATTATCTTGGGGGTGCCATGGGTATCCCCAATATTAGGCTCTTGCCACTCATTGTTCCATAATTCATCAAATCTTTACCCAAAACTTGAAAACTTCACAACAGAAAACTTAAAGAAGGAAATCTCGTGAGCTCCGTTAGCGAAAGAAAACAAAAGACCACTTCAAGGTACTGTAATGAACTCATTATTTATTTATATTGGTGTTAAACCTACTGTATTCCAACTTCTCTATGGTTTATAAACTATTTTACTAGCCATAGATTCATCAAAATAAGCAAACAACACACGAAAAACAGAATCTGTCAAAAACAGAACAGTCTGTAGTAATCTGTAGCTAGCGCAAGATCTGGAACCCCCAAAATTCTAAAATAAATTTCTGGACGTGAGGAATTTATCGAATAATCATCTGCACAAATAATTAACTAAATAGCACTTTCCAAATAAAAATGGCAGCAGTTCTCGTGAGCGCTAAAGTTTCTGTTTTTTACAGCAGGATTAAGAAGACTTTCCCCAAGTCTTCCCAACGGTTCTACTTGGCACAAACATTAATTAAACATAAAAAACACAACCAAAACAGAGGCTAGATACATTATTTATTACTAAACAGGAGCAAAAATCAAGGAATAAAAATAAAATTGGGTTGCCTCCCAACAAGCGCTATCGTTTGACGCCCCTAGCTAGTTATAAAAAGCAAGGATAGATCTAGGTATTGCCATCTTTGGTAGGCAATCCATAAGTGGCTCTCATAATAGATTCATAAGATAATTTAATTTTCTTTCTAGGAAAGTGTTCCATGACTTTCCTTAACGGAAATTGGAATCTAATATTTCCTTCCTTCATATCAATAATTGCACCAATCGTTCTAAGGAAAGGTCTAGCAAGAATAATAGGACATGAAGGATTGCAATCTATATGTAAGTGCATCTAGTGCCACCCCTAGTTGGTTTTGGAGTATTGATGACAAACCTAGTTGAGGGACTAATGTGTTTGTGAGAATTGCAGGATAACACAGGTAGAAGTCCCTCATTGATTCGGTTTTCCTACCAGAGATGACCCCTAAAAATGTATGAAGACATTGAAGTCAAAGGTGGTAAGTGAAGACATTCACCTTGAAGACTATGACAAGAGAAGACATCGCATGAAGACTATGGAGCGCGAAGACTTAGATCTTTCGTAGTTCTTTTTCTTCTTTGTTGAGTCATAGGAACCACCATACTGTTAAGTAGGGTCCAAGAAAACCAGTCAAAATGACTGAAGTGATGCTTAACCAAAATCCTATGTCTTCGAGTGAAGACTATGAGAGGGAACCTTGTTCAGAGTTGGACAAGTTAGCTTTGCTTATAGCCCAAGTAAAGTTGCCATGTGTGTTTGAAATCTGACCGTTGGAACACGTGTCAGTTCCTTAGTGCCCAGGGTCATTTCAGACAAATTAGGTCGGGTTGCCTAGTGGCTATAAATAGCCCACCCCCTACAACCATAAACGGTTGGCTGCTCAGAGTTAAAGTACGGCTTTTGTCGTTTGAGAGCAACCCGCCTCGAAGCCTTTGAGAGAGAATTCCTTGAGAGGATAAAGCCCTAACCACCCAGAGCCAAAGAGTGTTAGGCATCACTTAAGTCTTCTTGTCTGTGTGATCTGAAGACTCATTACACTTGAGGACTGTGAATCCTCCAGCCGGTTAGGCGTCGCGTTCTGAGCATCCAAGAGTCATTGTGGATTGCCGGTGAATGAAGTCTGTGAAGGTTTGGAAGTCTACCTTGAAGACTTACCAGAGTAATTGGGCGAGGACTGGTGTCCTTAGCTCAAGGGGAATAAGGTGAAGACGAGGTCTTCTGAGTTGAATCTCAGCCTCCCTAACCAGACGTACAGTTGTCACAGCAACTGGAACTGGTCCAACAAATCATTGTCTTCAACGAGTCACTGGTTTCATCCTTCCCTTCCCTTTACTTACTATTGGCTCTTGTGAAGTAATTGTACGATAGCATCACCATTCGACTTCACTAAGTGATTACGTGTACTGATTGGCTTCTCAACATCTTCCTACCTGATCCTTACTGCCTAGCTGCTATTTGGCATTGTGCTTTCACTTCATTAAATACATGACTATGGTTTGCCTAGTGTAGTCTACCTTCCGCTGCATGATAATAGGTTTATTTCTATCGTTTGTCTTAGAAACTCACATGTTTTGAAGACTTTCATAAAAATCGCCTATTCACCCCCCTGTAGTCGATCACTAGCACTTTCAATTGGTATCAGAGCAAGGTACTCCCTTGTTCTGTGTGATTCGGTTTAACCACCTGGAGTTTTAGCTATGTCGACTGCAGGGATAATTAAAGTCTCCGCTGCGTGCCCCGCCTTCGATGGAACTGAATATCCCTACTTGAAGAATAAGATGTGCATGCATCTTGAAGCCATTGATATCGACCTATGGTATGTCGTCAAGAACGGCGTTCCCAAGGTTGGAGAAGGTGTCACTGCTGCTGATGTCAAGAAGTTCATTCAACTGGACTCTACTACCAAGAATATCATCTGTGGTCATCTGACCAAAGGACAGTATGGCCGCGTGAGTGCTTTGGAAACATCTAAGCTAGTCTAGGACTGGCTATCCAAGGTCAGCGAAGGCGTCTCAACCCAGAGAGATCAGAGAATCAGTGTCCTTCGCAACCTCTTCAACCGCTTCAAGAGAAATGACAATGAGAATGTCCAGCTCACGTTTGATCGACTCACTGACATCACAAATGAGCTTCAAGCCCTCGGCGCTACTGAGATCACCAAGCATGAAGTCGTCAAGACACTCCTGAGATCACTTAACAGTTCGTTTGACACCCTAGCCCTGATGATTCAAGAACGTCCTGATTTCAAGACACTCGATTCGGCTGACATACTTGAAAGGCTCAACACACACGAGTTTCAGCTTTCTGAGAAAAGAGACATCTACGGTCCCAACTATGGGCGAACTCGTGCCTTGAAGGCAAAGGCTGTCTCCTCATCTGAAGAAGAATCTGACAGCAGTTCTGATGATCCTGAAGACATTGGAAGGGAGCTTGCTATGCTTGTGAAGAAGTTCCAAAAATTCACCAAGAAGAAGGGCCTCAGAAAGTCGTCACGATCAAGCTCAAGGAATGATGAAGCTTCTGCTCATGACTACAAGAAGAGAACATGTCACAAGTGCAAGAAACCTGGCCACTACATCTCTGAGTGTCCAAAGTGGGACAATGAGAACAAGAAGAAGAAGAAGAGCAAGGAGTATGACTCTGATGACAAGAAGAAGAAGAAATACTGAAAATCTTCTTCCAAGTCTTCCTCCAAATCTTCAGAATGGATTATTGATAGTGGGTGTACAAATCACATGACTGGCAGGCGAAGCCTTCTCATGGACTCAACTTTACGTCCATCAGACAAAATTCACATCACATTTACTGACACTGGTAAAAGCAAGGTATTGGGTCTAGGTAGAGTTGCAATCTCAAAGTATCAACACATGGATAAAGTCATGCTTGTTGAATCCCTTGGTTTCAACTTAATGTCTGTCTCAATGCTTTGTGATTTAAACATGATTGTGATGTTAAATATCGTTGCCTTGTACTAATGGAATCTGACAAGTCTCTAGTGTTTGAAGGGTATCGAAAAGATGATTTGTATGTTGTAGATTTCTCAGCAGGACCACAACTTGCAGTATGTCTTCTAGCAAAAGCTTCTGAATGCTGACTCTGGCATCGAAGGCTAGGGCATGCTGGCATGAGGAACCTCCACACCCTTGCAAAGAAGAAGCATGTCATAGGCATCGAGGGCGTCAAGTTCAAGAAGGATCACTTATGCGGTGCCTGTGAAGCAGGAAAGATGACGAGGGCCAAGCATCCCTCGAAGACAATCATGACAACAACTCAACCCTTCGAACTGCTACACATGGATCTTTTCGGTCCCACTCATTACTCAACTCTTACTACTACTGCTTGTCTCTATGGCTTTGTCATTGTTGATGATTATTCAAGATATACTTGGGTGCATATAATCCTTTACAAGACTGAAGTGCAGGATGTCTTCAGACGCTTCGCCAATCGAGCAATGAACAACTATGGCGCCAAGATAAAGCACATCAGAAGTGACAATGGCACTGAATTCGAGAACACTGGCCTTGATACATATCTTGATACTTTGGGCATCACACATGAATTCTCAGCTCCATACACGCCACAGCAGAATGGTGTCGTCGAACGTAAGAACAGAACACTTATTGAGATGGCTCGGACGATGCTTGATGAATACAAGACTCCAAGAAAATTCTGGCCTGGAGCCATTGACACTGCATGCCATATCATCAACCGTGTTTATCTTCACAAGCTTCTGAACAAGACATCCTATGAGCTCCTTACTGGCAAGAAGCCAAATGTCAGTTACTTCAGAGTATTTGGTGCCAAGTTCTGGATCAAGGATCCACATCACACTTCAAAATTTGCACCAAAAGCACATGAGGGTTTTATGCTTGGATATGGAAAGGATTCGCACTCCTACAGAGTCTTCAATCTCTTTCATTACAAAGTGGTTGAAACAGTGGATGTGCGGTTCAATGAAACTAACGGCTCACAAAGAGAGCACTTGCCAAATGTGCTAGATGAAGTTCCATCCAGTGAATCAATAAACTTATGGGAACTGGAGAAATCATACCTTCTGAAGCTCAACCTGAAGAAGAACTTATCATCTCCGCACCTGATCAACCTGAAGACAATGCTCATCCTGAAGACAATCCCTCTAACAATGACAATGATCAGCAAGAGCAAAATCTTCGTCCTGTACATCCTCGTGTTGCAAATGAAGTGCAGATTGAGAGAATAATTGATAGCATCAATGCACCAGGTCCACTCACTCGTTCAAGGGCAACACAGCTAGCAAATTTCTATGGGCACTTCGCATTCGTCTCAATAACAGAACCCAAGAAAGTAGAAAAAGCCTTCATGGAACCTGAATGGATTCAAGCTATGCAAGAAGAGCTTCAACAGTTTGAGCTGAATAATGTATGGGAACTGGTTAAGCGTCCTGATCCTTGGAAGCACAATATAATAGGCACCAAATGGATATATCTCAACAAGCAAGATGAGCATGGTCAAGTTGTCAGAAACAAAGCTCGTCTTGTTGCTCAAGGATACACTCAAGTTGAAGGGATTGACTTCGATGAAACATTTGCTCCTGTGGCTAGACTTGAAGCCATACGCATACTGCTGGCCTATGCAAATCATCACAACATACTTCTATATCAAATGGATGTGAAGAGCGCTTTTATCAATGGCAAGATTGAAGAATAAGTGTATGTTGCACAACCACCTGGCTTTGAAGATCCAAAACATCCTGACATGGTATACAAGCTCAACAAGGCACTGTATGGCCTCAAACAATCCCCTCGGGCTTGGTATGACACACTCAAAGACTTCCTGAAGAGCAAAGGCTTCAAATATGGTTCCTCGACCCCACTCTCTTCACGAACACATATGATGGTGAACTGTTTGTGTGCCAAATATATGTGGATGACATTATCTTCGGCTGCACCAATCAGAAATACAGTGAAGAGTTTGGATATATGATGCAAGAGCAATATCAGATGTCCATGATGGGTGAGCTGAAGTTCTTCCTTGGTCTTCAAATACGTCAGCAACTCAACGGCATCTTTATATCTCAAGAAAAGTATCACAAAGATTGCCTGAAGAAGTTTGGTATGCAAGACTGCAAAGGCTTCACGACGCCAATGCCAGCCAAACATCATCTGGGTCCCGATGACAATGGTAAAGAGTTCGATCAAAAGGTATACCGCTCCATGATTGGTTCTTTACTTTATCTATGTGCATCTAGGCCAGATATTATGCTTAGTGTTTGCATGTGTGCTCGATTCCAAGCGGCACCAAAGGAATCGCATCACTTAGCTGTGAAGCGAATTCTTCGATATTTGGCTTACACCCCAACTCTAGGATTATGGTATCCAAAGGGCTCAGAGTTTGATCTGGTTGGATTCTCGGATGCTGATTATGCTGGTGACAAGGTGGATCGCAAGTCTACATTAGGCACATGTCATTTTCTGGGACGATCACTTGTATGTTGGTCTTCAAAGAAGCAGAACTGTGTATCTCTCTCCATTGTTGAATCTGAATACATTGCTGCTGGATCTTGCTGCACTCAGCTTCTGTGGATGAAGCAAACACTCAAAGACTATGGCATTCATCTGAAGCAAGTGCCACTCTACTGCGACAACGAAAGCGCCATCAAGATTGCCAACAACCCAGTTCAGCACTCGAAGACAAAGCACATTGAAATTCATCATCACTTTCTCAGAGATCATGTTGTGAAGGAAGATATTGATATCATACACGTCAACACTGAAGAGCAATTGGCAGATATCTTCACCAAGCCCTTGGATGAGAAGAGATTTTGCAAGTTACGGTGTGAGCTAAATATCTTGGAATCCTCAAATGTCCTGTGATCAGGCACACATCCTAACACTTATGCATATTGATGACTTAGATGTGCAACACACGAAGTAAAGTATATCTTCAATCAATGAAGACATACATTCTAAGTGTGAATACATTAATGTGGAATTTGACTTCGGAGCGCCACGATAATTGTGCGCCGTGTCTGGGTCTAATACTTCCTATACGGTGGGTAATGCCACCACAAAATTCGTCTGTTTGAAGTGTTTTACCCATGGTGTTACATTTGTTGTGTCTTCACATTTGGTTTGGCTTCAATCTCAACATGTCTTCATGATTATCTTCATTATGTTGATCATATATATATATATATATATATATACTAGTGTTCTGTCCTCTACAGCATTCACTTATAGCTATGTCTTCTTGTTGAATCTTTTGAACTAAGTGAATGTGATCGGACCCTAACCTTTCTATGCTTTCTATCTCAAACTCTATCTCTCCAAATCATATGCATTCTATTGAAACTGTCGAATGTCTTCTCTGCGTCCTTGTCAGCAGAAGATACAGAGACAAACATTAAGTCCGTTTTCAATGCTAATTCCTTCACCTGAAACCCGGAGAAGTGGGAACGACCACCCGACAATCCAGACGTGCGTGGGAATGTGGAACAACCTCCGATATGTTGCATGATGTCCACGTGTTCTTCAGATGTGAATCGCCAGGGGCACCTGTGTAATAACGTTGTGCCGTCCCTGTTCCTATAAATACACGCCTCACCATAGTCATTATCCTTTCTTCCACTCTCGCACGAACCCTAGCGCCACCGCTAGCCCTCGACGATGCCGGCGACGAAGCGCTTAGCTGCCGCGACCTCTCCGACGCCATCTTCACGCCGGCCGCGGACATCGTCTTCTCCGCCGTCACTGTAGGTGTCCTCCGTCGCCAAGTTAGGGCACGGACGATCGAACTGCTCGGCCTCCTCTTCCACTCCGTCTAGCAGTTCCTTGTGTGGTAAATAAAACTTCCTTTTTACGGCCCCTTTGATCCTATAGATTCGTCACTTTCTACCACAAGCAGTTTCTGTTCACACATGTTGGATCCACTTCATACTGCATCTCATATTATGCCTAGTATGTTCACTTATGCTTCACAAAGTAGTTAGATTCCTCACTTGTACTGATCCGTGGATTCGTACAAATCTGGAACCAACTCCTTATCTATGAGTGAATGTCTTCGCACGATGAGGTCAATGTCTTCTAAACTGATTTATCTTCAAAATCTTCTGAGAATGCATATGACCTCTTCCCCTTCCCTTGCACCTTAATGCTATCACAGGTACATGTCCGTGGGAGAATCCCTTGGTTCTCATAGTCTGCATTCATTTGCAGAATTCTTATAGCATCATATAAATTCTCCCGAAGCTAGTTCCTGTTTGTCCAGCAAGCAAAAGCCCTTGAAGCCTTTGAACGTATTGAAGCCATTCAGTTTAAAGTTCATGGCTGCAGAGAAATCAGCAAGGAAGGGTGGCAGAAAGCGTCGAGGTGAAACATCAAGAGATCTGCCCGATGACCTCTCAGAACTGTACAAGACAGATCCAGAAGAGGATTACAATCAGCGCAAGACACGAATCCAATGGATTCGACGATATTGGGCAGAACAGTGGTTCAAGTACAGGTTTGTGACAAAGGAATATGCTGAGAAGAATGCCATCAAGCGACCATGGGGAGACATCCTATACAGAAATCTTAAACCCAGGTCCAGAGATGAAGCCATTGAACAAGGCTTCTATCCCTGCATGGTCCGTGGACCACAGCCTACGAATACTGACCCATCGTCACTGCTATGGTGTCGTGACGACAATCTGTTCAAGCGCAACTTCCAGTTTGCCTAGAATTCAGTGAAGCAGAATAAGAAGTCATTGGGACTAGACTTCAACCCTGGTCCCTCTGCTCCCCGTGCCGATGGCACCCGCGAAGCTGAACCCAATCTTGTTGGGCCCTTCTACAACCTGGATGGCCTCATCACTCACATCTTAGTTCAAGGTGCCAAAGTGGATCATTCTGATGATGATGCTGACACTGATGAAGCCCCAGCTCCTACTCCAAAGCCGCAGAAGCCAAAGCTGCCTAAAGCTTCAAAGCCTGCCTCAGCACCAAAAATCTCACGGGCGAAGCCACTGGCTACTGCACCTCCTGAAGACAGTGTGCAGTCTGAAGATCTGTCACGCTTCTCCAAGCCTCTGAGAGTCAAGATGCCTCTGCCACATACCAGCCAAGAACTGACTGCTGCTGCTATTCTGCGCAACGATGCCATTGATCTGTCCAGTGATGAAGATCTTGCAGATGATGCTCTTGAGAAACTGATCAAGAGCAAAGAAGAAGCAGAAATTTTCAACAATTTGCTGACGTGGCAATCATCCACGACTTCATCGATGAGTGGTTTGACACGCCCAAGCTCTGCTTTGAAGATCTGCAACTTCCCATTGGCCTCAGTGTTGCCTTCCATGGCGCCATTGCTTCAGAGCTAGCTCTAGCTCAGCGCATCGTCGAACTGAAGCAAAAGATTGACTTTGAGAAAGCTCAGTTCAAGAAGCATATGGCCAAGCTCAGCGTGCAAGAGGTCAAGAACTTCAAGATCATGCTACATGAGCTCAAAGAAGCCTTTCTCAAGAAGCGTGAAGAAGCTCAAGGTTCTCATGAGTGCATGAAGAGCCTGGATGACAAGTGTGTGCAAGCCTACAATGAGGCTGAGAAGCGCAAGGCCCTTGGGCGTCCTGGCATCGACCCCAGGATGGCTGCAAAGCAGAAGAAGAAGAAGAAGAAGCCCGCTATGGCCGAACCCGACGCACCAAGGCGGGAAGCACATCCCATTGTCTTCCCAACCAGCATGACTGGCTCAAAGCCAAAAGCCAGGTCTACCGCTTCAGAACTGAAGAAGACGAGGACTGCTGAGGCTGAAGCCAGAAAGAGGAAACATCCTGAAGCCTCTGCTGCTGCTCCCTCCAAGAAGAAGCGGAAAACCAAGAAGGAACGGGCTGCTCCCACAGAGCCCTTAATTGTTGAACCTATCTCCATGGTTCGCCCTGCCGCTAAACATCAAGAGCGCCAACTGACTGTCCATGAGCCGGCTTTCACAGAGGCTCATGAAGCTGAAGACATTCCAGCAGCTGATCCCACCGCTGCTGAAGACATTGGTCACCATGACAATGTTGACGATGATGTAGTTCTTCCTCTGATCGAGCACCAACAGGTATCATCACCTGTGCTTACGCACAGTGAACTCATCAGCATTGGTCGTCCTCTGGCGCCAATTGCTCAGGATGCATCATGGGCTGATCACCCACAACAACGAGTCACACCACCCCGGCAAGAAGAAGAAGATGACTTTGAGACCCAGCCAACTCCATCTCCAAAAGCGTCGCCAGCGTTACGCAGGCTTCGCAAAGGACCAAGGTCTCAAGTCACCGAGTCTGAGGCTAAATCTGCTGAAGATATTCCGCCTGCATTAGCCGACGACACCCAAGAAGACGAACATGCCCCTACTCCCCCAACTATTGAAGAAGCTGTTCTCGAGGAGAACGTGTCTGTGCCCGACCCTCCAGCTCATCAAGTGGAGGTAGAAAATCTTGAGGCTGCCACCACCAACACCAATGAAGCCACTGACGTTGTCATGACTGAAGCAAATGTGGAGCCTACACCAACCCAAGAACCAGAAGTCAGCGAAGCCAATGATGCTACTGCTTCTGTTCCTGCGCCTGCTGCTGGTCCTCAGTTTGACTATCATATTGAGCATAGGCCTCAGGTACAGAAGCCAATGCCAAGGTTGCCCAGGTTTCCAGGTCCTGCAACAACACCTGGATCCTTCAATGTCAACGGCTTCAAAGCAGACAACACCTTCTTCAATAGCTCCAAGAACCCCTACTCAAGGGAACGAATATCTTCTGATCGGTTCTGGAGCTATCCGCAGCGAAGCTATTACTCCTGCATTCTGTACAATCAAGGTCGCATCTTCCCACATATGCGTCTTGACACCGAAGCAATAGCTGGTCTGCCCTGTTTGGAAGAAGCTCTGGATTGCTTCAAAGAGGTTGGATTGTTGCCTTTCGTCATCGACCAAGAGCACTGGAACGAAGAGTTGTTGCTCCAATTTTATGCCACACTTCACATACGTGGTTACAACAGAGATCCGAAGACTTGGGTCCTTGAGTGGATGACAGGAAATGTTCATCACGAAGCCAAAGCCTTTGATATCATTGAGCTCACTGGTCTGCCCACTCCTGGAGATCTCTATGAACCTGGCTGTCAGCTTCACAGTGAAGCTATGGAAAGCATCTTTCAGAAGCCTGAACTGAACATGAGTCAGATGCTCAGTATGATGAAGCCTTTGCCACAAGACGCTGCATATCCTAAGGAGTTCTTTGTTGAAGACCTGGAGTATCTGCCAAGGACCATCTATCACATTATAAGGCGAACTCTCTGGCCCATCAAAGGACATTCTCCACATGCAAAGATGGAAGGTGCAATGAAGACTTTGGTCTTCTATATTCTTCATGGCAAATGCTTCAATGCACAAGACTTCTTCATCCGCCAACTTGCTGCATCAGGATCTGATCTTTTTGGCTTGAAGTTCTACGCTCCATGGATAATGCGGCTGATTAAACTCCACTCAGCTATCTCATATCAGCCATCTGCTCGCAATCATCAGATCTTTCTGCCTGATGTGGATATGTCCGTTGAAGCCATTTATCCAGAGCCTGCTAAGGAACCTCTTAGTCTTCAGAATGCGGAGCATCAAAGTTTCACTCAGAACATTGAAGGAGTTGAAGCGGTCACTCGTGTTTATCCTCTGGCTGGTACTACACGTGCACCTCATCATGCTCTTACTAAAGCCACTGAAAGCACTATTGCCCAATGACCCAAGAAGCGATCTCGTGTTCTCAATGACCGAGAGCTTCTGGTTGCTCTTCATCAGAAACAGGATAGGCATAGCGCCAAATGCAAAGCCTCTTGGTGGATGTCAACCGCATTCGCAATCTTGCCACCAAGAATGCCTTTGTTGCCCATGAAACATGTCGGCGTACATGGAAAGGGCTGACGCTTATGTGTTCTGAGGATGATCTTCAAGAGGATGGCTTCTCTGGACATTTCAAGTTTGACTCCACACCTCCCCGAAGGGCTGTGCTGCGACGAACTCCATCTCTTGAAGACTCTGAGTTCTCTTCCTCTGCGGCAACTGTGAATGCCAGAGTGATCAAGGACGAAGATGATGCCACTTCACCGCCCCCTACTTCTGCACGCCTCGACACTGCCCCAAGTTCTTCTGCACCGCCGAACACCACCGACGACCCTGCTGCTTCACCTACTCTTCATGGAAACGAGTAGATGCTCTATGTCTTCAAACCTTTTTGGTCCTCACTGACAAAAGGGGGAGAAGCATATGAGTTTGATAGTCTTCAAGCGGGTCCATATGGGCGGTTACTTTATGTTTTGCCTAGTGTTTACAACTCTCGTTTTGATACATTTGGTTCTTTGAGTTGTAACACTTAAACTTGATGGTCGTCTGCTACTTATTTGCTATTTTGTGATGCGATGATAAATCCCGCATGTGCGATGATAAAATCCGCACTTAGATCATTTTGCAGACGTCCATTTTTCATTATGCATGTCATTATCTTCACATACCTTTCATGCATGATGAATTGTCATCATAAGTTGAAGAAGATCTCCACAAGTACAACCTGCCATGTGCATTTGCATTCCAAAAGCAAATTACTTATATGCACATCTTCAGGGGGAGCCCTTGCAACTTATGAAGACAATTCCTTATCCTTTACAATTTCACATATTATATTCCCCGTTGAAAACTTCAACTAGTTTGTCATCAATCACCAAAAAGGGGGAGATTGTAAGTGCATCTAGTGCCACCCCTAGTTGGTTTTGGAGTATTGATGACAAACCTAGTTGAGGGACTAATGTGTTTGTGAGAATTGCAGGATAACACAGGTAGAAGTCCCTCATTGATTCGGCTTTCCTACCAAAGATGACCCCTAAAAATGTATGAAGACATTGAAATCAAAGGTGGTAAGTGAAGACATTCACCTTGAAGACTATGACAAGAGAAGACATCGCATGAATAATATGGAGCGCGAAGACTTAGATCTTTCGTAGTTCTTTTTCTTCTTTGTTGAGTCATAGGAACCACCGTACTGTTAAGTGGGGTCCAAGAAAACCAGTCAAAATGACTAAAGTGATTGATGAAGCTATGTACCTAGGGTAGGGGCATGGACCCGTCCAAAGAGCCCTACCCAAGGACATCCCTAGAATAAATCACCTATCAATCGACTTGAAGGTACTCCACTCGACAGGTTCAAGACACTCGACCGAGAAGCTACCACTCGACCAAGAAGCTAATCACTCGACCGCCAGGACACCTACAGTCATTCCGTAGGCAAACGGTCAGTTGTTAAGTAGTCTTCATGGCCATCATAGCACTTTATTAGAGGCGTTACCAATAACGCCCAATCTTAAATGTACCTTAAACCCTGCATTACTGAGGGCAGGAGGGGGCCGGCGAACTCTATATAAGCCACCCCCCTCCTCGGTATGGAGGGTTCGCACCCCTGTAATCCATACACGCATAATCCAGTCGACCACCTTCGGGCTCCGAGACGTAGGGCTATTACTTCCTCCGAGAAGGGCCTGAACTCGTAAACCTCGCGTGTAACAACTTCCCCCTAGCTAGGATCTAGCCTCTCCATACTCACCCCCCTACATCACTGTCAGAGTCAGAACCACGACAGTTGGCGCCCACCGTGGGGAAGGAATCTTAGCACTTAGTTGGAGAAGTTGCGATCTTTTCCGATCCCTTTGATCATGGTTTCTTGCGGAGTTTTGGTGGAGGGCCGCGAGATCCGTCTCGGCGCGCTCACCTTCATCGCCGATGACTCCGCCTGGCTTCAGGAGGCACCACTCGACATCGACGCGCTCCCCGTCCGCGGCGCGACGCACTTCCGCGCATGCATTTGTGGCGTCCTCCTGCGACAGCCGTCGACCCAGTATCGGTCGACCCCTGCGTCGTCTCCCCGCCCTTTCTCCCACCAGCGCAGGCGCTCCAGTCGGTCGAGACTTCAGCGGTGGGCGAGGCACGCCGTGGCCTGCCAGTCGGCAGCCCCACAAGTTGCGGTGATCGAGCCCGTCGAGTCCCTCTATGGCCTGTTCGACCTGTCGACTGGCTCCGTGGGGACCGCATCCGAGTGCGATAGCGGCGACCCAGCGGCTGAGGTTCTGGCGGTCGATGGAACACACAGTCCCTCCGGTTTCCCTCGCACTGACGGAGCTACGGGCGGAGGTGACCCATCGCGTCCCCACGATGAGTATCTGCCCGAACCTCTCACGTCGTTACAGCGAGAGGAGCTTCGCCGCCGGAACATGGACGCACTCCACACTCCTATTGTCGGAGAAACCCCCGAGGCCCGGGCCTTCGAGGACGTGCGCCTTGCTAACCTGGCCGAGCGCACTCGACTGGAGAATCTCCAGCGAATACTCGACGAGCAAGCGCGTCAGCGGGCTCCCGAGTCCAGTCGACATCCGCTAGCTCCCGAGTCCAGTCGGCGCCGGCTCTTCTCACCGCCTCAGGTATATCGAACCCCAGTTCAGAATTTGGCCACTGCAGCCCGTATAGCAGAATCAATTCAGCCATCCCAGTCAGAGGCAGGCAGGGGCTTGTTGCAGATCAGAGCATTGCTCCGGCGGCAGGAAACCAGAATTCCGCCGTTTCTCAGTCGCGGGATAGGATCCACAGTCGATCCGTTGCAGCAGACACAGTCCAGTCGGCCCACAGCCCGAGATCGCCCCCGAGGCGTGAGGGACGTGATGACCGGCATGATCAGTACAGGAGGAATGAGCAGTATGATCGTCGATTCGGTCGACATGATCGACGTCGAGTGCCAACCCCTCCCCCGAGGAGCGGGTCATATGCGCCTCGACGGCAAGATGACAGACGCCCTCACAGTGTTGGGCAGAGGATTCCAGTCGACCCCAGAGACCCAGGCTTTGATGCGAGGTCTATCCTCGTTCAAGGTTTGATCGACAGGAACAGGGCTCATCGAGAGGGCCACAACAGAGATGCGCCTGCCAGCAGCAGTAGAGTACGTGTTTCAGGGCCAGAGAGCTTCAGTCGAGCCATCAGGGCCGCAGTGATTCCTCCCAATTTCAGGATGGCAACTGGAGTCAGCAAGTTCCCTTGCGAGTCCAAGCCTGACACTTGGCTCGAAGATTACCGAGTGGCTGTACAGATTTGCGGTGGCAATAATGAAGTGGCCATGAAGCATTTGCCTCTTATGTTGGAGGGCTCAGCCAGAGCATGGTTGAATCAGTTGGCACCTAGCAGCATTTACACCTGGGAGGACCTCTCCCGACTGTTTGTCACGACCTTTGAAGGAACATGCAAACGACCTGCAGGCCTCACAGAGTTACGGTCTTGTGTGCAGAAGCCGAATGAAACACTGAGGGATTACATCCAGAGGTGGATCACGCTGCACCACACAGTTGAGAACGTGCCAGACCATCAAGCAGTTTGCGCTTTCAAAGAGGGCGTTAAGTACAGAGAGTTGAATCTGAAGTTCGGTCGAACTGGAGAGATGTCTCTGAATCAGATGATGGAGATCGCCACCAAGTACGCTAATGGTGAAGACGAAGACCGACTCCGAAGCGGCAAGCTCAAAGCGGTCGCCCAAGAAACTGGAGGAAACTCCACTCGGGAACAGAAGCGGAAGACCGAGCCAGCTGCTCCCGGGAAGGCCCTAGCCGTTGCCCAGGGAAACTTTAAGGGGAAACCCAAGGGCACCTGGAAGCCCAAGAAGGTCAAAGATCAAGACGGGAATGATGTTCTGGACTTACCGTGTCACATCCACACTAAGAAAGACGAAGAGGGTAATTTTATTTACCCAAAGCATACCACTCGACAGTGCCGGCTCCTGATCCAGCAGTTCCAGGGCAAGCAGCCCAAAGATAAGGAAAAAGAGCCAGACAGGATTGAAGACAAAGAAGACAGTGACGATGGATACCCCCAGATCAATTCCACCCTGATGATTTTTGCTGATGTTGAGAGCAAGAGTCGACTGAAAGTCATTAACCGTGAGGTGAACATGGTTGCCCCGGCAACACCCAATTACCTGAAGTGGTCGCAGACTGCCATCACATTCGACCAGTCGGATCACCCGACGCACATTGCCACCCCTGGGAGGCAAGCTTTGGTGGTCGACCCAGTCGTTGAAGGCACTCGACTGACCAAAGTATTGATGGACGGTGGCAGTGGCCTGAACATACTGTACTCTGAGACTTTGAAAGGGATGGGCATTCCGATGTCCAGACTTAGTACCAGCAACATGAGCTTCCATGGAGTCATTCCTGGGAAGAAAGCCGAGTCGCTCGGCCAGATTGCTCTTGATGTAGTTTTCGGTGGTTCAAAGAATTACCGCAAGGAAAGGTTGACATTCGAAGTTGTGGACTTCCAGAGTGCCTATCATGCCATTTTGGGTAGGCCAGCTTACGCACGCTTCATGGCTCGACCATGTTACGTGTATCTCAAACTGAAGATGCCTGGCCCCAAAGGTGTGATCACTGTTACTGGTAGCCGAAAGAAAGCAGAAGAATGCTTTCAGAAAGGCTCAAAGATCGCTGACGCTCAGATGGCAGTAGTCGAGCTGAAAGAGTACCAAAAGACTGCCGATCTGAGTGAATTGCTGCGAGCCAAGAAGCCCGCCTCAGAATCAGCTTTTCAGTCGGCTGGTGAAACAAAGACAGTCCACATTCACCCGACCGACCCCGACGCTGCTCCGACTCACATCTCGACGACACTCGACTCCAAATAGGAAGAAGCGCTCATCCAGCTCCTCCGTGAGAACTGGGATATCTTTGCATGGAAACCCTCTGACATGCCTGGAGTTCCCAGAGAGCTGGCTGAGCACCGTCTACGAGTCGACCCAAAATTCAAGCCTGTGAAGGAACATCTCCGACGGTCTGCCATCCAGAAGAAGCAAGCCATTGGCGAGGAAGTGGCTCGGCTCTTAGCAGCAGAGTTCATCCGAGAGATTTACCACTCCGAGTGGCTCGCCAATGTCGTCATGGTCCCCAAAAAGGACAAGTCGCTCCGCATGTGCATTGACTTCAAGCATATCAATCAGGCCTGCCCGAAAGATCATTTTCCCCTCCCTCGCATCGACCAAATAGTCGACTCGACTGTGGGGTGCGAGAGATTGTCTTTCCTAGACGCCTATTCCGGGTACCATCAGATCCGTCTGTATGGGCCCGACGAGATCAAAACAGCTTTCATCACTCCATTCGGGTGCTTCTGTTACGTCACCATGCCGTTCGGCCTCAAGAACGCCGGAGCCACGTTCATGAGAATGATTCAGAAGTGTTTACTCACTCAAATCAGTCGGAATGTGGAGGCATACATGGACGATATCGTGGTCAAGTCCCGAAAAGGTTCCGACCTGCGGGCTGACCTTGCTGAAACCTTTGCCAATCTCAGGAGGTATGATATCAAGCTCAATCCATCAAAGTGCACATTCGGAGTTCCAGGTGGAAAGTTACTCGGTTTTCTCATTTCCGAACGAGGGATCGATGCCAATCCTGAGAAAATTGGCACCATACTCTGGATGAAGCGTCCTGTACGCGTGCACGATGTCCAAAAGCTTACAGGCTGCTTGGCCGCTTTAAGTCGATTCATTTCTCGTCTCGGTGAAAAGGCGTTGCCTCTTTACCGACTGATGAAGAAGTCTGACAAATTCGAGTGGACTCCAGAAGCTGATGCAGCGTTTGCAGATCTCAAAGCTCTGCTCTCCACCCAGCCGGTGCTTGCTGCCCCAATCAGCAAAGAACCTTTGCTGCTTTACATTGCAGCCACAGGACAAGTTGTCAGTACAGTACTTACGGTCGAGCGGGAAGAGGAAGGAAAGGCCTTCAGAGTTCAGCGCCCAGTCTATTACGTATCTGAAGTTTTGACCCCTTCAAAACAAAGATACCCCCATTACCAGAAGCTTGTATATGGGATTTACATGACCACAAAGAAGGTTGCACATTACTTCTCTGACCACTCCATTACAGTCGTCAGCGACGCCCCACTGTCAGAGATTCTGCACAACAGAGATGCAACTGGTCGAGTGGCCAAGTGGGCGATTGAACTCCTTCCCTTAGATATCAAGTTCGAGGCAAAGAAGGCTATCAAGTCCCAAGCAATCGCAGATTTCATCGCCGAGTGGATTGAACAGCAACTTCCGACTCAAGTTCACTCGGAGCACTGGACCATGTTCTTCGATGGATCTAAGATGCTTAATGGTTCCGGTGCGGGAGTAGTCTTAGTCTCCCCCCGAGGAGATAAGCTCAGATATGTTCTCCAGATTCACTTTGATTCCTCCAATAATGAAGCAGAGTATGAAGCACTTTTGTATGGGTTGCGCATGGCCATTTCACTCGGCGTCCGTCGCCTCATGGTCTATGGCAATTCAGATTTAGTGGTTAATCAAGTGATGAAGGAGTGGGACGTCAGAAGTCCGGCTATGACCGGTTACTGCAACGCAGTAAGAAAGCTAGAAAAGAAATTTGAGGGGTTGGAGCTTCATCACATTCCCCGACTGAAAAATCAGGCAGCTGATGATCTGGCAAAGATAGGTTCCAAGAGGGAAGCCATTCCCATCAACGTGTTCCTGGAACACATCCACTCGCCGTCAGTCCAAGAAGATCCCTTCACAGAAGAAACCCCGCAGCCGAAAAGTGCCACAGATCCGACTGGAGTCGAAGTTCCTGCTGTGGTCGACCTAATCATGGAAGTCTTGGCGGTCACTCCCGACTGGACGGTACCGTACATCGCGTATATCCTAAGAAAAGAACTCCCGGAGGACGAAGAAGAGGCTCGACAGATCGTCCGTCGATCCAAGGCCTTCACAGTCATAAAAGGACAGTTGTACAGAGAAAGTGCGACTGGAATCGGTCAGAAGTGCATAACACCGGAAGAAGGTCAGATGATCCTTGATGAGATCCACTCGGGGACCTGTGGCCACCATGCGTCCTCTCGGACCATTGTGGCCAAAGCATACCGAGCGGGATTTTACTGGCCAAGAGCAAATGAGATGGCAAAGGAGATAGTCGACAAGTGTGAGGGGTGTCAGTTCTACTCCAACATGTCACGCAAGCCCGCATCAGCCCTGAAGACCATTCCACTCGTCTGGCCCTTCGGTGTCTGGGGACTGGACATGGTCGGTCCTCTGAGAATAGGCAGGAGCGGTTTCACCCATGTGCTTGTGGCAGTCGACAAGTTTACCAAATGGATTGAAGCTAAACCCATCAAGAACCTCGATGCTTGCACTGCTATTAGTTTCGTCAGAGGACTAACATTCAGATATGGAGTCCCTCACAGCATCATCACTGACAATGGGTCAAACTTCGATTCAGACCAGTTCAGAGCCTTTTGCGCCTCTCAAGGCACTCGAGTCGACTATGCATCAGTCGCCCATCCCCAGTCGAATGGACAAGCTGAAAGAGCAAATGGTCTGATCCTCAAAGGACTAAAACTTCGACTAATGCGTGATCTCAAGCACGCGGCAGGTGCCTGGGTCGACGAGCTTCCGTCAGTTCTGTGGGGATTAAGGACCACCCCTAACCGGTCGACTGGAAGAACCCCATTCTTTCTTGTTTATGGAGCCGAAGCCGTTCTGCCAAGTGATCTCCTTCACAACGCTCCCCGAGTCGAGCTTTACACCGAAGATGAAGCAGAACAGGCTCGGCAAGATGCAGTAGACCTCCTGGAAGAAGAAAGAGAGATGGCCATGATCAGATCGACCATTTATCAGCAAGACTTGCGTCGATTCCATGCCCGGCATGTGAAGAGTCGAGCCTTCCAAGAAGGAGATCTGGTCCTCCGAGTGGATCAACAGAAACCACACAAGCTTGCTCCTACTTGGGAAGGCCCCTTCATCATCACCAAAGTCCTCCACAACGGAGCGTATCACCTCTACAACGTTGATCGCCAGATCGACGAGCCGCGAGCTTGGAACGCGGAGCTGCTCCGCCACTTTTACACTTAAGTTCCTTCCTATAAAGATGTAATAAGAGAAACTTCCGCAGTTCATTTTTATCAAAGTCAAGAGTGTTCCAATGATTGCTGTCACTTTTGTTTACATACGAAAACCCCCAGTGGGTGACTTAGCCGCGAATCCGTTTCGCCTAAGTTCAAAAAAAAATCCTACCGAGTGGAGAGCAAACCTCCCACTCGGGGGCTTAGCTACAGTCCAGCACTCGCCTAAGTTCTCCTACGAAGAGACTTAGCTGCAGTCAGCACTCGCCTAAGTTTGAAAAATCCTACCGAGTGGAGAGCAAACCTCCCACTCGGGGGCTTAGCTGCAGTCCAGCACTCGCCTAAGTTCTCCTATGAAGAGACTTAGTTGTAGTCAGCACTCGCCTAAGTTTGAGAAATCCTACCGAGTGGAGAGCAAACCTCCCACTCGGGGGCTTAGCTGCAGTCCAGCACTCGCCTAAGTTCTCCTACGAAGAGACTTAGCTGCAGTCAGCACTCGCCTAAGTTTGAAAAATCCTACCGAGTGGAGAGCAAACCTCCCACTCGGAGGCTTAGCTGCAGTCCAGCACTCGCCTAAGTTCTCCTACGAAGAGACTTAGCTGCAGTCAGCACTCGCCTAAGTTTGAAAAATCCTACCGAGTGGAGAGCAAACCTCTCACTCGGGGGCTTGGCGGCAGTCCAGCACTCACCTAAGTTCTCCTACGAAGAGACTTAGCTGCAGTCAGCACTCGCCTAAGTTTGAAAAATCCTACCAAGTGGAGAGCAAACCTCCCACTCGAGGGCTTAGCTGCAGTCCAGCACTCACCTAAGTTCTCCTATGAAGAGACTTGGCTGCAGTCAGCACTCGCCTAAGTTTGAAAAATCCTACCGAGTGGAGAGCAAACCTCCCACTCGGGGGCTTAGCTGCAGTCCAGCACTCGCCTAAGTTCTCCTACGAAGAGACTTAGCTGCAGTCAGCACTCGCCTAAGTTTGAAAAATCCTACCGAGTGGAGAGAAAACCTCCCACTCGGGAGCTTAGCTGTAGTCCAGCACTCGCCTAAGTTCTCCAACAAAGAGACTTAGCTGCAGTCAGCACTCGCCTAAGTTTGAAAAATCCTACCGAGTGGAGAGCAAACCTCCCACTCGGGGGGCTTAGCTGCAGTCCAGCACTCGCCTAAGTTCTCCTACGAAGAGACTTAGCTGCAGTCAGCACTCGCCTAAGTTTGAAATCCTACCGAGCGAGAGCAAACCTCCCGCTCGGAGGCTTAGCTGCAGCCCAGCGCTCGCCTAAGTATGAAACACATCTCATTTCCCAAGGACGACGAGGGGCAGGTCGACCGCCACATCCTCCTGGAGAGCTTCGCTACAAATACAATGTGCGCTCCGTCCCACTCTACAGTAACAGGGTGTAGATCGACTACTACCTTCTCCTTCGGAGCTGCGCCACAGACACAAAGTTATTTCGAGTGAAGAGCAAATTCCACTCGACGGGTCATCCACAAAGAGATTCAACGACAAATCAAGTTCAAATAAAGCCTAAAAGGTCCCGGAGACCTCAGATCAAAGTACTCGAGCCCCCGGCTCGGCAGAGTTTAACTGTTACACTTCCACTCGGCATTCCGAGGCAAATTTAAGGCAGAGTTTAACGGATTAGAAAATACACTCGGCATTCCGAGGCAAGTTTTTTCATTCCTCGGGAGGAGGAGGACTGGCAGGGGCGACAAACTCATCCAAGTCGATCCCGTCTGCGATACGGGTAGCAGCAGCAATAAATGTCTCCATGAAGTCCTGGAAGTTGTGCTTCCTCATGTTGGCGACTTGGACGGCGGCCAGCTTCTCCTCCCGCACTTCCTTGCAATGGACGCGGACCAGAGACAGAGCCACGTCAGCGCCACACCGAGCTGAAGACTTCTTCGACTCCTGCACTCGGTCAGGGATTCTGTTGAGTCGAGTCATCAGAGACTCGAGATCATTCTGGAGCGTAGACTCTGGCCAAAGCGTCGGGTCGATCCGCGTCATGGCAACCTTCAGTCGAGCCAAGTAATCCACGAAGCCATCAACACGAGATTCCAGTCGGAGCAGGTTCATGGCAGCTTCGTCTTTCACCGGAGAGTTGATTGGATCCAAACCTGTTTCGATCCGCCCAGTCTCCTCTTCAAAGTTCTGGCAAAGTTCTGCATACACGACCCAAGGATAAGTCAAATTTCGTAAAACTGAGTCGACACAAAAAAACAGTCGGAACTGAATGTGCACCTTCGAGCTTGATGTACAACTTCTTGGCAAAACTCCTCAAGTAGCCCTCCAGGTCGTCCCTCCTACGAGCGATGCCTTCCATCTTCTCGCCCAAGAGGAGGTTCTCCTTCTTCCAATTTGCAGTCAACCTGTTGGCTTCATTCAGAGCGGTCTGCAACCTGGTATTCTCTTTTTCCAATTGGTCGACCGAAGCCAGCTTCTGTGTGGCCAGAGCAGTCTTGTCATCAGCCTCCTTACGGGCAGCAGCCAAGTCCTGATCCTTCTTCGCCAGAGCTTCTTTCAGTTTTTCTGCAAAAAAATGATGATTGAGTCGGAGAAAGCGAAAAGATACTCAAGCCCAAAAACTAACCAGTCGACAAAGGCGTCTTACCTGCGGCGCCGTCTCTGACCTTCTGCAGCTCTGTCCTGGCTAGCTCCAGATCAAGGTTCATTTGAATTTGCTGCTTCTCCAAGTCAGCCAAGCGGGTTCCAAGATCACAAGATCTCTGAAGTCAAAGGGGAGGAGTTACAATTTCAGTAAAAAAAAGCAACAAAGGCAATAAATACTAAGACTACGGTCGACTACCAGCAGTCCACCATAGTCTCGGGGACTACACCCAGTGCGTGCACTTAGCGTGTCCCCACTGGTTCCTATCCCACCCGACCGACCCCTGAAGTCGAGTCCAAGACAAGTTGCTTCCGAGCAGCTAAGAGACAATAATGGAGTTTCTAAAACTACAGTAGCCTCGGGGACTACACCCAGTGGGTGCACTCAGCGTGCCCCCACAGTAAAAAAAAGAAGAAAGAGAAAGGCGTCGACTGCCCTTAGTCGACAGGATACCGTTCCATTCGACATGACCCGATCAGACAGAGCGAAGAAACTCAACTACAACGACTCAATTTAAAGACTACAGTCGACTGCCAGCAGTTCACCGTAGTCTCGGGGAATACACCCAGTGGGTGCACTTAGCGTGCCCCCACTCGTCCAAGAATTGGCAAACACACCCAGTGGGTGTACAAACTTAAAGATCTTCGGAAAAGAGATTCTTCAAAGGACATATCGAAACAGACCAAGTGTTGAAGTCGACTGACCTGGACATTGCTCTAAAGAGCCGAGCTTGCGTCGTAAGCCGCCTGGCAAGCCTCCCAAGCCACTTTCATCTGTTCCATCATGATTCCAGCCTGGCGCACAGCCTCCTTCGTAGCAGCCGCTTGGTCCTCAGGGACGGGGTACGCAGCAAAAAGCGAAGACGGATCCGCAGTCGACGCTGAAGGCCCCACACTCGTCAGAGGAACAGCGAAAGTCACGGAAGCCCGAGTGGGTTCGCCATCGTCCCGAACTACGGCCTCAGGCGCCGGAGTGGATTGCGGAGTCTTGCTAGCCAATGCCTTCTTCTTCCTCTTCACCCTCAGTGGTTCGTTGTCGTCGTCGTCCGGGAGGTCAATAACATGAGGAGGAGCTGCAAGGAAAACATTCAATCGACCAGAGTCGCAATAAAGTTTCAGTCGACTCGAAAGCAAGACGTCAGTGATCGTACCATGGTTGGAGGTGACAGCGTCCTCCATCTCTTGGTCGTCGTTCCTGGCGGAGACCTCAGAAGTTGCACCACTGCAAATCTCGAAAGTTAGTTAGTTGGCCCAGTGAATCGACCAAGGATCCGTCCACAGTCGACAAAGGAAAGCAAGTGTTATTGTTACCCAGAAATGGTGGGAATAGCTATCTTCATCTTGGGCAAGGCCTTGGGCGGCTTGGATGGCGTCGCTCGTGGGTGCTTGGGAGCCTTCCCGGTCGGCGGAGGAGAAGAAGTCCGAGGGCGTTTCGACGACTGCCCAACAGGAGCAGTCGCCTTGCCACGTTCCTGCGCTGGATCGTGGGTGAGCTTGGATCGCCCCTCCGGGCGGGAGGGTTCAGCCTCCTCCTCCTCTTCACTGGAGAAGATGTCGTCGCCTTCCTCTCCCTCACCGTCGGACTCCCACTCGCCCTGGTCGTCCCCGCTCTCGCCTCCGCTCCCCTCACCTTCCTTAGTCGACCCTTGTGCCCCGTTGGGCGTCGAGTACATCTCAGTGGTCGCCTGGAAGACAACAGACAGGACGAAAGTCAATCGACTTACCCAAAGAAGACCAATACAGAAGGCCAGATATCCGACACAAAGACATACCTGATCCACTTCATATGAGTTGTCGAGTGGAATTACCCTTCTGGCTCCTCGGGGGTTGTCTTTGTTCCCTGTGATGCTTGACAGCCACCCCTCCAGCATCTCGTTGGTGACCTCCTCCGGGTGGATCCGAGTGGTGTCGTCAAGGCCAGAATACAGCCACATCGGGTGGTCTCGCGCCTGGAGCGGTTGGATGCGCCTCTGGAGAAAGACCTCTAACAGGTCCATCCCAGGCACCCCCTCACGGACAAGCTCAACCACTCGACCCGCCAATACCTTGACTTGGGCCTTTTCCTCCGGTGTGACTTTCAGAGAGACAGGCTTCTCGGCTCGGTCGAGAGAAAAAGGAGGAAGACCGGTCGACTGTCCGGGGGTCGCCTGGTCCTGGCAGTAGAACCAGGCCGACTGCCAGCCGCGGACCGACTCCGAGAAGGTGATAGAGGGGAAACAGCTCTTCCCCCTCGTCTGGATCGCCAGGCCCCCGCACAGCTAGATCACTTGCGTCTTCTCATCACTGACTTGGCCTTTTTAACCGACTGAGAGCGGCAAGTAAAAATATGCTTGAAAAGGCCCCAATGCGGACGGCAACCCAGGAAGGCCTCGCACATGGAAATGAACGCGGCAAGATAGACTATGGAGTTGGGGGTAAAGTGATGGAGCTGTGCTCCGAAGAAATTCAAGAAGCTCCGGAAGAATGGATGGGGAGGCAGAGAAAACCCTCGGTCGATGTGGGTGGCGAGGAGCACGCACTCACCGTTGCGGGGTTGAGGTTCGATCTCCCCCCCCCCCGGGAGACGCGCAGCCTCGTGGGGAATGGCTCCTCCCTCGACCATGTCGTCGAGATCTTCCTGCCGGAGCACCGATGGCATCCAGTCGCCCTGAATCCAACCCTTGGGCAGGGCGGTCTGGGAGGAAGATCCGCCTCGTGCAGACCTCTTTCCTTTCCCCGCCACCGCCACCTTCTTCGCGCGCTCCAAAGCAGTGGTCTTGCCCTTCACCATCGTCGCCGGCGAGGTCTCACACGGGCTAACGGCGCTAGGGTACAGCCGAAGGTCACGGGAGGGCTGGCGAAGGGAGAGAGGACGAAGGAAGAAGAAGAGAAGCGCACGGCTTGGAAACCCCGAGCCGGCAACTTATAAGGGGCCGCTCCCGAGTGGCTGACTGGTAGGCCCAGGCAGTCCAGTCAAATCCCGCAGCAGACGCGCGCGTAGTACGTGGCGAAAAAGGCGACGCGAGGATCGAGGAGTTTCCGCTTTATCACTTCCGATTACTGCGGCTGCTCCCGTCCCGCGCGCTTCCCAAAATCCGAATCCCGTGAGATCCGCG
The DNA here is from genome assembly GCF_056163025.1 of Triticum urartu. NCBI lineage: Eukaryota > Viridiplantae > Streptophyta > Magnoliopsida > Poales > Poaceae > Triticum > Triticum urartu. The sequence continues at coordinate 270,193,935 of NC_141879.1, read as the reverse complement.
GGCCGTAGAACCACTTGCCAAAAACAGAGTATCCCGCTCGCACCAACACTCAGCATGTCGCAAGCAAAGTTATTCATTCGACGGAGGGCCTGGAATGGATCAAGGCAACTGAAAGAGGTTGATGACGTCATCCATGACAACTGACCCTAAACGAGGCACTCATACAGCCCCAAAGAACCAGTCGGAAAGGATCCCCAACTCTTTCCCCACTCTCACCTCGATCCATTCGGGGGCTAATGATGAAGCTATGTACCTAGAGTAGGGGCACGGACCCGTCCAAAGAGCCCTACCCAAGGACATCCCTAGAAGAAATCACCTATCAATCGACTTGAAGGTACTCCACTCGACAGGTTCAAGACACTCGACCGAGAAGCTACCACTCGACCAAGAAGCTAATCACTCGACCACCAGGAGACCTACAGTCATTCCGTAGGCAAACGGTCAGTTGTTAAGTAGTCTTCATGGCCATCATAGCACTTTATTAGAGGCGTTACCAGTAACGCCCAATCTTAAATGTACCTTAAACCCTGCATTACTGAGGGCAGGAGGGGGCCGGCGAACTCTATATAGGCCACCCTCCTCCTCAGTATGGAGGGTTCGCACCCCTGTAATCCATACACACATAATCCAGTCGACCGCCTCCGGGCTCCGAGACGTAGGGCTATTACTTCCTCCGAGAAGGGCCTGAACTCGTAAACCTCGCGTGTAACAACTTCCCCCTAGCTAGGATCTAGCCTCTCCATACTCACCCCCCTACATCACTGTCAGAGTCAGAACCACGACAGTGATGCTTAACCAAAATCCTATGTCTTCGAGTGAAGACTATGAGAGGAAATCTTGTTCAGAGTTGGACAAGTTAGCTTTGCTTATAGCCCAAGTAAAGTTGCCGTGTGTGTTTGAAATCTGACCGTTGGAACACGTGTCAGTTCCTTAGTGCCCAGGGTCATTTCGGACAAATTAGGTCGGGTTGCCTAGTGGCTATAAATAGCCCACCCCCTACAACCGTAAACGGTTGGCTGCTCAGAGTTAAAGTACGGCTTTTGTCGTTTGAGAGCAACCCACCTTGAAGCCTTTGAGAGAGAATTCCTTGAGAGGATAAAGCCCTAACCACCCAGAGCCAAAGAGTGTTAGGCATCACTTAAGTCTTCTTGTCTGTGTGATCTGAAGACTCATTACACTTGAGGACTGTGAATCCTCCAGCCGGTTAGGCGTCGCGTTCTGAGCATCCAAGAGTCATTGTGGATTGCCGGTGAATGAAGTCTGTGAAGGTTTGGAAGTCTACCTTGAAGACTTACCAGAGTAATTGGGCGAGGACTGGTGTCCTTAGCTCAAGGGGAATAAGGTGAAGACGAGGTCTTCTGAGTTGAATCTCAGCCTCCCTAACCAGACGTACAGTTGTCACAGCAACTGGAACTGGTCCAACAAATCATTGTCTTCAACGAGTCACTGGTTTCATCCTTCCCTTCCCTTTACTTACTGTTGGCTCTTGTGAAGTAATTGTACGATAGCATCACCATTCGACTTCACTAAGTGATTACGTGTACTGATTGGCTTCTCAACATCTTCCTACCTGATCCTTACTGCCTAGCTGCTATTTGGCATTGTGCTTTCACTTCATTAAATACATGACTATGGTTTGCCTAGTGTAGTCTACCTTCCGCTGCATGATAATAGGTTTATTTCTATCGTTTGTCTTAGAAACTCACATGTTTTGAAGACTTTCATAAAAATCGCCTATTCACCCCCCCTGTAGTCGATCACTAGCACTTTCAATTGGTATCAGAGCAAGGTACTCCCTTGTTCTGTGTGATTCGGTTTAACCACCTGGAGTTTTAGCTATGTCGACTGCAGGGATAATTAAAGTCTCCGCTGCGTGCCCCGCCTTCGATGGAACTGAATATCCCTACTGGAAGAATAAGATGTGCATGCATCTTGAAGCCATTGATGTCGACCTATGGTATGTCATCAAGAACGGCGTTCCCAAGGTTGGAGAAGGTGTCACTGCTGCTGATGTCAAGAAGTTCATTCAACTGGACTCTACTACCAAGAATATCATCTGTGGTCATCTGACCAAAGGACAGTATGGCCGCGTGAGTGCTTTGGAAACATCTAAGCTAGTCTGGGACTGGCTATCCAAGGTCAGCGAAGGCGTCTCAACCCAGAGAGATCAGAGAATCAGTGTCCTTCGCAACCTCTTCAACCGCTTCAAGAGAAATGACAATGAGAATGTCCAGCTCACGTTTGATCGACTCACTGACATCACAAATGAGCTTCAAGCCCTCGGCGCTACTGAGATCACCAAGCATGAAGTCGTCAAGACACTCCTGAGATCACTTGACAGTTCGTTTGACACCCTAGCCCTGATGATTCAAGAACGTCCTGATTTCAAGACACTCGATCCGTCTGAGATACTTGAAAGGCTCAACACACACGAGTTTCAGCTTTCTGAGAAAAGAGACATCTATGGTCCCAACTATGGGCGAACTCGTGCCTTGAAGGCAAAGGCTGTCTCCTCATCTGAAGAAGAATCTGACAGCAGTTCTGATGATCCTGAAGACATTGGAAGGGAGCTTGCTATGCTTGTGAAGAAGTTCCAAAAATTCACCAAGAAGAAGGGCCTCAGAAAGTCGTCACGATCAAGCTCAAGGAATGATGAAGCTTCTGCTCATGACTACAAGAAGAGAACATGTCACAAGTGCAAGAAACCTGGCCACTACATCTCTGAGTGTCCAAAGTGGGACAATGAGAACAAGAAGAAGAAGAAGAGCAAGGAGTATGACTCTGATGACAAGAAGAAGAAGAAATACTCAAAATCTTCTTCCAAGTCTTCATCACACAAGAAGAGCTCATCTGGCAAGGCACGTGCGTTTGTTGGCAAGGAAATGGACTCTGAGGATGAGTCCGCTTCTGAGGAGGCGGAGGTGGAGTCTGAGGAGGAGTCCGATTCTGGCATTGCAAGTCTGGCTACAGCATACGTTGCCAAGTCCATCTTCAACACTGAAGAAAATGACTTCATCACCGACACCGATGCAAATGAAAAGGACTACTCCGCTCCTTCCTACTGCTTCATGGCACGTGGTGCCAAGGTAAACACACGCACTACTCACTATCAAACATCTAGTGACGATGACTCTGATTGTGTTTCCAAACCCAGCTACAAAACACTTGCTAAAATTGCAACTAAACAACAGAAAACCATGGAACACATTCAAAAACTGTTAGACAAAAGCGATGATATGTTAGACGCTGAAATGACTCGATCTCAGTCCTTAATTGAAGACATAAAAAATCTTCACGTTAAGTATGAGGAACTTGAAAGTCGTCATGAAACGCTCTCAACAGCTCATGAAAGGCTTTCCTATGATTATCTTCAAAGGAAGCAAGATCTTGAGAAATTGAGAGCGGCTCATGAAGATCTTCAAAAAGAAAACAAGTCACTTCACGCCGAATAGATCAGTTCAGCTCAGGAAGGATTTGAACCACCATGTCTTAAATGTATTGAGCGTGATAATGCTACTTCTGTTGCTGAATGTTCTACTGCTGCTACTGTTGCAATATCTTCAACTGTTGATGTGGAAACTAACCCCTCTGCTGAGGACACCACTGCTATTGCTGATGAGAATGCTAGGTTGAAGACACTGCTTGAAACAGGGATGTACAAAAGTCTCAAAGGGCATCAGACACTATGTGATGTCCTCAAAAGGCAGATCCTGAACCGAAACCCTAGGAAAGAGGGTGTTGGGTTCGTAAGGAAAATGAATGATGATGGCTCTTACTGGAAACCTGAGCAGTACCCCAAAACCACATGGGTTGCTGCAAAGGAACCTTCAGCAGATCCATCCACTCTATCTGGCTTCACTTGTGCTAACCCCATTGTTATTGATGAATCCTTTGATGCAAACTATAAACTGTGACTTCTTCCGAGAAGGGCCTGAACTCGTAAACCTCGCGTGTAACAACTTCCCCCTAGCTAGGATCTAGCCTCTCCATACTCACCCCTCTACATCACTGTCAGAGTCAGAACCACGACAGTGATGCTTAACCAAAATCCTATGTCTTCGAGTGAAGACTATGAGAGGGAATTTTGTTCAGAGTTGGACAAGTCAGCTTTGCTTATAGCCCAAGTAAAGTTGCATGTGAGTTTGAAATCTGACCGTTGGAACACGTGTCAGTCCTTAGTGACCCAGGGTCATTTCGGACAAACCAGGTCGGGTTGCCTAGTGGATATAAATAGCCCACCCCCTACAACCATAAACGGTTGGCTGATCAGAGTTAAAGTACGGCTTTTGTCGTTTGGGAGCAACCCACCTCGAAGCCTTTGAGAGAGAATTCCTTGAGAGGATAAAGCCCTAACCACCCAGAGCCAAAGAGTGTTAGGCATCACTTAAGTCTTCTTGTCTGTGTGATCTGAAGACTCATTACACTTGAGGACTGTGAATCCTCCAGCCGGTTAGGCGTCGCGTTCTGAGCATCCAAGAGTCATTGTGGATTGCCGGTGAACGAAGTCTGTGAAGGTTTGGAAGTCTACCTTGAAGACTTACCAGAGTAATTGGGCGAGGACTGGGTGTCCTTAGCTCAAGGGGAATAAGGTGAAGTCGAGGTCTTCTGAGTTGAATCTCAGCCTCCCTAACCAGACGTACAGTTGTCACAGCAACTGGAACTGGTCCAACAAATCATTGTCTTCAACGAGTCACTGGTTTCATCCCTCCCTTCCCTTTACTTATTGTTGGCTCTTGTGAAGTAATTGTACGATAGCATCACCATTCGACTTCACTAAGTGATTACATGTACTGATTGGCTTCTCAACATCTTCCTACCTGATCCTTACTGCCTAGCTGCTATTTGTCATTGTGCTTTCACTTCATTAAATACATGACTATGGTTTTCCTAGTGTAGTCTACCTTCCGCTGCATGATAATAGGTTTATTTCTATCGTTTGTCTTCGAAACTCACATGTTTTGAAGACTTTCATAAAAATCGCCTATTCACCCCCCCTCTAGTCGATCACTAGCACTTTCACTATATCAAGAACGATAAAATCTACGGGCACATAATTCCTATTTGCAACAATAAGAACATCATTAATTCTTCCCATAGGTTTATTAATAGTGGAATCCACAAGGTGCAAGTTTGGAGAGCAATCATCAAAATCACGGAAACCTAACAAATCACACAAAGTCTTTGGAATCGTGGAAACACTAGCACCCAAATCACACAAAGCAGAGAATTCATGATCTTTAATTTTAATTTTAAAAGTAGGTTCCCACTCATCATAAAGTTTTCTAGAAATAGAAACTTCCAACTCAAGTTTTTCTTCATAAGATTGCATCAAAGCATCAACGATATGTTTAGTAAAAGCTTTATGTTGGCTATAAGCATGAGGAGAATTTAGCACGGATTACAACAAGGAAATACAATCTATCACAGAGCAGTTATCATAATTAAATTCCTTGAAATCCAAAATAGTGGGTTCATCAATATTTAAAGTTTTGATCTCTTCAATCCCACTTTTATCAATTTTAGCATCAAGATCTAAAAACTCCGAATTCTTGGAATGCCTTCTAGGTAAAGGTGGATCATATTCAGTCCCATCATTATCAAGATTAATATTGCAAAACAAAGATTTAATAGGGGACACATCAATAACTTTTAGATCTTCATCTTTATTATCATGGAAACTAGAAGAACACGCTCTTATAAAGGAATCTTTCTTAGCACGCATCCTAGCGGTTCTTTCTTTGCACTCATCAATGGAAATTCTCATGGCTTTGAGAGACTAATTGATATCATGCTTAGGTTGAATAGATCTAAATTTCAAAGAATCAACATCAAGAGAAATTCTATCAACGTTCCTAGCCAACTCATCAATCTTAAGCAATTTTTCTTCAATCAAAGCATTGGAATTCTTTTGTGAAGTAATAAATTCTTTAATATTAGATTAAAAATCAGAGGGCATTTTATTACAATTCCCATAAGAATTGTTGGTGGAATTACCATAATTATTAGAGGAATTACTAGGATAAGGCCTAGGATTAAAGTTTCCTCTATACGCGTTGTTACCAAAATTGTTCCTACCAACAAAATTCACATCCATAGATTCATTATTATTCTCAATCAAAGTAGACAAAGGCATATCATTAGGATCAGAAGAAACACTTTTATTAGGAAATAATTTCATAAGTTCATCCATCTTTCCACTCAAAACACTAATTTCTTCTATCGCATGCACTTTCTTATTAGTAGATCTTTCAGTGTGCCATTGAGAATAATTAACCATAATATTATCTAGGAGTTTAGTAGCTTCTCCTAAAGTGATTTCCATAAAAGTGCCTCCCGCGGCCGAATCTAAAAGGTTTCTAGAAGCAAAATTGAATCCGGCATAAATTTTTTGTATAATCATCCGCAAATTCAAACCATGAGTAGGGCAATTACGTATCATTAATTTCATCCTCTCCCAAGCTTGTGCAACATGTTCATGATCAAGTTGCTTAAAATTCATAATATCGTTTCTAAGAGAGATGATCTTAGCGGGAGGAAAATACTTAGAGATAAAAGCATATTTGCACTTATTCCATGAATCAATACTATTTTTAGGCAAAGACAAAAACCAAGCTTTAACACGATCTCTAAGCGAAAAAGGAAATAGCTTCAATTTAACAATATCATTGTCCACATCGTTCTTCTTTTGCATATCACACAAATCAACGAAGCTATTTAGATGGGTAGCGGCATCTTCACTAGGAAGGCCGGAAAACGGATCTTTCATGACAAGGTTCAGCAAGGCAGCATTAATTTCACGAGATTCAGCATCGGTAACAGAAGCAATCGGAGTGCTAATAAAATCATTGTTGTTGGTATTGGTAAAGTCACACAATTTAGTATTATCTTGAGCCATCATGACAAGCAAGCAATCCAACACACAAGCAAACAAGAAAAGGGCAAAAGGAGGCAAATAGAGAAAGAGAGGGAGGATAGAGAGAGAGGGAGAGAGAGAGGGCGAATAAAACAGCAAGGGTGAAGTGGGGGAGAGGAAAACGAGAGGCAAATGGCAAATAATGTAATGCGGGAGATAAGGGTTTGTGATGGGTACTTGGTATGTTGACTTTTGCGTAGACCTCCCCGGCAACGGCGCCAGAAATCCTTCTTGCTACCTCTTGAGCATGGCGTTGGTTTTCCCTTGAAGAGGAAAGGGTGATGCAGCAAAGTAGCGTAAGTATTTCCCTAAGTTTTTGAGAACCAAGATATCAATCCAGTAGGAGGCTACGCGCGAGTCCCTCGCACCTGCACAAAACAAATAAATCCTCGCAACCAACGCGATAAGGGGTTGTCAAACCCTACATGGTCACTTACGAGAGTGAGATCTGATAGATATGATAAGATAATATTTTTGGTATTTTTATGATAAAGATGCAAAGTAAAATAAAAGCAATGAAAATAACTAAGTATTGGAAGATTAATATGATGAAGATACACCCGGGGGCCATAGGTTTCACTAGTGGCTTCTCTCAAGAGCATAGGTATTTTACGGTGGATGAAAAAATTACTATTCAGCAATTGACAGAATTGAGCATAGTTATGAGAATATCTAGGTATGATCATGTATATAGGAATCATGTTTGAGACAAGTAGACCGACTCCTGCCTGCATCTACTACTATTACTCCACACATCGACCGCTATCCAGCATGCATCTAGAGTATTAAGTTCATAAGAACAGAGTAACGCCTTAAGCAAGATGACATGATGTTGAGGGATAAATTCATGCAATATGATAAAAAAACCATCTTGTTATCCTCGATGGCAACAATACAATACGTGCCTTGTTGCCCCAACTGTCACTGGGAAAGGACACCACAAGATTGAACCCAAAGCTAAGCACTTCTCCCATTGCAAGAAAGATCAATCTAGTAGGCCAAACCAAACTGATAATTCGAAGAGACTTGCAAAGATAACCAATCATACATAAAATAATTCAGAGAAGATTCAAATATTGTTCATAGATAAACTTGATCATAAACCCACAATTCATCGGTCTCAACAAACACACTGCAAAAGAAGATTACATCGAATAGATATCCACAAGAGAGGGGGAGAAATTTGTATTGAGATCCGAAAAGAGAGAAGAAGCCATCTAGCAAATAACTATGGACCCGTAGGTCTGAGGTAAACTACTCACACTTCACCGGAGAGGCTATGGTGTTGATGTAGAAGCCCTCCGTGATCGATGCCGCCTCCGGCGGAGCTCCAGAACAGGCCCCAAGATGGGATCTCGTGGATACAGAAAGTTACGGTGGTGGAATTAGAGTTTTTGGCTCCATATCTGATCGTTTGGGGGTACGTAGGTATATATAGGAGGAAGAAGTACGTCGGTGGAGCAACAGGGGGCCCACGAGGGTGGAGGGCGCGCCTGGGGGGGTAGGCGCGCCCCCTACCTCGTGGCCTCCTTGTTAGTTGCTTGACATAGGGTCAAAGTCTCCTGGATCATGTTCGGTCAGAAAATCACGCTCCTGAAGGTTTCATTCCGTTTGGACTCCATTTGATATTCCTTTTCTTCGAAACCCTAAAATAGGCAAAAAATAGCAATTCTGGGTTGGGCCTCCGGTTAGTAGGTTAGTCCCAAAAATAATATAAAAGTGGATAATAAAGCCCAATAATGTCCAAAACAGTAGATAATATAGCATGGAGCAACCAAAAATTATAGATACATTGGAGACGTATCAAGCATCCCCAAGCTTAATTACTGCTCGTCCTCGAGTAGGTAAATGATAAAAACAGAATTTTTGATGTGGCATGCTACTAGGCATAATTTCAATGTAATTCTTCTTAATCGTGGCATGAATATTCAGATCCAAAAGATTCAAGATAAAAGTTTAATATTGACATAGAAATAATAATACTTCAAGCATACTAACTAAGCAATTATGTCTTCTCAAAATAACATGGCCAAAGAAAGTTATCCCTACAAAATCATATAGTCTGGCTATGCTCTATCTTCACCACACAAAGTATTTAAATCATGCACAACCCCGATGACAAGCCAAGCAATTGTTTCATACTTTTGACATTCTCAAAACTTTTTCAATCTTCACGCAATACATGAGCGTGAGCCATGGACATAGCACTTTAGGTGGAATAGAATGGTGGTTGTGGAGGAGACAAAAAGGAGAAGATAGTCTCACATCGACTAGGCGTATCAACGGGCTATGGAGATGCCCATCAATAGATATCAATGCGAGTGAGTAGGGATTGCCATGCAACGGATGCACTAGAGCTATAAGTATATGAAAGCTCAAAAAGAAGCTAAGTGGGTGTGCATCCAACTTGCTTGCTCACGAAGACCTAGGGCATTTTGAGGAAGCCCATCATTGGAATATACAAGCCAAGTTCTATAATGAAAGATTCCCACTAGTATATGAAAGTGACAACATAGGAGACTCTGTACTATGAAGATCATGGTGCTACTTTGAAGCACAAGTGTGGTAAAAGGATAGTAGCATTGTCCCTTCTCTCTTTTTCTCTCATTTTTTTATTTGGTCCTTCTGTTTTTTATTACCTCTTTTTTTTCGTCCGGAGTCTCATCCCGACTTGTGGGGGAATCATAGTCTCCATCATCCTTTCCTCACTTGGGACAATGCTCTAATAATGATGATCATCACACTTTTATTTTCTTACAACTCAAGAATTACAACCGATACTTAGAACAAAATATGACTCTATGTGAATGCCTCCGGCGGTTTACCGAGACATGCAATGACTCATGAGTGACATGTATGAAAGAATTATGAACGGTGGCTTTGCCACAAATACGATGTCAACTACATGATCATGCAAAGCAATATGACAATGATGAAGTGTGTCATGATAAACGGAACGGTGGAAAGTTGCATGGCAATATATCTCGGAATGGCTATGGAAATGCCATGATAGGTAGGTATGGTGGCTGTTTTGAGGAAGGTATATGGTGGGTGTATGATACCGGCGAAAGGTGCGCGGTATTAGAGAGGCTAGCAATGGTGGAAGGGTGAGAGTGCGTATAATCCATGGACTCAAAATTAGTCATAAAGAACTCATATACTTATTGCGAAAATCTACAAGTTATCAAAGCAAAGTATTACGCGCATGCTCCTAGGGGGATAGATTGGTAGGAAAAGACCATCGCTCATCCCCGACCGCCACTCATAAGGAGGACAATCAATAAATAAATCATGCTCTGACTTCATCACACAATGGTTCACCATACGTGCATGCTACGGGAATCACAAACTTTAACACAAGTATTTCTCAAATTCACAACTACTCAACTAGCATGACTCTAATATCACCATCTCCATATCTCAAAACAATTATCAAGTATCAAACTTCTCATAGTATTCAACACACTCAGAAGAGAATTTTATTATTAATCTTGTATACCTAGCATATTAGGATTATTTAAGAAATTTACCATGCTATTTAAGAATCTCAAAATAATCTAAGTGAAGCATGAGAGATCAAAAGTTTCTATAAAACAAATCCACCACCGTGCTCTAAAAGATATAAGTGAAGCACTAGAGCAAAACTATATAACTCAAAAGATATAAGTGAAGCACATAGAGTATTCTAATAATTTCTGAATCATGTGTATCTCTCTAAAAAGGTGTGTACATCAAATATTATTGTGGTAAACTAACAAATAAAGACTCAAATCATACAAGACGCTCCAAGCAAAACACATATCATGTGGTGAATAAAAATATAGCTCCAAGTAAAGTTACCGACAGAAGTAGACGAAAGAGGGGATGCCTTCCGGGGCATCCCCAAGATTTGGCTTTTAGGTGTCCTTAGATTATCTTGGGGGTGCCATGGGCATCCCCAAGCTTAGGCTCTTTCCACTCATTGTTCCATAATCCATCAAATCTTTACCCAAAACTTGAAAACTTCACAACAGAAAACTTAAAGAAGGAAATCTCGTGAGCTCCGTTAGCGAAAGAAAACAAAAGACCACTTCAAGGTACTGTAATGAACTAATTCTTTATTTATATTGGTGTTAAACCTAATTTATTCCAACTTCTCTATGGTTTATAAACTATTTTACTAGCCATAGATTCATCAAAATAAGCAAAGAACACACGAAAAACAGAATCTGTCAAAAACAGAACAGTCTGTAGTAATCTGTAGCTAGCGCAAGATCTGGAACCCCAAAATTTCTAAAATAAATTTCTGGACGTGAGGAATTTCTCTATTAATAATCTGCAAAAATAATTAACTAAATAGCACTTTCCAAATAAAAATGGCAGCAGTTCTCGTGAGCGCTAAAGTTTCTGTTTTTTACAGCAGGATTAACAAGACTTTCCCCAAGTCTTCCCAACGGTTCTACTTGGCACAAACATTAATTAAACACAAAAAACACAACCAAAACAGAGGCTAGATAAATTATTTATTACTAAACAGGAGCAAAAATCAAGGAATAAAAATAAAATTGGGTTGCCTCCCAACAAGCGCTATAGTTTGACGCCCCTAGCTAGTTATGAAAAGCAAGGATAGATCTAGGTATTGCCATCTTTGGTAGGCAATCCATAAGTGGCTCTCATAATAGATTCATAATATAATTTAATTATATTTCTAGGAAAGTGTTCCATGACTTTCCTTAACAGAAATTGGAATCTAATATTTCCTTCCTTCATATCAATAATTGCACCAATCGTTCTAAGGAAAGGTCTACCAAGAATAATAGGACATGAAGGATTGCAATCTATATCAAGAACGATAAAATCTACGGGCACATAATTCCTATTTGCAACAATAAGAATATCATTAATTCTTCCCGTAGGTTTCTTAATAGTGGAATCCGCAAGGTGCAAGTTTGGAGAGCAATCATCAAAATCACGGAAACCTAACAAATCACACAAAGTCTTTGGAATCGTGGAAACACTAGCACCCAAATCACACAAAGCATAGCATTCATGTCCTTTAATTTTAATTTTAAAAGAAGGTTCCCACTCATCATAAAGTTTTCTAGGGATAGAAACTTCCAACTCAAGTTTTTCTTCATAAGATTGCATCAAAGCATCAATGATATGTTTAGTAAAAGCTTTATGTTGGCTATAAGCATGAGGAGAATTTAGCATGGATTACAACAAGGAAATACAATCTATCATAGAACAGTTATCATAATTAAATTCCTTGAAATCCAAAATAGTGGGTTCATCAATATTTAAAGTTTTGATCTCTTCAATCCCACTTTTATCAATTTTAGCATCAAGATCAAAAAACTCCGAATTCTTGGAACGCCTTCTAGGTAAAGGTGGATCATATTCAGTCCCATCATTATCAAGATTAATATTGAAAAACAAAGATTTAATAGGGGACACATCAATAACTTTTAGATCTTCATCTTTATTATCATGGAAACTAGAAGAACACGCTCTTATAAAGGAATCTTTCTTACCATGCATCCTAGCGGTTCTTTCTTTGCACTCATCAATGGAAATTCTCATGGCTTTGAGAGACTCATTGATATCATTCTTAGGTTGCATAGATCTAAGTTTCAAAGAATCAACATCAAGAGAAATTCTATCAACGTTCCTAGCCAACTCATCAATCTTAAGCAATTTTTCTTCAATCAAAGCATTGAAATTCTTTTGTGAAGTAATAAATTCTTTAATATTAGATTAAAAATCAGAGGGCATATTATTACAATTTACATAAGAATTGTTGGTGGAATTACCATAATTATTAGAGGAATTACTAGGATAAGGCCTAGGATTAAAGTTTCCTCTATACGCGTTGTTACCAAAATTGTTCCTACCAACAAAATTCACATCCATAGATTCATTATTATTCTCAATAAAAGTAGACAAAGGCATATCATTAGGATCAGAAGAGACACTTTTATTAGGAAATAATTTCATAAGTTCATCCATCGTTCCACTCAAAACATTAATTTCTTCTATCGCATGCACTTTCTTATTAGTACATCTTTCAGTGTGCCATTGAGAATAATTAACCATAATATTATCTAGGAGTTTAGTAGCTTCTCCTAAAGTGATTTCCACAAAAGTGCCTCCCGCAGCCGAATCTAAAAGGTTTCTAGAAGAAAATCCCCGGCAACGGCACCAGAAATCCTTCTTGCTACCTCTTGAGCACGACGTTGGTTTTCCCTTGAAGAGGAAAGGGTGATGCAGCAAAGTAGCGTAAGTATTTCCCTAAGTTTTTGAGAACCAAGGTATCAATCCAGTAGGAGGCTACGCGCGAGTCCCTCGCACCTGCACAAAACAAATAAATCCTCGCAACCAACGCGATAAGGGGTTGTCAAACCCTACACGGTCACTTACGAGAGTGAGATCTGATAGATATGATAAGATAATATTTTTGGTATTTTTATGATAAAGATGCAAAGTAAAATAAAAGCAATGAAAATAACTAAGTATTGGAAGATTACTATGATGAAGATACACCCGGGGGCCATAGGTTTCACTAGTGGCTTCTCTCAAGAGCATAGGTATTTTACGGTGGGTGAAAAAATTACTGTTGAGCAATTGACAGAATTGAGCATAGTTATGAGAATATCTAGGTATGATCATGTATATAGGAATCACGTCCAAGACAAGTAGACCAACTCCTGCCTGCATCTACTACTATTAATCCACACATCGACCGCTATCCAGCATGCATCTAGAGTATTAAGTTCATAAGAACAGAGTAACGCCTTAAGCAAGATGACATGATGTTGAGGGATAAATTCATGCAATACGATAAAAAAACCATCTTGTTATCCTCGATGGCAACAATACAATACGTGCGCTGCTGCCCCTACTGTCACTGGGAAAGGACACCGCAAGATTGAACCCAAAGCTAAGCACTTCTCCCATTGCAAGAAAGATCAATCTAGTAGTCCAAACCAAACTGATAATTCGAAGAGACTTGCAAAGATAACCAATCATACATAAAATAATTCAGAGAAGATTCAAATATTGTTCATAGATAAACTTGATCATAAACCCACAATGCATCGGTCTCAACAAACACACCACAAAAGAAGATTACATCGAATAGATCTCCACAAGAGAGGGGGAGAAATTTGTATTGAGATCCGAAAAGAGAGAAGAAGCCATCTAGCTAATAACTATGGACCCGTAGGTCTGAGGTAAACTACTCACACTTCATCGGAGAGGCTATGGTGTTGATGTAGAAGCCCTTCGTGATCGATGCCCCCTTCGGCGGAGCTCCGGAACAGGCCCCAAGATGGGATCTCGTGGATACAGAAAGTTACGGCGGTGGAATTAGAGTTTTGGCTCCGTATCTGATTGTTTGGGGGTACGTAGGTATATATAGGAGGAAGAAGTACGTCGATGGAGCAACAGGGGACAACGAGGGTGGAGGGCACGCCTGGGGGGGTAGGCGCGTCCCCTACCTCGTGGCCTCCCTGTTAGTTGCTTGACGTAGGGTCAAATTCTCCTGGATCATGTTCGGTGAGAAAATCACATTCCCGAAGGTTTCATTCCGTTTGGACTCCGTTTGATATTCCTTTTCTTCGAAACCCTAAAATAGGCAAAAAAACAGCAATTCTGGGCTGGGCCTCCGGTTAGTAGGTTAGTCCCAAAAATAATATAAAAGTGGATAATAAAGCCCAATAATGTCCAAAACAGTAGATAATATAGCATGGAACAATAAAAAATTATAGATACGTTGGAGACGTATCAGAGCGTTCTTCCGAATGCCGTGGGAGACGCAGTATTTATAGCGAGCAATGGCACGCCTACGTAATATATGGACTGAGCTTCACTGACTTAACTACATGTCCAGTTGCGTCACTAACATGTGGGCCAGATGCCTGTCGGGCCCACATGTCAGTGACCCAATGCACCTACAGTTAAGTAACTGAAGCAACTACGTGGGCATATTTTTGGAGTAAATTATGGGTGAGGGAAGGGGTGGAAATATTGCTGGTCACAATGTATTGGACGAGCGCGGGGGAGAAGAGTCATGCATGCAGATTTTTTCCACATAGGGTGGAGTGGTGGGACTGCTGGAGGGAGAAGGAGAGTCAAGCAGGCGTTCAAATTTCAAGGTGCGCTAAATTATTGCATGCGATGATTAAGGCTGGCCATAGTGGTGGTAATGTGGTACTCCCTCCATTCCAGTTTATAGGGCTTAATTTGAAAATCTCTTCAACCAAGGTAGATGATGAATGGTGGAATTAATTCCGTAGTTTACAAAAGTACTTAATTAGTACTCTCGTTTTTCTCAAAAATTGTGTAAACCGATGCATTAATTACACCACATGCATGCATGACCACTCCTATAAAAATCTCAGTTGGTGGTGATGGTATGTCTGCCTCTAGACAATGTGAGCCGTTCGATCTACTTGGAACCAACGGCTGAGATGTGTGTGCATAGAGACATGGCCTTGCCACCGGAGGTACTGTATAGCAGATATTTAGCCACCTCTGCCACTGTATAAAATATGGAACTACTCATTCCAGCCTCATTTCCTTTCTGGTTCATCTCCTTGCATTCTTGCTGGTAGCGGTGAAGGTTCCTGAAGATGGAGTCCAGACTCTAGAAACCACTACAAAAACTATTGCACCGCCTCTATCTTGGTAAGAGTAGGTGAAATTTTGGAATCGAGCCCTTTAAACTAGAAGGGAGGTAGTGGTACTCTAATAGCTAACCTTGTTGTGATGACTAGATAGGACATGGCACGCACCTGGATGGAGGAACTAGTCTGCATTATGCATTTAAGTTTTGTCTGAAGTCAATGTACCTCAACATTCATAATGTCAAATCAATGTTTGTATACTCATTATAAAACGTAGTTTTTATACTCATTATAATCAGTATTGTAGATATTGATATTTTTAGTATAAATTTGGTCAAAAACTTTGCAAACGGTTGACGGAAGTAAAAAGGACCAGAGGGAGTACCATGCATGCGGAGTAGGCAAAAAATTTCTCATTTATAGCCGGTCGAAGTCTCAAAGGGCTCGACCGCGCGAGGGAGGCGAAGGTCGTGGGAGGTGCGACAGTTGAGGGAATTAAGTGAAGTTACATCCACGCGCAGGCATGGCATGTGAACATGCAAAAGCTATACCATCAGGCCTACGATATGGGTCTAGTAGACATGACATCTAGCGGGTCCCGCATAGTACTCGAGAACTCTTTGGGGGCTTGCAGCCGTTTATCCACCTGGCAAGCCAATAACCCCACGCCGTTCGCATGCCCTACTCGTCCCCGTCTTCTACCTTACAATAGTTCGCTCCCAGTCATCCCGTCCTTTCACATTACACGAGTTCAACTTCTCCTAACCCTCCTCCAAAATCCATGGCCTCCCAAATATCCATGGTCGCCATTGAGTACCCAGGTTAGAGCCATCACCAGCGATGAGTTCATCGTCATCTACACCCGTGGAGCTGCTACGGTGAAAGGATGCCTTGCTCACTTCAGAAGCATGTTCGAAAACTCAAAGGATGAGTGGGTCGCTGGGCTAGATGTTGAGTACACCATAGTCCTGGAAAGCTAGAAGATTCTAAAGGAGGCAGAGAAGAAGAAGCCCGTCATGATCCAGGTTTGCGTACATAATGTGTGCTTGGTATACCACATATGCCATGGCGACGTTGAGTGCCAGGATTTTAAGAACTTCCTCAAGGACGAAAGAGTGAAATTCGTTACTGTAGACTTTAGGAACGATGGGGATGTCCTGGGTCGGATAAGCCTCATTGTAGGCCAGCCCTTCGATCTCCAGAAGGCAAGCCTGGTGTCCTCCTCTCAGCCTTCAATGCTGACCCTGGCAGCAACCATGATTGATCCTTCATACGCTAAACTGAAGAAACCTCATCACGAGTTTCATCATGCATGGGAGTCGAAGACAATAGATGAAGATCACATCCTATACGCAGCAATGGAAGCCTACCTTTGTTTATAAATATCTACAAGGGTTGGATGAAGAAGCAGAGCCCAGTGTCCGGTTCAAGCAAAGAAGCGACGGCGAAGAGGAAGAGGAAGAGGGACGAGGACAAAGTCGAGGACGTGGACTCAGACTCCGAGTAAGGTGGCAGTGCCGTCGCTCATGCTGGTTCTACTACAATGTCAAACAGACTAGTTGCTTAGTTTTATTTCAGGGGTGTGTTGTGCTGAGCCCCCCCCCCCCCAGCAAAACTATGTTTATGTTCTTTCTCGTTATTTGAACTCTTTAGTACGTATGGTAGTACTAGTACTATGTCTTACTACTGTTCTTCTTGCAGTTGGTACTACTTCTCGTATCTTCATGTTCCTACTGTACTTAATACGTTCGTACTAGTAGTATAATTTGGGTCAGTCGATTTGTGAAAGAAGTTCGACGGAGCGAAGGAAGAAGACGGCATAGAAGCTACCCCAGTATCTATATTAGGGTGGCAGGGTGCCCCTGATCTATCTTATGAGTATTGGGTGTGGAATGCAGTTCACCAGAAAAAATGGATCGTGCCCGGGGTTAAACGGATGGCGGGGGTGGGGGGAGCATGGCGGTGGCAAGCTGTTCAGGGGAGGGCGGGGTGACGGTAGGCGGTTAGGCGTGTGGCGGGCTGAGAAGATGAACAATGCATCAATTTCGGAGGTTGAAGAAGCCCTTCTTGCCATCCATGTTGCATCCAACGGCTCACAAGAGTTGACTGACCCAAATTTCTCCTTCAGATTGCAGGATCAACATGGCATTCAAGGTCTCAAAGGTAGATTCCGCGTCCACACCCGGTTTGCGGGCTCAGCGCGGGTGCGACCGGCTTCCGCCGCGACAGCCACCATGCGTGCCTCCTCCGCGCGAGCGGAGACGACAATGACACGCTAGTTCCTCCTCACCAATGTGCTGGAGCACGCGCTCGTCCTCCTCTTCGTACGCTGCGTGCATAGACGCGGCTTCACCAGCTGCTCACGTGCTTGGCAGCACGGTGGCATCACGAGGAGGGACTGCAGACGACGTGAGGGGGCGAGCCTTCGGCTTCATGGTACAGGGATGGCGGTGACACGATGGTGATGGGCGAGAAATGGTTGGTCGGAGCAAGCGGGCGCCGGCATGCGCAACGGCGGCGGCATATTGATGAGTGCATGTATGGGAGCTTAGTTTAGTTTTATATAGGGTTGGTCAAACTTAAAAGAAAATCGTGCTAGTACACGTAAACATTAGACTGAGGCAGCGTTTATATTAGTTACCATAGCCACGATACGGAATCGTGTGCAAGCGCGTGAACCGCGGCCGCACGGTCGACCGAACGGTGCGTCACCGTGTCACGCTCGAAGGACACCCACCGAACCTTTTTATGTGTGTGAAAACAATCCCCGAATATTACTCAACCTTTTTTCCTGGAAAAGTTCTTGATGCTACAATATTTCCATATATTTGAATTTAGCTCTAGTTTGTGTTTATTTGGATTTGGACGTTTTAGGTGCGCCCTGGTTTTTTTAATACTGATTTTGCGTGTGTGACTGAGAGAGAACGTGTGTATGTGCCCATATGCGTGTTGTGGCGGAAGGGCAATGTGGAGACAGTGTGTGTGTGATACAGACATAGAGAGGTGTGAATGTGCAAATGATCATGCATGAGTGAGACATAGACAGATGCCGATACGTTGTGTATACATGAGAACGCTCTTCTATTTGTACTTGTGTGTGTGAGAGAGAGAGAGGAGCATCCGTAACACAACAACCATCTCTCTCGATTCGTACGTCCCTCGCATGATCGCAAACATTTTGACACCCTCACCCGGCCCCTGCCCACCTCAAGGACCGCAGATCGCTCTCTATCTCGCACACACAGTCTCTTCATGAAAACCCTATTTAGCATGTAGCTTTCCGTCACATACACACACATTTCTCTCCATAGGTTTTATTTCTCTCAATACTGACACACACACACACACCCCACACACTCCCCCTCCCCCGAGCACGCAATTCATCCCCATCCAAGGCTATATGGCGACCACTCTCGCTTGTGCTTCTCTGCACCCCAGCATGCACAACACCCCAACCTTCAAAGAGGGCATCGAGGAGATCGAAGATGGTGACCACACTGCACAACACCCCAACTCTCACTTGGAAGCAGGATGATGTGACGACGGTTAACTGACTCCTCCCCCCCTCTCTCTCCCGCACAAAATTACCAATCCATCTCTCTCCCGCACAAAATTATCAATCCCTCAACCCACGAGATCCTTCCCCTCTCGTCCATGTTTTTCTAGTTCTCTCATCAAACCCATTGTCTCTTCTCCTTCCACGTCTACAGAATCCAGATGCACACACATCTCACGTATATTACATGTCTCCATCTATCTCACAGACCTAACTTCATCCTCTATCTCTCTGTCTCTCTCTCTCGTTAGGTTCGTCTCCTACTCTCTTGTCCACATACACACAATCTTTGCCGCCCTGCAAGCTCTCTCTACACGTTTCATTCACACATTGGGATGTGTTCAAAATGTTGCTTTTATAATGGATGATGTAGAGTTATGGTTGGTTTTGTTGCATCCTACAAAGTAATAACTATGAAATGCATTTGGATTCTCATTTGATTGGGACTATGTGAGTTTGAGCATATTGTGAAGTACTATAGACCTCGTATACATCTTGGAATTCAACAATGATTGTAACTATTGAATTGTATAGACCATTACATTTGAAGTCAGTAGCCTAATATATTTATTTCACAATTACAACAAATGATTAATTCACTACAAACTAAGAAAACAGATGTGTAATCCCTCCGGTTTTATTTAAGTACGCGTATTAGCATTGGTCAAAGTCAAGTTTTGTAAACTCTCAAAAAGTTTATAACAAAAAATATTAACATATACAATAACAAATAAATACCATTAGATTCATTATTGAATGTACTTTCACATCATACATATTTTTTATGGTAAATGTTTATATTTTTCTATAAACTTGGTTAAATTTTAGGAAGTTTGACTTCGGTCAAACCTAGTATGTAGAGTTAATAAAATTGGAGGGAGTACTAGTAGTTACTAGTACTATTCGCTAGTTGCTTATCCCAATCACCCAACACGCCACACAGGGAGTTCAGTGTCACAAATTTTTTAGGTCGGCAGGAAAATCTCCCGCGACCCTGGTTCGAGCAGTGCAAAGTTACCATCATAACCTTCGGAACAGGTCTATGGATTACGCTTGGTAGGGGCCTGTTTTCGTAACTTCAGGTTCACCCTACCCAGCCAACCCCACCCCGGCACCCAGAGTAGTACACCTGAATACTCCCAATTTTCTATCCCCACACCAAAATAGACTTCTCCACGGCACCGCAGCCTTCTCGTGCTCCTCCCCTTCTCCAGCGGCGCACTCGTCCACCGCAGCGCATCTGCCTCATCGATGACCTTATACGCCGCATTGGAGCCGGTCCACCGTCGTCGTCGTACACGGAGCCTCTTCCCCGGCACCGTCTTCCACGGTTTCGGGTCTGCTTCCCGGAAGCCGACGCCAAGCGCAGAAGCACCACTGTCGTGGACAATGAACTGACTCCCATTGTCGACCATGATGCATAGAGGCCGCCGCGACCATCATTCTCCTCCTCGATTGGTAATGTGTGTATTGAATCACTTAGCAGTACATGTGCAGTTCCAATATTGCTCATACCTACCCTTCAAATTTCTTGGTTGCTACTGTTCCCGTAAAAGTAATTGGTTATAGCCTCCATGGTCCAACAAAATATTAGCTTGTAATTGTGCGTCGCTCCTGTATCGCGTTGTGCTTGGGTAGGTTATTCATATGCAACCAGCAGTGTGGCAAATGATGGAAAGTTTTTTAGAACTAGCAAGATGTCCATGCGTTGCACGGAACATCAAGAGGCATTTGTATGAGTAGTTTATATCTTGTAGGAGAAAAGGATGAACGAGGGAAGACCTTATTTGCAAATTTGGGGAGGGGTGTGGGTATCTTTCTACAAAATTGTCATAGTTTCCTTCTGATCCGTCCGATATAAATCAGACGACCTATATTGTAGGATGGCTGGCACACCATCATCACCAACTCTGTGTTTTAAAATAAAAAAGAAAGTAGAAAAAAGAGTAGGGAGTAGAGAAGTAGAGATAAATATTATAAATATAAAATAAATATAACAGTAGAGAAGAGAGTAAAGATAAATATAAAATATAAAATAAATATAACAGTAGAGAAGAGAGTAGAGATAGCAGGGACGTCGGGAAAGGATCGTGCACGCGCGGGAAAAAGCGGCCAGGCGCACGCTAGTTTTGGCGCGTGGCGTCCGGCACACTTTATAAAATCCAACGCCCTCCCACCGCTCTATGCCTTGCCATGGCTCTCTCCCCGCTCTATGCCTCGCCACCGCTCTCACCCCGCTCTGCGCCTCGCCACCGCTCTCTCCCCGCTCTTTCTCGCCTCGCTGCCACCGTGCCACCATGCCGCCGCGTCGCCAGGAAACTTGGGGATACTGCGGCGTCCGCGCGCGCCCTTCCGGTGGCTTCTCCACCGAGATCCGGTTCCGTGGGATGCGCCTCGGCCTCGGCAATCTCGACACCGCCAACAAGGCCGCCCACGCGTACGACGCGGCGGCGTGGCGCCTTTGGTGGCCTCATAGAACTTTGAACTTCCCCAACGTGCTGACGCGAGAGCGGGCACAGGAGCTCGCGCCTCTGCCCGGCTTATCACCGACAAGGATCGTCGCGACAACTGGAGGCGGGAGCACCGTCTCGGCATCGTCGAGATGGACGAGGAAGCCATGGCACTGTGGCGCCAATGCTTCCTGCAGGACATCATCAACGAGCATGAGTTCTACGCGCAAAGGAGGGCGGAGTGGGAGAAGAGGAGGGCGGAGCGAGCCACCTATCGCGAGGACAAGCGTATGCGAAAAGTGGACGCTCAATTCAACATGAAGCTAGGAGCAGCGTCATCGTGGGAATCCGATGACGATTGGTATCTTCACGCCTACATTGAGACGTCGGAGGAGGACATCACCGAGGAGGAACCGGACAACGAGGAGTAGTTGAACTATCTATTTTTTATCTATCTATGCTATATCTATGCTGAGAACTATCTATGTCTCTACTCTCTAGTCTCTACTCTCTATCTCTACTTCTCGATCTCAGCACTGTAAATGCTTTTTTAAAGCCCCGCGTGTTGTGCTTCTATTGGAGATGCTCTAACATGGCAAACACGTGCTTTAATGTTGCCCACAAGGTGCGTGAGTATTACTAGTATATTTTTCTTGCCATGTTGAGATTTTAAAACCACGAGTGCGAACATGCAGAGGAGCAATGAAGACCAAACACGGGATATTGGGGACATCTTCAAGGAGCGTGGCAAGTTAAAGAGGAGCTGCACCGAACCTGTAAAACGAGCTTTGGTAAGTAACACCCTTTCAATTACTTTCATTTAGCCTCGTGTTCTTCGATGTGTATATGTTGTAGTTTCTGTTTCTGTTAGCCTTGTTTTCTTCATGTGTAATAAGAAGAGTCTCAATCGTCCTAGTGCTTTCGCTTTTAGCTTGATGTAGGAAGTGGGTGTTCTCACCTTGTAGTATGTTTTTATATTTTCCTTTTGAATTCACTTCTCTGAGTCCTGTTTATTTGGCTTCTACTAAATGGATCTGGGTTGCTCTGAGTATTGATCTTAAAAAGAAGTAACTTCATGTCAGGATGCAGTTCCTGCGAGGAGGGAAGTATGGTCAACCTCGAGATCATGTTTCCAAAATGAGGCTGGATTACACACAAGGTGCCAGTTCCCTAATGATGCCAGATTAGACACAAGGTGCAAATTCCCAGATGATGCTAGATTACACACAAGCCAGGTGGAGTCGTCAACTGTTCGTGTCCTCGTGGCTCTAGTAAAGGTTGAAAGAAAGCGTGCAACATCACTTGAGAATGTAGCTGAATTCCTGAAGAAGCGAAAAGAGCAATCAGATGCTCTCTTCACCCAAGCCAAAGAAGAGACGGAAGAAGCCAGAAAGAAGCTAGTAGAGGCAGAGCAGGCTAGGCGTCTCCTGCTATCTAAAACTGTTGTCAATACAAATTTTCCTTCATAATAGCTAGGTTCAAATTTTTATCCAGTCAGCATGCTTGTTGTGATGTTGGTGCATCTACTGATGTGGCACAAAATAATTTTTTAGGGTCATGTAGTAACAGCAAGTACTTTCCAAACAATAACAGACGAAGCATTGGACATGGTATAGTTCACGCGCAAGCCCAGCATTCCAAGTTCAACTTCCACATCAAACTCATGTTCATAGATATCTGCACATTCATAGATAATGTCCACAACCATGATTCATTTCAAAGCCAAAAAATGTGAGGAGAGTTATAAATAAAGAAAATCATCTAGTTCCTGCTACCAGTGCGAGCACAACAAGTCAAGAGCATGCGTAATTAATTATATTTTGATCATTTTTTGTGTTCTAAAATGCCGGCCGGCTCGCAGAAGGATGTGTTGTTGGCACACACGTGGATTCAATGGAGGCAGGCAGGGCAGTCTGAAGTCGGTTGCATGCGGTGAGGAGGCGTGTTCAGCCGGGCCTGTAGCGAGTGGGTCTCTCTTGGCCGGCGCCGGTTCAATGCCTGCGCTATGAGAGGTCGCGTCTGTGTCAGAGCAATCACTCCCTCTAGTCCTTTTTTGTTTGGGTATAACAAAATCTCATTTTCCATTCACATTTTTACAAGTAAAATTCATGGACAAACTTTGACCCAAAATACGATGGGGACTAGTAAACCAGGACGGAGGTAGTAGTTCTTTTTTTTATCAAAGAAGGGTTTCCCCCTTCCGATTTTCATTACTGAAAACCAGCATCTAAACCATAGTATTTGCACTAGAACTACCAGGTTCAACATCTCGCAATATAAACCCATACAACCATACGCCAAGGAGGTAGTAGTTATGAATTCCATTTTCGCTCCATACCAATCGTTCTAAAAACTACTTAAGTACTTATAATGCGCCCTTGAAAAACGGAAAACTTACCGCACTAAAAATGATATTTTAAACATGGCTACTCGATCTGTGGCAACTGGCGAGCCACCGCCTCAGGTCGTTCACCTGTGGTCCCGACCATCAACTCCTACAGATCAAATTATCACGTGAGCTGACTATTCTTACAAAGGTGCGCTCCACCACGTACCCAGTACCCGCGCATGCAGCAATCGTGCACCTAGGGTTTTAGGGTTTATTTGTTAACGGTGCCTTTACGTAACTCCCATGTGTGCGAGACGGCGAGAGACCGACTGCGTGCGTGTGCCTCTTCTCTTCGTATATGTACTCCACCGTTTGTCTGGTGTCCAAAAAATTATACAGTAGTACTACGAATGGAGTAATAACTACTAGCAATGTGCCAATGCGTTTCCACACGATCAAAGTAGATTAATACATATTCACCGATTTGATAGAAAAAAGAGTTTAGTTTTGAAATACGTGTATCACTAAAAATATCTTATGTTTCACTCAAAATATATTCCTTTGGCGGTTTTGATGAGATAAGGGAGGAATGTTGTTGGTTCCAAGATCCGAGAAGTGGTATATGTCTAATTTCTATTCTTACTAGCAAGATGCCAATGCGTTGCACGGAACATCAAGATCTTGTGGGAGAAAAGGATGAACGAGGGAAGGCCTTATCTGCAAATGCGGAGAGGAGTGCGGGTAAATTGCCATAGTTTCCTTCCTATCCATTAGATATAGATCGGACGGCCTATATTGCAGGATGGCAGGCACACCATCATCACCGACTATGCTTTTTATAAGAGTGCAGATGAAAAACAGAGTTGGTGATGATGGTGTGCCTGCCATCCTGCAATATAGGCCATCCGATTTATATCTAATGGATAGGAAGGAAACTATGGCAATTTTGCAAAAAGATACCCACACCTCTCTCCACATCTGCAAATAAGGCCTTCCCTCGTTCATCCTTTTCTCCCACAAGATAAACTACTCATACAAATGCATCTTGATGTTCCGTGCAACGCATGGGCATCTTGCTAGTTGTTGCAAAAAGCCCATGTGTGTGTGTTGTGTGTGTGAGAGAGAGAGAGGGAGAGAGGAGGATGACGGAGTGCATGTGTGACAAAGACACAAAGAGTGTGTGTGGGAGAGGTATCAGCTTAAAATGAGGTGATAGTGTGTGTGTGTGTGCACGATCGAGAGGGCGTGTCTCAAGAAGGGACAAAAAATCTACATACATACAAGGAGCGCGAGAGAGACATGTACGCGATAGTGGAA
This sequence comes from Triticum urartu, assembly GCF_056163025.1. Taxonomy (NCBI): domain Eukaryota; kingdom Viridiplantae; phylum Streptophyta; class Magnoliopsida; order Poales; family Poaceae; genus Triticum; species Triticum urartu. Next base: position 270,168,764 of record NC_141879.1, on the reverse strand, counting down.
GCACGAGTGTGCGGGTGTATAAACCTATCTGGAGGCTAGTCGATCAATGATGTGAGAGAAATACGAGTCGGGGGTGCAAAAGCGAGAGTTTTGTGGGTGTGAGAGAGAGACGATAGTCGGGAAGGGGAGTGGAAGCAGGAGCTGTGTGTGTGTGAGAGAGAGAGAGAGCGGGGGGGAGTTTGTCTGATCGGTTAACAAATGAATAATGTCAATTTTATAACTGGGATGTAGACGGAAAGGAGACTGCAACAAATGTTGTGTCTGCAGGAGAGAGTAATTTTAGTGGTATGAGTCATATCTAGAGACATATAGGGTGTGTGAGAGAACCCCATAGAGAGAAAGACAAAGTGAAAGACGAGTGAGACTGTGTGTGTGATAGTGAAAAAGAAAGCTTAGGTACCTAGTGATACCAGAGAACGGTAGAGACGTTAGAGATAATGAAAACTGTGTAATGTATAATGATAGGGAGAGTGTGACACTTCTCAAGGGAGACGTCGAGAGACCATGTTTGCGAAGATAGGAGAAACATGAAGTGAGCGTGCGGGTGAGATGGAGAAAAGAGAATGATAGCTACATGAAGGAGCATGCGAGAGAGATGTGTGTGAAAGGAGTCAACATAAAAGGGATTCAAATATTTGAATTCGGGATGATGATACATGTAATTCATACTCAAACCAAAATTGATCTATCAAACATGCATACTCATATGAATTCACGCGCATCTATGTTATTTAATATGTAGATATTACTGATCCATACATTTTGTAGAACAAAATTTGGTTTAAATTTTTTTGAATTCAACCTTATGATTTTGAGATCATTGTATTTGTAAATCATTTTATATACGTATAAAGGAGCAGAATTCTTTGTTGTGCTTTTGAAAGTATATATAAAAAGTGATGTATATAGAATTGTATTCCAGTCGCAAATGGATCCTGACCGAACAAAAATAGAATACAAACTGGATTCGAATTGAGTTGGCACGCTAAACGTGCACTCTTGCTCTACAAAAATTTGAACGAATCGGGGAAAGTCGCAGTAACCGCCCGAAACCAAAATCCGCGAGATGGAAATTACTGCCTATCCCTGACACGCAAAGCCTATCGGCTCGATTTCTATAGGTTTCGATAGGGGTAGGTTTCTAATTTCACTCAAATGTAACATAACCGCCTCTCACCTGGATGCATACACGGTGGGCGCCAAAACACAGTGTCTCCTTGGCCGAAATGGACTCCCTCCCCGATTCATACATGGTGGGCGCCAAAAACAAACTCTCGTCGGCAAATATTTGGTGTATGCAAGATTACCGTCCTATCCCCAACCGACTAATATTGCTGTCATGTAGGAAATTTTAAATGGGGGCTAAGTTTGTAAATTTCCTGGCATTTGATACAAGCGAGCCATGAAGACATGGTTCCCCCTTCCTCTCTCCCTCCATTTCCCCATTCGTACTCCGTGGGCGCCAAAACACCCTCTCCACCCCAGCCTCCTCCGTCCGCCACCCCATCCATCGCCGTCCTCCTCCACCATGCCGGAGCTGATACCCCGACGCCCTTGTCCATTACAAGAGATCGACCTCTCTCATCCATGGCTTCAGACCTGGATCCTTGCATCCCGTCCTCTCGCTTCATCCCCGTCGTCATCCACCTTGCCGGCGCCACTCCTACGACCGTCTCATCCACCGCGCCCCGCCGCCACCGTCTATCCTCCTAGATCTGCTTCCACGCCGCTGATAGCCATCGCTACCGCAGCACCATCAAATTCTCAGCAGATGCATACATGGTGCCGCACCAGAGGCGGTACTCTTTCGTATCTGCTCAACTTATTTATCGCAGCAAGAAAATAGATCGCCACTGCTTTACTCTAATTTCTTGTCCATTACTTACTTGCTAGTTGAAAGAAAACATTGGTTGCGAAGTTGCCTTTGTCCGGTTTGCACCTTCAGATCTGCCATGGCACGCTCAACACTATACTCGCAATGCTTATGGTTTTCCCCTTTTATATTCCACACTAGTTAAATGACAGTAGACTAAATTTTAAAATTGGGTCAGTTGATTTTTCAAAGCTCGCCGGAGTTTGCTGGTGCGAAGGAAGGGGCTCAGGTGGGGATGGTGGTTGTGCGGGACGGTAGTGGGGCCTCGCCGAATGAAGAAAACTCAACGCGGGTGGGGCCGGGGGTGGGGTGAGGGTGGCGGAGGAACACAGGCGGTGGGGGCCGGTGGTTCGGCTGACGGCCCGGGTGTTCTATATGGGAAGAATCAGAGACGAGGAAGAAGAAGGGTTAGGAGATGTAGGATCTTCATCCAACCGCCTGAAATGGTCGACTAACCCAAATGACAAAAGTCGCGCGACTTGCATGCAGAAATGCCTTTATATTCAGTACCATCATCGTACCTTCTTAGCACTGCTCCTGAATCCATCAAGCTAAACAACGTGCCACTCATAATTCCAAACTTGTTGCTCAAATACGAATCTGATATAATGCTGATATTACTAAAACAGATAACATTTAATTGGTCAGCTAATGTTCCTACTTTACTTTTGAAAAGCACGTGCACCACATATAGAGAGACAGCAGGGAGTTGCATTCTTAATGCGCTCTGGTTCATCATGTGTGGGCACTGCGCAATGAACATTTTATTATCCAAAACCTGCTTGCTCTTCTTTAGCATGTTCCTCTTCCGTTCTTCTTTAATAAGTACTCTCTCTGTTCCTAAATACTCCCTCCGTCCCAAAATTCTTGTCTTAGATTTGTCTAGATACAGATGTATCTAATACTAAAATGTGACTTGATACATCCGTATTTAGAAAAATTTAAGATGAGAATTTTGGGACGGAGGGAGTACAAGTCTTTGTATAGATTCCACCATGGACTACATATGGAGCAAAATGAGTCAATCTACACTCTAAAATGTATCTGTATACATCTGTATGTGATCCATAATGGAAATCTCTACAAAGACTTATATTTTGGAACAGAGGGAGTATGATAGTAGTACAGTATGTTCCTTGTAGCGAAGATGAGCAGAGACATTTGCAGTGTAGAGGTCTATACGGTCGGTTGTGATGGACACTTTGAACTCTTCAGGCCTCTTTGATTCGTAGGACTTTGTAAATATAGGAATAGGATTTGTAGTGGCCTGCCCACTTGAATCCTATAAGATTAGCAAGGAAATGCGGTGAGTTGTGTTGCCTTTGAGAGTTACACTGATATTAATAGTACCACACCTTCAGTTGAAGAGAGCTGGTATCCGAAGCCTTTCTAGCCGTACCGGCAATACTAGCACATATATTCGAGCAAGTTCCACTTTGCTGATTTTACTCATGATGCTTACGGTTTTCCTGTTATATCTACACTATGATCTGTGTAGCTGATATGTGTCAGCACTAACAGCAGTCCACTCTTGAAGCTAAATAACACACCAATCATAAGTCCAAAGCTTACTTCTTCAAATACGAATTGTGATATGACACTGATATTAGTTAACAGACACACATTTAATTGGTCAGGTAATGCTCCCACTTGATTTTCCAAATGCATGTGGCCACATATAGAGAGACAACATGGAATTGCATTTCTTTGGGCGCTGTGATTCATCATGAGTGGGCAACCAACAATGTACGCAATGAAGAGGAACCTCAAGAATATGCTTCCTCTTCTGTTCTTTAACATGTTCCTATTTTGTTATTCTGTATTTAGTACGTACAGTATGTTCCTTGTCTGGAAGGGGCGCAGGGACATCTACAGTCAACAGCTGATAGAGCTGGCGTGTACAAGATCGATAGGCTTTCAATTAGTAGCGGCAATACACCACTGTATTTTTCAGCCAGTTCCACTTTCCCGATTTATATATCATGGTTATGGTGTACCCGTTTTATCTACACTACGATCTGCCTAGTTGATGTGTGCTCTTGTTATCATGGTTTGGCAATAAACTCTCTGCACAGTATATTATGAACCTATCATCTGCCAACTATCCTTACTTTTGGAACCTATTTTTTGTGTACTTGTGCCAGATTATATTAATGCACGCACCATATTACAGCACACATGAGCTCTCTCATCAGAATCCAGTGATAGCACACAAGGGTTTATAGGGGCTCCCATATATTAGAACATCCTCTGCATTACAAAGATAATCTCACTACTATTTATGTTTTCATGGTTCTCGGATATTATACATAATTACAGTGAATATCATAATCCGCGCATCAGAATAATATTGTGGAACACTACAACGACTTACAAAATTGGCACCAAGGCATTGAGTGCCATTCTGGGTGCAATGAGACTCATTCGCTCCCCACCTGTAGATTCTTGTTTAGAATATGATCCTAATGACTATTCTAACCTCGAGGAGTCAAAGGCATATGGCATGTCCTATTCACCCATCAAGGTGCTTGTTCTAATTTGGCAAGGTTTTATTGACTACACGTATCTTGCATATGTTGTCTTGCATTTCTTCTACTTTGTTGCACCACCATCTGCTTAGTTTACTCATCATATATGTCAAGATGCCATGCCCATCCATTATCAATACATATTCCATCTGTCATCATACCATGTTTTTCCACTCAAATGTTGTTCTTGTGCATCAGACATCAAAAAGGAAGAGGGTGATTGCCGAACCTGAAGGAGCACCAGCAAAGTCCTTGAAAAACATGGTGGTGCCGGAGAAATCAGACAACACCCCACTTATATTGGCTGTACAACCAGTGACACAAAACGTAGGACCGACTCTAGCAGACTGTACCCATACTTCACTGGCCACACCACTAGCCCCACCACACAGGACCTACACTCCAGCAAAAGGTATGCCGATTTCAGTTGCCATAGCACCAGCCATACCATAGAAAAATCCCACTCCAGCAAAAAGTACAGCAAGTCCACCGGTCGAAGGCCTATCCCAACTGCACAGATGGCCAATTCCTGTAGATTGGAACCCCATTCCAGTTATTCAAAGTTTTAAAGACAATGCTTTCAATGTTGTTAGGGACTACGTGCATATATTCCCATCATGGTAAGATTATAGTGAAGACAACAAACACCATTTTTGCATCTTCCTGTCCCACTTACGTGTAAGTGCTATTATTCATGGTGATTATTTTCCTGTTTTCTGCTGATTGAACACATCAATGATTTACATTACATTGTTGTAAGTAGGCGAGGGTCAATCTGGATAGTCATGACGAGCAAAGCTTGCTTGCGCTTTTGAAGGAAGCATTGCAGCAGTATCGGTGTTACCTGAGGAAATGACAAGTCTATAAAAGAATTTCCGGTGAAGTATCCTGTGCTAAATTTAGAAGACATTGAATGGAAAAACCTTGTTATGCACTGCTCTCGTGTAACACCCACAATGCGGCTATATCTCCCACGTGTCGGGGCACGACTTAGAGGCATAGCCGCATGGTAGTTTTGTTGCAAGAGGGGTAATCTTCACACAATCCCATGTACTGAATAAGAAAGGGATAAAGAGTTGGCTTACAATCAGCACTTCACACAAATAACAAGATAAACATACATCATCCAGAATACAATCAAGGTCCGACTACGGAACCAAAGTAAAAGAAGACAACCCCAAATGCGAGATCCCCGATCGTCCCAACTGGGCTCCACTACTGATCAACCGGAAAAGACACAAAACAACGACCAATATCTTCATCAAGCTCCCACTTGAGCTCGGTTGTGTCACCTGCACTGGTATCATCGGCACCTGCAATTGTTTCGAAGTATCTGTGAGTCACGAGGACTCAGCAATCTCACACACGCGAGATCAAGACTATTTAAGCTTATGGGTAGGAAAGGGTAGTGAGGTGGAGCTGCAGCAAGCACTAAGCATATATGGTGGCTAACATACGCAAAAGAGAGCGAGAAGAGAAGCAACGCAACAGTCAAGAAGTTAGAAGTGATCAAGAAGTGATCCTGAAGCTACTTACGTTCAAGCATAACACAAGACCGTGTTCTCTTCCCGGACTCCGTCGAAAACAGACCATCACGGCTACACACGCGGTTGATGCATTTTAATTAAGTCAAGTGTCAAGTTCTCTACAACCGGACATTAACAAATTCCCATCCGCCACATAACCGCGGGCACGGCTCTCGAAAGTTTATACCCTGTAGGGGTGTCCCAACTTAGTCCATCACAAGCTCTCACGGTCAACGAAGGATATTCCTTCTCCCGGGAAGACCCGATCAGTCTCGGAATCCCGGTTACAAGACATTTCGACAATGGTAAAACAAGACAAGCAAAGCCGCCCGATGTGCCGACAATCCCGATAGGAGCTGCACATATCTCGTTCTTAGGGCAACACCGGATGAGCAATCCTTACAACTAAAACCAGCCCTCAAGTTTCCCCGAGGTGGCACTGCAAGGGGATCTAGTTTGGACCAACACTTAGAGAAGCACTGGTCCGGGGGGTTAAAATAAAGATGACCCTCGGGTTGGCCGACCCAAGGGAAGGGTAATAGGTTGTTAGGTAAAAGTAAAACCAAGGTTGGGCCTTGCTGGAGGAGTTTTATTCAAAGCGAACTGTCAAGGGGTTCCCATCACACCCAACCGCGTAAGGAACACAAAATCAAGGAACATAACACCGGTATGACGGAAACTAGGGCGGCAAGAGTGGAACAAAACACCAGGCATAAGGCCGAGCCTTCCACCCTTTACCAAGTATATAGATGCATTAATTAAAATAAGAGATATTGTGATATCCCAACATAAACATGTTCTGCCATGGAACAAACTTCAGCTTCACCTGCAACTAACAATGGTATAAGAAGGGCTGAGAAAAGCGGTAACTTAGCCAAACAACGGTTTGCTTGGAAAGGTGGATTAGAGGCTTGACATGGCAAAATGGGAGGCATGATATAACAAGTGGTAGGTAGCGCGACATAGCAATAGAGCGAACATCTAGCAAGCAAAGATAGAAGTGATTTCGAGGGTATGGTCATCTTGCCTGAAATCCCGCAAGGAAGAAGAACGAGTCCATGAAGAAGAAAAATGAACGTAGTCGGGCGGATCCTCACAAACGCGACGTTACCGAAACTAACAAGAAGAAACAACACCATAAAGGAGGAAACAACATGGTGAACAACCATCACATAACCATGGCACGATTCACAACCAAGTATGATGCATGTCCGGTTTAATGAGGCATGGCATGGCAAAGTGCACAAATAATACTATAAATTAAGTGAGGCTCAATATGCAATGAGTTGCATATTGACGAAATACCACATGACTTATTTAGTTCTCTTTTGGGTATGTACCAAACAATATTAAATGTTGTTAAACATGGCAAGAGGTGAAGCATATGAAAACTACCTATCTAGACAAGTTTAAATGAGGCCGGAACAACAAACAACAATTCCGGAAAATCCCCATATGCATATTTCAAATTAGCTACTGTTCTGCCCTAAACATAATTTTATAGTTGTTAAACATGCAAAGTAAGTACACCATGTTAAACTAGGCATTTTTCTATCCCATTTACATATAAAGTTTATTAAATTCTGAGTTATGGTTATTTAGTTATGAATTAAATCATTTTTTAACAAGTCATTTATGCAAATTATATGCAAACACCATTTTAAACGTGGGTGAAAGTTGCATATTATGAAACTAGACGAAATTCTAAGCATTTTACACATATAGTTTGTTTAGTTTGAATGCATATTTAGCTATAGAAAAAATAAAACAGTGGCAAATCTGTAAATATGCAATGCACTGGAAATTAAACAAATTCACATGCAGGAAAAAACAAGCACGGGCCCGAAGCATTAGCATGCAGCGGCCCAGAAGAGGATTCGGCCCAAGTGGCTGGCTGTGCAAGAATAAATGAAGAACGGGGCAAAAAGTTGGGTACGTGGGAATCGAACCAAGGACCTCCTGCTGTTGTTGTGCTGGGCTGACCAGCCGAGCCGGCTTGGTGAAGTTGTCATATAAGTGGCAAAACATTCTAAGAGCAAACAAGGAGGCGGACTCTGGACTCCATGGACGCACAGAAGTCGCCGGCGAGGATGGCGAGTGAAGCGGCGGCTGCTGCCACAGCAGAGCAACGGCGAGCGTTTCAGGGATGTGGTGTGGGTGCACGCGTGCGGGTGTTTGCTCGGTTGGGCAAGGGTAGGAGCTGTGGCGAGGCATGGCCACAGCTACGTCCATGGATACCCGGTGATGTTTGCCGGCGACCGGAGCAAGCAGTGGCTGCAGGTGCAGCAGATCACCGGCGGGGGTGCGGAAACTGACGAGGCTGCGTGCGAGCGAGCGGCAGCTTCTTAACGGAGTCGTGTGCGTGCGTGCGCTCGGGCACGAGCAGGAGCTCGACTCGGGGCAGAGATCTACGGTGAAAAAGAAGCTGGGCAGGCCTTGGTGCATGCGCGCGAGTTGCAGACGAGGCGCTGCGTGTGTGCTCAAGAAACGGAGGAAGCATAGCAACCTTCCCGGTGACCAAAGTGACGGCGGAGGAATTACCAGGCATGCAAGCAACCGGCGACAGAGGAGGCAATCAACGAGAAAAAGGTACAGGGAAGCGCGGCTGCTCACGTACAGGGGCTCGGAGGAGTCGATCGAGCTCGGGGACGCGACGAATTTAGCCGGCAGCGAGGTAGACCCGAGGAAGAAGAAGGAGAGGTCGGCGACGAGAAGAGGCCTCCGGCTTGGCGCCCGTGAAGCAGAGGAAGAAGGGGAAGAAGAGGTCGCCGGGGAGGTCGATTCGAGGCTCGTGGACGCGTGCGTGGACGAAGGAGACGACGTCGAGTGCCGCGACTCTCTCCCCGTGGCAGCAACGCAGACGACGAAGGCGTACAAGCCGGGGACGAGCTTGAGCTCTTCCCGGCCATGGCGACGGCTATTGCATGGAGAGGTCTCACCTGACGGCGGTAGGAGAAGGAGGAGGGGAAATGGAGCGACCAGGGAACCGTAGCGTTGGGGGCATGATTTATAAGGTGAAGGGAGCAGCTCCGGCCATCAAATCAACACAAGCGTCGACGTGGACCTGCTGGATGAGCTGCCGTACAGGAGCTAGAAGAAGAACAGGAGGGATCGGCATTGGTGGCCTCGCTGGGCTTAAAGAGTTAAGTGAGGCGGGCTGGTTGGAGTGGAAAAGGCCCAGGTGGCTTCGGATAAGGTGAGTCCTTTTCTTTTCCTTTAATTCTGCCCATAAATAGACATCTATCAAAAGGGAAAAGCCCAGGGATATTGGGGACAAATTCGAAAGAAATGAGAATATATCTAAACTCCTGGGATTATGCAGGATTTGAATAAATTGACTTGGCAATTTTTATAGATAGAGAAATAATTCAAGTTTGAATTAATTTCAAACTTGAGTCATTTTTGAACCCAACCAAATCAAACCCAAAAGAGCTGAAACTTGACGGAGAGGTTGAAAGCATGGTTTAAGATTTATAGGATAAATGTGGACATTTATCTTGGCCGGAAAAATGCCACTTGGGAATATAGCCAAATTGAAAGGAGGTGAAGGTGCATGTCTAGGGTTGAGGGATATAACAAAGGGGTTTAAGAACAACACCATACATAGAGCAAGTAAAACAACAAGGTGAATCTCACAATGCACATGATGAGAATGATGAAATGCAAAATGAGAAGGGCACAAATGCAATATGACAATGATGGGCATGACAATGCAATATAACCGAATGATGAACATGATACAAGAAGGAAAATATGACAATGACACTCATCAATCATGGCAACAAAGAGTTGAAACACACAACGGCAACGAGTTAAATGGAAGGCATCTGGAGCGTCGGTCTCGGGGCGTTACAACTCTCCTCCACTAACAAGAGATCTCGACCCGAGATCTAAGTATGGCACCGAGGAGAAACGGAAGAGGAAGAGGTAAAACAAGTTGCTACTTTGACAAACGAGTGAAATCACGAACCTTGAGAGGTTGAACAAATTGAAAGAAAGAATACAATGAAGATGAATGAGATTGCAAACACTCCGTTAGCAAAGAGGAACAAGGAACATTACGAGAATCTTGTAGGTTGAAAGACATGAAATAGGAGCTTCACGAACCAAAAGAATATGACCACACCGGTATAATGAGATAGTCAAGGAAAAAGAATGACATAATTTGGACAGCACTCCAGTAGAAAAGAGAAGAAAAACTTGATAAGCTGAAAAGAACTTAAATATAGGACACAACACTCCTGTTAAATGGATAAGCAAGGAAAAGAATGTGATATTTACGAAATGAGATGGTGGTTCGAAGAGAGCAACATCATAATGCCTTCGGAACGAATGTAAGAATGGAATCAAAAGAACGGAAAAGAAAACAACATGTTATACCTCAAATGAATTTGAGAGATCATCCTTAAAAAAGGATTAAACAGAGTTGTTGGACGATCAATACGAAAGGATCTGATCCTCGTGGGCTTATGGAGACATCTCAAAATTATGAGGTGACAGCCGACCACTAACGGAAACGGTGCTTGCTTGAGAGCAACGAAGACATGAAAACTTCTTTCACCGCGAGAATAGGAGGGAACTTGGATTATTAATAAGCACCATAATTAGCAACATTCCTTAGAGAAGGCTTTAGGTGAAATCTTTACCAAGATAACTCCAATGGAGGGATTGATAGGTTGAAATGATCTCCTGAACGAAGAGAAAATGATGGATTTAAAAATATCTCGTTCTTGACAACTTGCGAATCATGAAACACGAAAGAGAATTGTAAAGAATGACATAACACCACCTCAAAAGATAAGGTAGAAAGAATTGCACTTCGGAATGCAAGATGAAGAAGGCTTGAACTCCTCAAAACAAGCATGTGTTGAGAACCATGTTTATTTTAGAGTATAGCTTGGCGGATCATAACTTCAAGAGAAATCTTGACGAACAATTGAAGAATGAAAGGAATCCTTGATGAACCACCATGTAGAGCCTCCATGAACTCTGGTAATAAAAAGAATGGTCAAAAAGAAGTGAAGGATGAAAAGAATAAGATTAAAGCCTTGCAATGATTGGATGGAGCTTTGCGACGAGATAAAGTGGAAAACTTGGAACTCCGAAAAGAAAAGATGAAGCATCTCGAACCGAGAATGTGATATGATGAACCACTCCGGAAAGAAGAAATTAGATCACTTAGATGAAACAACAATAAGAATTACGTTAAGCGTATCCTTCACCAATTTAAATTGATGACAAGTAGCGGATTTGGCATACTACTTATTGTCGTAGAAATGATTAAGATAGATATGGCGCAAACTTGAGAAAGGTCTTCAACGATCCACCGGTAGGATTGGAAAGAACGAATGAATTGATATGATAACGAAGGAAAATAAATCTTGAATGAACCCCCGTAAGAATTGAAAATGAACGAAGAAAACATAAAGAAACACCGGGGAGAATTAGAAAATGAACGAAGATACTTGAGGGAATTTGATACAAGAGAACGAAGAGATCACGAGCTGATTAGAGAAAACTTGAACGATGCCCCGGAAGAATTTGAGAACGAGAGCTGAAAGATGGAATGAATAAATTCTTCTGAAATGATGGCCTTCGGGGAAAAAATGGAAACAACTCATGAAATGCTCCAGATGGGTGAAAAGAATTCTCACAGTCGAAAACAATTATGAGAGGATGGCATCCAGCTAGAATCACAAGTGTTTGAGAGAACAGATAAGATTTGGAGGAAAACTCTTCTTTGATCTTCAAACTCCAAGAATGACGACGAGAAACACCATAAAGAATTGTTGAGACACTCCGGAATGATTAAAAGAGGAAAGGTTGAGCCAAAGATGAAAAGAATTTGAAAGATCTTGGAGAAAGGCATTTGACTGATGACAATTCATTCTTACGTCAAACTTTGAAATGAATTTGAAAATAACTCCGAAAAAAATTAGAAGAGTCAGGTAAGATCCTGGGAAAAGACCTGTGGGTTAGGGCCCACTCAAAAGAAACACCGTTGACGATTTAAAAGAGATAATGCGCCGGTTGAATTAAATGGCTTGAATGAGATAACAACCTCGAAAGAGCTTGAACGAATGCAGAGTGGAAACATGAATCTTTGAGATATCTTCAGCCCTCCGAAATAATTGAGTAGCAAGAAGTGGATGATTAAGAGGTGCACCGGCATGAGAAAACATTTGAAATGAGGAAAGGATATGATCGACAAAGCTTGACTTGAATCCACCGGAGAAGAAAAGAATGAAGAATAATGAGCTTGAAGCTTCCTTAGCATCTTCATGAGAATCACCGGGTAAGAACTTTAAAGGAAAAGAATGAGGAAACTTCACATCAATAAAAGGATACTTGATTAATAAGTCTGAGTCCTTGAAGAAAAAAGGGTGGGTGGGCGGGAAAAGAAGAAGACAATTTGGGACGGATGAAACAAACACCGGTTGGAAAGAATTGAAAAGACAACCTTAATGATCAAGAAGGATTAATACTCTCATAGAAATATGAGAACACCGCTTAGAAAAGGTATGGAATCGACATTTGACTTCGAAGCAACACGAATACCACAACTCAAAACAAAACAAAGGATTTGGCTTACAGAATAAGCCGGAAACAAACATATGATAGATCCCATATCGTATCATGTGTCTGTTGTAAAGATATCCTACGAGCTACTTGAATTCCCACTTATCAACTCCCGAAACTTTCTGGTTATGCAATCAGGTGTTGGGGATACAGGGGAAGCATAATATCTCACCCAAACTAACAATTCCTACATCCAGCTGTATCCATCCTTCAACACATAACCAAGAGACCTTCGGAAATCATGTACCTCAACCTTCGAAAAGCATCAGTTATACGAGTTATGGTAATACTCCCGAACTCCCTGAAGGAAATATGCCCTAGAGGCAATAATAAAGTTATTATTTATTTCCTTATTTCATTATAAATGTTTATTATTCATGCTAGAATTGTATTAACCGGAAACATAATACATGTGTGAATACATAGACAAACAGAGTGTCACTGGTATGCCTCTACTTGTCTAGCTCGTTAATCAAAGATGGTTATGTTTCCTAACCATAGACAAAGAGTTGTTATTTGATTAACGGGATCACATCATTAGGAGAATGATGTGATTGACTTGACCCATTCCGTTAGCTTAGCACTCGATCGTTTAGTATGTTGCTATTGCTTTCTTCATGACTTATACATGTTCCTATGACTATGAGATTATGCAACTCCCGTTTACCGGAGGAACACTTTGTGTGCTACCAAACATCACAACGTAACTAGGTGATTATAAAGGAGCTCTACAGGTGTCTCCAAAGGTACATGTTGGGTTGGCGTATTTCGAGATTAGGATTTGTCACTCCGATTGTCGGAGAGGTATCTCTGGGCCCTCTCGGTAATGCACATACCTAAGCCTTGCAAGCAATGCAACTAAATGAGTTAGTTAAGAGATGATGTATTACGGAACGAGTAAAGAGACTTTCCGGCAACGAGATTGAACTAGGTATTGATATACCGACGATCGAATCTCGGGCAAGTAACATACCGATGACAAAGGGAACAACGTATGTTGTTATGCGGTCTGACCGATAAAGATCTTCGTAGAATATGTGGGAGCCAATATGAGCATCCAGGTACCGCTATTGTTTATTGACCGGAGACATGTCTCGGTCATGTCTACATTGGTCTCGAACCCGTAGGGTCTGCACGCTTAAGGTTTCGATGATAGTTATATTATGAGTTTATAAGTTTTGATGTACTGAAGTTGGTTCAGAGTCCCGGATATGATCGCGGACATAACGAGGAGTCTCGAAATGGTCGAGACATAAATATTGATATATTGGACGGCTATATTCGGACACCGGAAGTGTTCCGGGGAAGTTTCGGATAAAACCGGAGTACCGGGGGGTTACCGGAACCCCCCGGGGGGTTAATGGGCCTCATGGGCCTAAAGTGGAGAAGAGGAGGGGCTGCTAGGGCAGGCCGCGCGCCCCCTCTCCCCTAGTCCGAATTGGACAAGGAGGGAGGGGCGGCGCCCCCCCTTTTCCTTCCTCTCCTCTCTCCCTTCCTTCCCCCTCTCCTACTTGGACAAGGAAAGGGAGAGGAGTCCTACTCCCGGTAGGAGTAGGACTCCTCCTGCGCGTCTCCTACTAGGGCCGGCCGCACCCCCCCTTGGCTCCTTTATATACGGAGGCAGGGGGCACCCCTAGACACATAAGTTGATCCACGTGATCATTTTCTTAGCCGTGTGCGGTGCCCCCTTCCACCATAATCCTCGATAATATTGTAGTGGTGCTTAGGCGAAGCCCTGCGACAGTTGAACATCAAGATCGTCACCACACCGTCGTGCTGACGGAACTCTTCCCCGACACTTTGCTGGATCGGAGTCCGGGGATCGTCATCGAGCTGAACATGTGCTGAAACTCAGAGGTGCCGTAGTTTCGGAGCTTGGATCGGTCGGATCGTGAAGACGTACGACTACATCAACCGCGTTAATATAACGCTTCCGCTGTCAGTCTACAAGGGTACGTAGATCACACTCTCCCCTCGTTGCTATGCATCACCATGATCTTGCGTGTGCGTAGGAATTTTTTTAAAATTACTATGTTCCCCAACAGTGGCATCCGAGCCTAGGTTTTATGTGTTGATGTTATATGCACGAGTAGAACACAAGTGAGTTGTGGGCGATATAAGTCATACTGCTTACCAGCATGTCATACTTTGGTTCGGCGGTATTGTTGGACGAAGCGGCCCGGACCGACATTACGCGTACACTTATGCGAGACCGGTTCTCCCGACGTGCTTTGCACAAAGGTGGCTAGCGGGTGTCAGTTTCTCCAACTTTAGTTGAACCGAGTGTGGCTATGCCCGGTCCTTGCGAAGGTTAAAACAACACCAACTTGACAAACTATCATTGTGGTTTTGATGCGTAGGTAAGATTGGTTCTTGCTTAAGCCCGTAGCAGCCACGTAAAACTTGCAACAACAAAGTAGAGGACGTCTAACTTGTTTTTGCAGGGCATGTTGTGATGTGATATGGTCAAGACATGATACTAAATTTTATTGTATGAGATGATCATGTTTTGTAACCGAGTTATCGGCAACTGGCAGGAGCCATATGGTTGTCGCTTTATTGTATGCAATGCAACTGCGCTGTAATGCTTTACTTTATCACTAAGCGGTAGCGATAGTCGTGGAAGCATAAGATTGGCGAGACGACAACGATGCTACGATGGTGATCAAGGTGTCGCGCCGATGACGATGGTGATCATGACGGTACTTCGGAGATGGAGATCACAAGTACAAGAAGATGATGGCCATATCATATCACTTATATTGATTGCATGTGATGTTTATCTTTTATGCATCTTATCTTGCTTTGATTGACGGTAGCATTATAAGATGATCTCTCACTAAATTTCAAGATAAAAGTGTTCTCCCTGAGTATGCACCGTTGCCAAAGTTCGTCGTGCCCAGACACCACGTGATGATCGGGTGTGATAAGCTCTACGTCCATCTACAACGGGTGCAAGACAGTTTTGCACACGCAGAACACTCAGGTTAAAATTGACGAGCCTAGCATATGCAGATATGGCCTCGGAACACTGAGACCGAAAGGTCGAGCGTGAATCATATAGTAGATATGATCAACATAGCGATGTTCACCATTGAAAACTACTCCATTTCACGTGATGATCGGTTATGGTTTAGTTGATTTGGATCACGTAATCACTTAGAAGATTAGAGGGATGTCTTTCTAAGTGGGAGTTCTTAAGTAATATGATTAATTGAACTTAAATTTATCATGAACTTAGTACCTGATAGTATCTTGCTTGTTTATGTTTGATTGTAGAAAGATGGCCCGTGCTGTTGTTCCGTTGAATTTTAATGAGTTCCTTGAGAAAGCAAAGTTGAAAGATGATGGTAGCAATTACACGGACTGGGTCCGTAACTTGAGGATTATCCTCATTGCTGCACAGAAGAATTACGTCCTGGAAGCACCGCTGGGTTCCAGGCCTACTGCTGGAGCAACACCAGATGTTATGAACATCTGGCAGAGCAAAGCTGATGACTACTCGATAGTTCAGTGTGCCATGCTTTACGGCTTAGAATCGGGACTTCAACGACGTTTTGAACATCAGGGAGCATATGAGATGTTCCAGGAGTTGAAGTTAATATTTCAAGCAAATGCCCGAATTGAGAGATATGAAGTCTCCAATAAGTTCTATAGCTGCAAGATGGAGGAGAACAGTTCTGTCAGTGAGCATATACTCAAAATGTCTGGGTATAATAATCACTTGATTCAATTGGGAGTTAATCTTCCAGATGATTGCGTCATTGACAGAATTCTCCAATCACTGCCACCTAGCTACAAGAGCTTTGTGATGAACTATAATATGCAAGGGATGAATAAGACTATTCCCGAGCTCTTCGCAATGCTAAAAGTTGCGGAGGTAGAAATCAAAAAGGAGCATCAAGCGTTGATGGTCAAAAAGACCACTGGTTTCAAGAAAAAGGGCAAAGGGAAGAAGAAGGGGAACTTCAAAAAGAACAACAAGCAAGTTGCTGCTCAAGAGAAGAAACCCAAATCTGGACCTAAGCCTGAAACTGAGTGCTTCTACTGCAAGCAGACTGGTCACTGGAAACGGAACTGCCCGAAGTATTTGGCGGATAAGAAGGATGGCAAGGTGAATAAAGGTATATGTGATATACATGTTATTGATGTGTACCTTACTAGAGCTCACAGTAGCACCTGGTTATTTGATACTGGTTCTTTTGCTAATATTTGCAACTCGAAACAGGGACTACGGATTAAGAGAACACTGGCGAAGGACGAGGTGACGATGCGCGTGGGAAATGGTTCCAAAGTCGATGTGATCGCGGTCGGCACGCTACCTCTACATCTACCATCGGGATTAGTATTAGACCTAAATAATTGTTATTTGGTGCCAGCGTTGAGCATGAACATTATATCTGGATCTTGTTTGATGCGAGACGGTTATTCATTTAAATCAGAGAATAATGGTTGTTCTATTTATATGAGTAATATCTTTTATGGTCATGCACCCTTGAAGAGTGGTCTATTTTTGATGAATCTCGATAGTAGTGATACACACATTCATAATGTTGAAGCCAAAAGATGCAGAGTTGATAATGATAGTGCAACTTATTTGTGGCACTGCCGTTCAGGTCATATCGGTGTAAAACGCATGAAGAAACTCCATACTAATGGACTTTTGGAACCACTTGATTATGAATCACTTGGTACTTGCGAACCGTGCCTCATGGGCAAGATGACTAAAACACCGTTCTCCGGTACTATGGAGAGAGCAACAGATTTGTTGGAAATCATACATACAGATGTATGTGGTCCAATGAATGTTGAAGCTCGCGGCGGATATCATTATTTTCTCACCTTCACAGATGATTTAAGCAGACATGGGTATATCTACTTAATGAAACATAAGTCTGAAACATTTGAAAAGTTCAAAGAATTTCAGAGTGAAGTTGAAAATCATCGTAACAAGAAAATAAAGTTTCTATGATCTGATCGTGGAGGAGAATATTTGAGTTACGAGTTTGGTCTACATTTGAAACAATGCGGAATAGTTTCGCAACTCACGCCACCTGGAACACCACAGCGTAATGGTGTGTCCGAACGTCGTAATCGTACTTTACTTGATATGGTGCGATCTATGATGTCTCTTACAGATTTACCGCTATCGTTTTGGGGTTATGCTCTAGAGACAGCCGCATTCATGTTAAATAGGGCACCATCAAAATTCGTTGAGACGACGCCTTATGAACTGTGGTTTGGCAAGAAACCAAAGTTGTCGTTTCTAAAAGTTTGGGGCTGCGATGCTTATGTGAAGAAACTTCAACCTGATAAGCTCGAACCCAAATCGGAGAAATGTGTCTTCATAGGATACCCAAAAGAGACTATTGGGTACACCTTCTATCACAGATCTGAAGGCAAGACATTTGTCGCTAAGAATGGATCCTTTCTGGAGAAGGAGTTTCTCTCAAAAGAAGTGAGGGGAGGAAAGTAGAACTTGATGAGGTAACTGTACCTGCTCCCTTATTGGAAAGTAGTACATCGCAGAAACAGGTTTCTGTGACACCTACACCAATTAGTGAGGAAGCTAATGATAATGATCATGAAACTTCAGAACAAGTTACTACTGAACCTCGTAGATCAACCAGAGTAAGATCCGCACCAGAGTGGTACGGTAATCCTGTTCTGGAAGTCATGCTACTAGATCATGATGAACCTATGAACTATGAAGAAGCGATGGTGAGCCCAGATTCCGCAAAATGGCTCGAAGCCATGAAATCTGAGATGGGATCCATGTATGAAAACAAAGTATGGACTTTGGTTGACTTGCCCAATGATTGGCAAGCAATTGAGAATAAATGGATCTTCAAGAAGAAGACTGACACTGACGGTAATGTTACTGTCTACAAAGCTCGACTTGTCGCAAAAGGTTTTCGACAAGTTCAAGGGATTGACTACGATGAGACCTTCTCACCCGTAGCGATGCTTAAGTCTGTCCGAATCATGTTAGCAATTGCCGCATTTTATGATTATGAAATTTGGCAGATGGATGTCAAAACTGCATTCCTGAATGGATTTCTGGAAGAAGAGTTGTATATGATGCAGCCGGAAGGTTTTGTCGATCCAAAGGGAGCTAACAAAGTGTGCAAGCTCTAGCGATCCATTTATGGACTGGTGTAAGCATCTCGGAGTTGGAATAAACGCTTTGATAGTGTGATCAAAGCATTTGGTTTTGTACAAACTTTTGGAGAAGCCTGTATTTACAAGAAAGTGAGTGGGAGCTCTGTAGCGTTTCTGATATTATATGTAGATGACATATTACTAATCGGAAATGATATAGAATTTCTAGATAGCATAAAGGGATACTTGAATAAGAGTTTTTCAATGAAAGACCTCGGTGAAGCTGCTTACATATTAGGCATTAAGACCTATAGAGATAGATCAAGACGCTTAATTGGACTTTCACAAAGCACATACCTTGACAAAGTTTTGAAAAAGTTCAAAATGGATCAAGCAAAGAAAGGATTCTTGCCTGTGTTACAAGGTGTGAAATTGAGTAAGACTCAATGCCCGACCAATGCAGAAGATAGAGAGAAAATGAAAGATGTTCCCTATGCTTCAGCCATAGGCTCTATCATGTATGCAATGCTGTGTACCAGACCTGATGTGTGTCTTGCTATAAGTCTAGCAGGGAGGTACCAAAGTAATCCAGGAGTGGATCACTGGATAGCGGTCAAGAGCATCCTGAAATACCTAAAAAGGACTAAGGATATGTTTCTCATATATGGAGGTGAAAAAGAGCTCATCGTAAATGGTTACGTTGATGCAAGCTTTGACACTAATCCGGACGATTCTAAATCACAAACCGGATACGTATTTACATTAAACGGTGGAGCTGTCAGTTGGTGCAGTTCTAAACAAAGCGTTGTGGTGGGATCAACATATGAAGCGGAGTACATAGCTGCTTCGGAAGCAGCAAATGAAGGAGTCTGGATGAAGGAGTTCATATCCGATCTAGGTGTCATACCTAGTGCATCGGGTCCAATGAAAATCTTTTGTGACAATACTGGTGCAATTGCCTTGGCAAAGGAATCTAGATTTCACAAGAGAACCAAGCACATCAAGAGACGCTTCAATTCCATCCGGGGTCTAGTCCAGGTGGGAGACATAGAGATTTGCAAGATACATACGGATCTGAATGTTACAGATCCATTGACTAAGCCTCTTCCACGAGCAAAACATGATCAGCACCAAAGCTCCATGGGTGTTAGAATCATTACTTTGTAAATCTAGATTATTGACTCTAGTGCAAGTGGGAGACTGAAGGAAATATGCCCTAGAGGTAATAATAAAGTGATTATTTATTTCCTTATTTCATGATAAATGTTTATTATTCATGCTAGAATTGTATTAACCGGAAACATAATACATGTGTGAATACATAGACAAACAGAGTGTCACTGGTATGCCTCTACTTGACTAGCTCGTTAATCAAAGATGGTTATGTTTCCTAACCATAGGCAAAGAGTTGTTATTTGATTAACGGGATCACATCATTAGGAGAATGATGTGATTGACTTGACCCATTCCGTTAGCTTAGCACTCGATCGTTTAGTATGTTGCTATTGCTTTCTTCATGACTTATACATGTTCCTATGACTATGAGATTATGCAACTCCTATTTACCGGAGGAACACTTTGTGTGCTACCAAACGTCACAACGTAACTGGGTGATTATAAAGGAGCTCTACAGGTGTCTCCAAAGGTACATGTTGGGTTGGCGTATTTCGAGATTAGGATTTGTCACTCCGATTGTCGGAGAGGTATCTCTGGGCCCTCTCGGTAATGCACATCACCTAAGCCTTGCAAGCAATGCAACTAAATGAGTTAGTTGCAAGAGGATGTATTACGGAACGAGTAAAGAGACTTGCCGGCAACGAGATTGAACTAGGTATTGATATACCGACGATCGAATCTCGGACAAGTAACATACCGATGACAAAGGGAACAACGTATGTTGTTATGCGGTCTAACCGATAAAAATCTTCGTAGAATATGTGGGAGCCAATATGATCATCCAGGTTCCGTTATTGGTTATTGACCGGAGACATGTCTCGGTCATGTCTACATTGTTCTCGAACCCGTAGGGTCCGCACGCTTAAGGTTTCGATGATAGTTATATTATGAGTTTATAAGTTTTGATGTACCGAAGTTGGTTTGGAGTCCCGGATATGATCGCGGACATAACGAGGAGTCTCGAAATGGTCGAGACATAAAGATTGATATATTGGACGGCTATATTTGGACACCGGAAGTGTTCCCGGGAAGTTTCGGATAAAACCGGAGTACCGGGGGGTTACCGGAACCCCCCGGAGGGTTAATGGGCCTCATGGGCCTAAAGTGGAGAAGAGGAAGGGCTGCCAGGGCAGGCCGCGCGCCCCCTCTCCCCCTAGTCTGAATTGGACAAGGAGGGAGGGGCGCCCCCCCCTTTTCCTTCCTCTCCTCTCTCCCTTCCTTCCCCCTCTCCTACTTGGACAAGGAAAGGGAGAGGAGTCCTACTCCCGGTAGGAGTAGGACTCCTCCTGCGTGCCTCCTACTAGGGCCGGCCGCACCCCCCTTGGCTCCTTTATATACGGAGGCAGGGGCACCCCTAGACACACAAGTTGATCCACGTGATCGTTTTCTTAGCCGTGTGTGGTGCCCCCTTCCACCATAATCCTCGATAATATTGTAGTGGTGCTTAGGCGAAGCCCTACGACAGTTGAACATCAAGATCGTCACCACGCCGTCGTGCTGACGGAACTCTTCCCCGACACTTTGCTGGATCGGAGTCCAGGGATCGTCATCGAGCTGAACGTGTGCTGAAACTCAGAGGTGCCGTAGTTTCGGTGCTTGGATCGGTCGGATCGTGAAGACGTACGACTACATCAACCGCGTTAATATAACGCTTCCGCTGTCGGTCTACAAGGGTACGTAGATCACACTCTCCCCTCGTTGCTATGCATCACCATGATCTTGCGTGTGCGTAGGAATTTTTTTGAAATTACTACATTCCCCAACACTCCCGCCCCAGTACTGGGTGGCATCGAGGTTATCTCACCAACAACTGCATAAAAGAGATTTTCGATGTTGGCGAACTCACGTATTCCAGAACTGCAACGATAAAATTGTGACGACAACACCTCGGAGCTCAACTCCCCGGGACACTGCCACAACCCCTAAATGTTAGGAGGCACCAAGAACAATGTTCTCTTCACAAGAATATCGGAACGATTCCAAGATACCCGCGTGATCCTAAAAAAAATTCCGTGAAATTTGAGGAGAGGCAGTCAAAACTTCGATGTCATGAGGCCTCATCAGAGCGACGAAGGGACTGAGGAGTAAAAAGAATCCTACTCTCTGATATATATAATCCTAAGACTCAAAACATTTTGTTCTAGACTCAACAACGTCAGTGATTCGATCAAGTAGGGGGCTCCTAAGTCGGGGATGGCTCTGATACCAACTTGTAACACCCACAATGCGGCTATATCTCCGACATGTCAAGGCACGACTTAGAGGCATAGCCGCATGGTAGTTTTGTCGCAAGAGGGGTAATCTTCACACAATCCCATGTACTGAATAACAAAGGGATAAAGAGTTGGCTTACAATCACCACTTCACACAAATAACAAGATAAACATACATCATCCAGAGTACAATCAAGGTCCGACTACGGAACCAAAGTAAAAGAAGACAACCCCAAATGCTAGATCCCCAATCGTCCCAACTAGGCTCCACTACTGATCAACCGAAAAAGACACAAAACAACGACCAAGATCTTCATCGAGTTCCCACTTGAGCTCGGTTGCATCACCTGCACTGGTATCATCGGCACCTGCAATTGTTTGGAAGTATCTGTGAGTCACGACGACTCAGCAATCTCACACCCACGAGATCAAGACTATTTAAGCTTATGGGTAGGAAAGGGAAGTGAGGTGGAGTTGCAGCAAGCACTAAGCATATATGGTGGCTAACATACACAAATAAGAGCGAGAAGAGAAGCAACGCAACGGTCGAGAAGCTACAAGTGATCAAGAAGTGATCCTGAAACTACTTACGTTCAAGTATAACACAAGACCGTGTTCTCTTCCCGGACTCTGCCGAAAGGAGACCATCACGGCTACACACACGGTTGATGCATTTTAATTAAGTCAAGTGTCAAGTTCTCTACAACCAGACATTAACAAGTTCCCATCTGCCACATAACCTCGGGCACGGCTCTCGAAAGTTTATACCCTGCAGGCGTGTCCCAACTTAGCCCATCACAAGCTCTCACGGTCAACGAAGGATATTCCTTCTCCCGGGAAGACCCGATCAGTCTCAGAATCCCGGTTACAAGACATTTCGACAATGGTAAAACAAGACCAGCAAAGCCGCCTGATGTGCCAACAATCCCGATAGGAGCTGCACATATCTCGTTCTCAGGGCAACGACGGATGAGCAATTCGTACAACTAAAACCAGCCCTCAAGTTTCCCCGAGGTGGTGCTGCAAGGGGCTCCAGTTCAGACCAACACCTAGAGAAGCACTGGCCCGGGGGGTTAAAATAAAGATGACCCTCGGGTTGGCCGACCCAAGGGAAGGGTAATAGGTTGTTAGGCAAAAGTAAAACCAAGGTTGGGCCTTGCTGGAGGAGTTTTATTCAAAGCAAACTGTCAAGGGGTTCCCATCACACCCAACCGCGTAAGGAACGCAAAATCAAGGAACATAACACCGGTATGACGGAAACTTGGGCGGCAAGAGTGGAACAAAACACTAGGCATAAGGCCGAGCCTTCCACCCTTTACCAAGTATATAGATGCATTAATTAAAATAATAGATATTGTGATATCCCAACATAAACATGTTCCGACATGGAACAAACTTCAGCTTCACCTGCAACTAACAATGCTATTAGAAGGGCTGAGCAAAGCAGTAACTTGGCCAAACAACGGTTTGCTCGGAAAGGTGGGTTAGAGGCTTGACATGGCAAAATGGGAGGCATGATATAACAAGTGGTAGGTAGTGCGACATAGCGATAGAGCGAACATCTAGCAAGCAAAGATAGAAGTGATTTCGAGGGTATGGTCATCTTGCCTGAAATCCCGCAAGGAAGAAGAACGAGTCCATGAAGAAGACAAACGAACATAGTCAAACGGATCCTCAAACGCGACGTTACCGAAACTAACAACAAGAAAAAACACCAGAAAGGAGCAAACAACATGGTGAACAACTATCACATAACCATGGCATGATTCACAACCAAGTATGATGCATGTACGGTTTAATGAGGCATGGCATGGCAAAGTGCACAAATAATACTACAAATTAAGTGGGGCTCAATATGCAACGAGTTGCATATTGACAAAACACCACATGACTTATTTAGTTCTCTCTTGGGTATGTACCCAACAATATCAAATGTTGTTAAACATGGCAAGAGGTGAAGAATATCGAAACTACCTATCTAGACAAGTTTAAATGAGGTCGGAACAACAAACAACTATTCCGGAAAATCCCCATATGCATATTTCAAATTAGCTACTGTTCTGCCCTAAACATAATTTTATAGTTGTTAGACATGCAAAGTAAGTACACCATGTTAAACTAGGCATTTTTCTACCGCATTTACATATAAAATTTATTAAATTCTAAGCTACGGTTATTTAGTTATGAATTAAATCATTTTAACAAGTCATTTATGAAAATTATATGCAAACACCATTTTTAACATTTTAAACATGGGTGAAAGTTGCATATTATGAAACTAGACGAAATTCTAAGCATTTTACATATATAGTTTGTTTAGTTTGAATGCATGCATATTTAGCTATAGAAAAAATAAAACTGTGGCAAATCTGTAAATATGCAATGCACTGGAAATTAAACAAATCCACAGGCAGGGAAAAAAACATGCATGGGCCCGAAGCATTAGCGTGCAACGGCCTAGAAGAGGATTCGGCCCAAGTGGCTGGCTGTGCAAGAATAAATGAAGAACGGGGCAAAAAGTTGGGTGCCTGGGAATCGAACCCAAGACCTCCTGCTGTTGCTACGCTGGGATGACCAGCCGAGCTAGCTTGGTGAAGTTTTCGTATGAGCGGCAAAACATTCTAATAGCAAACAAGGAGGCAGACTCTAGACTCCATGGACGCACAGAAGTCGCGGGCGAGGATGGCGAGTGAAGTGGCGGCTGCTGCCGCAGCAGAGCAACAGCGAGCGTTTCTGGGATTTGGTGTGGGTACGCGCGTGCGGGTGTTTGCTCGGTTGGGCAAGGGTAGGAGCTGTGGCGAGGCATGGCCACAGCTACGGCCATGGATGCCCGGTGATGCTTGCCGGCGACCGGAGCAAGCAGCGGCTGCAGGTGCAGCAGATCACCGGCGGGGGTGCGGAAACTGACGAGGCTGTGTGCGAGCGAGCGGCCGCTTCTCACGGGAGTCGTGTGCGTGCGTGCGCTCAGGCATGAGCAGGAGCTTGACTCGGGGCAGAGATCTACGGCGAACAAGAAGGCGGGCAGGCCTTGGTGCATGCGCGCGAGTTGCAGACGAGGCGCTACGTGTGTGCTGAAGAAACAGAGGAATCATAGCAACCTTCCCGGTGACCAAAGTGACGGCGGAGGAATTACCAGGCATGCAAGCAACCGGCGACAGAGGAGGCAATCAACGAGAAAAAGGTACAGGGAAGCGCGGCTGCTCACGTACAGGGGCTCGGAGGAGTCGATCGAGCTCGGGGACGCGACGAATTTAGCCGGCAGCGAGGTAGACCCGAGGAAGAAGAAGGAGAGGTCGGCGACGAGAAGAGGCCTCCGGCTTGGCGCCCGTGAAGCAGAGGAAGAAGGGGAAGAAGAGGTCGCCGGGGAGGTCGATTCGAGGCTCGTGGACGCGTGCGTGGACGAAGGAGACGACGTCGAGTGCCGCGACTCTCTCCCCGTGGCAGCAACGCAGACGACGAAGGCGTACAAGCCGGGGACGAGCTTGAGCTCTTCCCGGCCATGGCGACGGCTATTGCATGGAGAGGTCTCACCTGACGGTGGTAGGAGAAGGAGGAGGGGAAATGGAGCGACCAGGGAACCCTAGCGTTGGGGGCATGATTTATAAGGTGAAGGGAGCAGCTCCGGCCATCAAATCAACACAAGCGTCGACGTGGACCTGCTGGATGAGCTGCCGTACAGGAGCTAGAAGAAGAACAGGAGGGATCGGCATTGGGGGCATGATTTATAGGGTGAAGGGATGTAAGACAATAGATTTGGGGGAACCGGCACAACCCTCTAGGGGTGGACTATCACATATATATAATGAAGGGGTACAATGTTACATCATACGTACACATATACGGGAACTATACAATCTAACACTCTCCCTCAATCTTAGCCACTTCCTAAAGAATCTAGAAGGGTAAGATTGCACCGACAAGTCTCAAACTATGGTAGAGGCAATGGCTTGGTGAAGATGTCTGCAAGTTGATCCTTGAAAGAGATGAACTTGATCTGTAGTTGCTTCTGAGATACACGTTCCCGTACAAAATGATAGTCAACTTCAATGTGCTTCGTTCATGCATGAAATACCGGATTAGCATACAGGTATGTAGCACCGATGTTGTCACACCAAAGAATAGGAGACTGTGATTGAGATATACCCAATTCCTGAAGCAAAGACTGTATCCAGATAATTTCTGCAATTGCATTAGCCATAGCCTTATACTCAGCTTCAGTACTGCTACGCAAAATAGTAGCTTGTTTCCGAGCACTCCAGGCGATCAAGGTAGAACCAAAGAACACAACATAGCCCCCCGTGGATCGCCTGTCATCTGGACTGCCTGCCCACTCCGCATCAGAATAAGCCGAGATGACCCCAGATGAGTTCGGTCGAATGTGCAAACCATAGGGCAACGTGAAGCGAATATAGCGCAAAATGCGCTTAACCGCAGACCAATGAGTGTCCCGAGGTGCCTGAAGATACTGACATACTCTGTTGACAACAAAGGAAATATCTGGACATGTGATCGTCAAGTACTGAAGCCCACCAACAATACTCCTATACTGTGTCTCATCAGCACAAGTCAGAAGCTCACCATCTACAGTAGTGATCTTTTCAGTGGTAGACATAGGTGTAGTAGTCGGTTTGCACTTAAGAATCCCAGCCCACTGCAACAAATCCAAAGTGTACTTCTTCTGCATCATAACATGACCATCAGAACCGGAAGCAACTTCCACACCAAGGAAGTAGTGAAGCTTCCCAAGGTCTTTGACTGCAAAGTCAGCACCAAGAGATCCTCCTTCGGTGCGGCGACCTCCGCAGTCAGTGCGACAGATGCCAGCAGCGAAGCCTGCATACGTATATTGACATACTTATATTAGACTCCTGCGATATTGTTTGATCCTCTATTCAGCTTTTCTTTGTGAACACCGAACAGAGCATCAGGGGCTACTGTCTATGCGGTAATATTTTTCCTATATTTTAAACACTTACCTCAAAGCCTGTTAGAAGGCTGACACAGGCTTCAGTCAATCCGCTCTTGGCGGACTGAACCTTTTGGACCACCGCACTCATAATAGTACGGTGCTCCTCGTCGATGGAAGCGCTGCGAAGCACTCCCAACAGATTGTCCGGCGCCTCTGGATGGACAGAGGTCACCGGCACAGGCGTCTTGCCCCTCTTGGAAGGAGGCCGCCTACCCGAGTCCGGAACCACTGAAGGTTCCGGCGCGGTGTTCGGCTGAGGGCCGAACTCGGAGCCCTCAGGGGCCTTGTTCGCTCTGCTATCGGAGTCCGGAAGGTTGCCTTGAGGCGTGCTATGTCTTGAGCTTGCATTGGTTTTCCCCGAAGAGGAAGGGATGATGCAGCAGAGTAGCGTAAGTATTTCCCTCAGTTTTTGAGAACCAAGGTATCAATCTAGTAGGAGCCCATGCTCAAGTGCCTCGTACCTGCACAAAGCGATAGCTACTCGCAACCAACGCGATTAGGGGTTGTCAAGCCCTTCATGGTCACTTACGAGAGTGAGATCAGATAGATAGAATATTTTTGGTATTTTTGATATAAAGATGCAAAGTAAAAAAGTAAAAGCAAAGTAAATAGCAAAACAATATAAAATTGATGGAGATTGATATGATGAGAATAGACCCAGGGGCCATAGGTTTCACTAGTGGCTTCTCTCAAGAGCATAAGTATTCTACGGTGGGTGAACAAATTATTGTTGGGCAATTGATAGAATTGTGCTTAATTATGAGAATATCTAGGCATGACCATGTATATAGGCATCACGTCCGTGACAAGTAGATCGAAACGATTCTGCATCTACTACTATTACTCC
The DNA here is from genome assembly GCF_056163025.1 of Triticum urartu. Taxonomy (NCBI): domain Eukaryota; kingdom Viridiplantae; phylum Streptophyta; class Magnoliopsida; order Poales; family Poaceae; genus Triticum; species Triticum urartu. The sequence continues at coordinate 270,140,951 of NC_141879.1, read as the reverse complement.
ACCCATCGACCGCTATCCAGCATGCATCTAGAGTATTAAGTTAAAAACAGAGTAACGCCTTAAGCAAGATGACATGATATAGAGAGATAAATTCATGCAATATGAAATAAACCCCATCTTGTTATCCTTGATGACAACGATACAATACGTGCCTTGCTGCCCCTTTTGTCACTGGGTAAGGACAGCGCAAGATCGAACCCAAAGCTAAGCACTTCTCCCATGGCAAGAACTACCAATCTAGTTGGCCAAACCAAACAGATAATTCGAAGAGACTTGCAAAGATAACCAATCATGCATAAAAGAATTCAGAGAAGATTCAAATATTATTCATAGATAGACTTGATCATAAACCCACAATTCATCGTTCTCAACAAACACACCGCAAAAAGAAGATTACATCGAATAGATCTCCACAAGAGAGGGGGAGAACTTTCTATTGAGATTCAAAGAGAGATAAGAAGCCATCTAGCTACTAACTATGGACCCGAAGGTCTGAGGTAAACTACTCACACTTCATCGGAGGAGCTAGGATGATGTAGAAGCCCTCTGTGATGACGGCTCTCTTCCGGCGGAGCTCCGGAACAGGCCCCAAGATGGGATCTCGTGGATACAGAAAGTTGCGGCGGTGGAATTAGGTTTTTGGCTCCTGTTCTGATCGTTTGGGGGTATGTGTGTATATATAGGAGGAAGGAGTACGTCGGTGGAGCACCGACGGGCCCACAAGGCAGGGGGGCGCGCCCTAGGGGGGCGCCCCCACCCTCGTGACCACCTCTTTGATCCCTTGCAGTAGGGTACAAGACTCCCGGATCACGTTCGGTGAGAAAATCACGTTCCCGAAGATTTTATTCCGTTTGGACTCTGTTTGATATTCCGTTTATCCAAAACACTGAAATAGGCAAAAAAAGCAATTCTGGGCTGGGCCTCCGGTTAATAGGTTAGTCCGAAAAATAATATAAAAGTGGAAAATAAAGCCCAATATAGTCCAAAACAGTAGATAATATAGCATGGAGCAATCAAAAATTATAGATACGTTGGAGACGTATCAGGCATCCCCAAGCTTAATTCCTGCTCGTCCTCAAGTAGGTAAATGATAAAAAGAGAATTTTTGATGCGGAGTGCTACTTGGAATAATTTCAATGCAAATCTTCTTAATTGTGGTATGAATATTCAGATTAGAAAGATTCAAGATAAAAGTTTATACTGACATAGAAAATAATAATACTTTAAGCATACTAACAAAGCAATTATGTCTTCTCAAAATAACATGGCCAAAGAAAGTTATCCCTACAAAATCATATAGTCTGGCTATGCTCCATCTTCCCCACACAAAGTATTTAAATCATGCACAACCCCGATAACAAGCCAAGCAATTGTTTCATACTCTAACTTTTTCAAAACTTTTTCAATATTCACGCAATACATGAGCGTGAGCCATGGATATAGCACTATAGGTGGAATAGAATGGTGGTTGTGGAGAAGACAAAAAGGAGAAGATAGTCTCACATCGACTAGGCGTATCAACGGGCTATGGAGATACCCATCAATAGATATCAATCTGAGTGAGTAGGGATTGCCATGCAACGGATGCACTAGAGCTATAAATGTATGAAAGCTCAACAAAAGAAACTAGTGGGTGTGCATCCAACTTGCTTGCTCACGAAGACCTAGGGCAATTTGAGGAAGCCCATCTTTAGAATATACAAGACAAGATCTATAACGTAAAATTCCCACTAGTATATGAAAGTGACAACATATGAGACTCTCTATATGAAGATCATGGTGCTACTTTGAAGCACAATATATATGAGACTTGCTATAACATGGTGCTACTTTGAAGCACAAGTGTGGAAAAAAGGATAGTAGCATTGCCCCTTATTTATTTATTTATTTATTTTTTTGGGCCTTCTTTTTATTCTTTGGCCTTTTTTTTGGGACAATTGAATGATGATCATCACACTTCTATTTATTTACAACTCAATGATTACAACTCGATACTAAAACAAAGTATGACTCTATATGAATGCCTCCGGCAGTGTACCGGGATATGCAATGAATCAAGTGTGACATGTATGAAAAATTATGAACTGTGGCTTTGCCACAAATACGATGTCAACTACATGATCATGCTAATCAATATGACAATGATGGATATGTCATGATGAACTAGATGGTGGAAAGTTGCATGGCAATATATCTCGGAATGACTATGGAAATGCCATAATAGGTAGGTATGGTGGCTGTTTTGAGGAAGGTATATGGTAGGTGTATGATACCGGCGAAAGTTGCGCAGTATTAGAGATGCTAGAAAGGGTGGAAGGGTGGGAGTGCGTATAATCCATGGACTCAACATTAGTCATAAAGAACTCATATACTTATTGCAAAAATTTAGAAGTTATCAAAGCAAAGTATTACGCGCATGCTCCTAGGGGGATAGATTGGTAGGAAAAGACCATCGCTCGTCCCCGACCGCCACGCATAAGGAAGACAATCAATAAATAAATCATGCTCCGACTTCATCACATAACGGTTCACCATACGTGCATGCTACGGGAATCACAAACTTCAACACAAGTATTCTTTAAATTCACAACTACTCAACTAGCATGACTTTAATATTATCACCTCCATATCTCAAAAAATTATCATGCTTCAATCTTTTCTTAGTATTCAACAAACTCAAAAGAAAGTTTCACAAATCTTGATTACCAAGCATATTATTATTACGCAAATTACCATGCTATTAAGAGACTCTCAAATTAATTCAAGTGAGGCATGAGAGATCAATAGTTTCTTTAAAACATATCCACCACCGTGCTCTAAAAGATCTAAGTGAAGCACATAGAGCAAAATTATCTAGTTCAAAAGGATATAAGTGAAGCACATGGAGCAAAATTATCTAGCTCAAAAGATATAAGTGAAGCTCATAGAGCAAAACTACTTAGCTCAAAAGATATAAGTGAAGCACATAGAGTATTCTATCGAATTTTAATTCATGTATGGCTCTCTCAAAAGGTGTGTACAGCAAGGATGATTGTGGCATACTAAAAAACAAGGACACAAATAATACAAGACGCTCCAAGCAAAACACATATCATGTTGGTGAATAAAAATATAGCTCCAAGTAAATTACCGATGGAAGTGGACGAAAGGGGGGATGCCTTCCAGGGCTTCCCCAAGCTTTGACTTTTTGGTGTCCTTGGATTATCTTGGGGGTGCCATGGGCATCCCCAATCTTAGGCTCTTTCCACTCCTTGTTCCATGATCCATCAAAATAATTCACCCAAAACCTGAAAACTTCACAACACAAAACTCAAAATAGAAAACTCGTGAGCTCCGTTAGCGAAAGAAAACAAAAGACCACTTCAAGGTACTGTAATGAACTCATTATTTATTTATATTGGTGTTAAACCTACTTTATTCCAACTTCTCTATGTATTATAAACTATTTTCCTAGCCATAGATTCATCAAAATAAGCAAACAACACACGAAAAACAGAATCTGTCAAAAACAGAACAGTCTGCAGTAATCTGTAGCTAACGCAAGATCTGGAACCCCAAAAATTCTAAAATAAATTGATGGACGTGTGTAATTTATCTATTAATCATCTGCAAAAATAATTAACTAAATATAACTCTTCAAATAAAAATGACAGCAGTTCTCGTGAGCGCTAAAGTTTCTGTTTTTTTACAGCAAGTTCAACAAGACTTTCCCCAAGTCTTCCCAACGGTTCTACTTGGAAAAAACACTAATTAAACACAAAAACACAACCAAAACAGAGGCTAAATAATTTATTTATTACTAAGCAGGAGCAAAAAGCAAGGAATAAGAATAAAATTGGGTTGCCTCCCAACAAGTGCTATCGTTTAACGCCCCTAGCTAGGCATAACAAGCAAGGATAGATCTAGGTATTGCCATCTTTGGTAGGCAATCCATAAGTGGCTCTCATGATAGTTTCATATGGTAATTTTATTTTCTTTCTTGGAAAGTGTTCCATGCAATTTTTTAATGGAAATTGAAATATAATATTCCCTTCCTTCATATCAATAATCGCACCAATCGTTCTAAGGAAAGGTCTACCAAGAATAATAGGGCAAGAAGGATTGCAATCTATATCAAGAACAATGAAATATGGGCACATAATTCCTATTTGCAACAATAAGAACATCATTAATTCTTCCCATAGGTTTCTTAATAGTGGAATCCGCAAGATGCAAGTTTAGGGAGCAATCATCAAAATTACGGAAATCTAGTAAATCACACAAAGTCTTGGGAATAGTAGAGACATTAGCACCCAAATCACACAAAGCATAAAACTCATGATATTTAATTTTAATTTTAATAGTTGGTTCCCACTCATCATAGAGTTTTCTAGGGATAGAAACTTTCAACTCAAGTTTTTCTTCCTAAGATTGCATCAAGGCATCAACAATATGTTCGGTGCAGGCTTTATTTTGACTATAAGCATGTGGAGAATTTAGCATGGATTGCAACAAGAAAATACAATCAATCAAAGAGCAATTTTCATAATTAAATTACTTGAAATCCAATATGGTGGGTTTAGCAACATTTAGATTTTTATTTTTTCAATCCCACTTTCATCAATTTCATCATTAAGATCTAAACACTCCGAATTTTTAGAACGCCCTCTAGGTAAAGGAAGATCATATTCGGTTTCATCAAGATTCATATTGCAAAATAAAGATTTAATTGGAGACACATCAATAACTTTTAGATCTTCATCTTGATTTTCATAGGAATTGGAAGAACACGCTTTAATAAAGGCATCTTTGGAAGCACACATCCTAGCGGTTCTTTCCTTACACTCATCAATTGAAATTCTCATGGCTTTTAGAGACTCATTAATATCATGCTTAGGTGGAATAGATCTAAGTTTCAAAGCATCAACATCAAGAGCAATTCTATCAACGTTCCTAGCCAAATCATCAATCTTAAGCAATTTTTCTTCAATCATAGCATTAAAATTCTTTTGCGAAGAAATAAATTATTTAATATTAGATTCAAAATCAGAGGGCATCTTATTATAATTTCCATAAGAGTTGCTGTAGGAATTCCCATAATTATTAGAAGGATTACTAGGATATGTCCTAGGATTAAAATTCCCTCAATAAGCGTTGTTACCAAAATTATTCCTACCAACAAAATTCACATCCATAGATTCATTATTGTTCTCAATCAAAGTAGACAAAGGCATATCATTAGGATCAGAAGAAACACTCTTAGTAGCAAATAATTTCATAAGTTCATCCATCTTTCCACTCAACACATTAATTTCTTCTATCGCATGCACTTTTTTATTAGAAGTTCTTTCAGTATGCCATTGAGAATAATTAACCATAATATTATCTAGGAGTTTAGTAGCATCTCCTAAAGTGATTTCCATAAAAGTGCCTCCCGTGGCCGAATCTAAAAGATTTCTAGAAGCAAAATTCAATCTGGCATAAAATTTTTGTATAATCATCCACAAATTCAAACCATGAGTAGGGCAATTACGTATCATTAATTTCATTCTCTCCCAAGCTTGTGCAACATGTTCATGATCAAGTTGTTTAAAGTTCATTATATCGTTTCTAAGAGAGATGATCTTAGCGGGAGGAAAATACTTAGAGATAAAAGCATCTTTGCATTTGTTCCATGAATCAATACTATTCTTAGGCAAAGACAAAAACCAAGCTTTAGCACGATCTCTAAGCGAAAAAGGAAATAGCTTCAATTTAACGACATCATTATTGACATCTTTTTTCTTTTGCATATCACATAAATCAACGAAGCTATTCAGATGAGTAGCGGCATCTTCACTAGGAAGGCCGGCGAATTGATCTTTCATAACAAGATTCAACAAAGCAGTATTAATTCCACAAGATTCAGCATCGGTAAGAGGAGCAATCGGAGTGCTAAGGAAATCATTATTATTGGTATTGGTGAAGTCACACAATTTGGTAGTATCTTGAGCCATCGCGACAAACAAGCAACCTAACACACGGGCAAACAAAAAGCAAGCGGACAAAAGAGGCAAACAGAGAGGGAGGATAGAGAGAGAGGGCGAATAAAACGGCAAGGGTGAATTGGGGGGAGAGGAAAACGAGAGGCAAATGGCAAATAATGTAATGCGAGAGATAGGGATTGTGATGGGTACTTGGTATGTTGACTTTTTGCGTAGACTCCCCGGCAACGTCGCCAGAAATCCTTCTTGCTACGTCTTGAGCTTGCGTTGGTTTTACCCGAAGAGGAAGGGATGATGCAGCAGAGTAGCGTAAGTATTTCCCTTAATTTTTGAGAACCAAGGTATCAATCTAGTAGGAGCCCATGCTCAAGTCCCTCGTACTTGCACAAAGTGATAGCTACTCGCAAACCAACGCGATTAGGGGTTGTCAAGCCCTTCACGGTCACTTACGAGAGTGAGATCTGATAGATAGAATATTTTTGGTATTTTTGATATAAAGATGCAAAGTAAAAAGTAAAAGCAAAGTAAATAGCAAAACAATATAAAAGTTATGGAGATTGATATGATGAGAATAGACCCGGGGGGCCATAGGTTTCACTAGTGGCTTCTCTCAAGAGCATAAGTATTCTACGGTGGGTGAACAAATTACTGTTAAGCAATTGATAGAATTGTGCTTAATTATGAGAATATCTAGGCATGATCATGTATATAGGCATCACGTCCGTGACAAGTAGATCGAAACGATTCTGCATCTACTACTATTACTCCACCCATCGACCGCTATCCAGCATGCATCTAGAGTATTAAGTTAAAAACAGAGTAACGCCTTAAGCAAGATGACATGATGTAGAGAGATAAATTCATGCAATATGAAATAAACCCCATCTTGTTATCCTCGATGGCAACGATACAATATGTGCCTTGCTGCCCCTTCTGTCACTGGGTAAGGACACTGCAAGATCGAACTCAAAGTTAAGCACTTCTCCCGTGGCAAGAACTACCAATCTAGATGGCCAAACCAAACGGATAATTCGAAGAGACTTGCAAAGATAACCAATCATGCATAAAAGAATTCAGAGAAGATTCAAATATTATTCATAGATAGACTTGATCATAAACCCACAATTCATCGGTCTCAACAAACACACCGCAAAAAGAAGATTACATCGAATAGATCTCCGCAAGAGAGGGGGAGAACTTTGTATTGAGATTCAAAGACAGAGAAGAATCCATCTAGCTACTAACTATGGACCTGAAGGTCTGAGGTAAACTACTCACACTTCATCGGAGGGGCTAGGATGATGTAGAAGCCCTCCGTGATGACGGCCCTCTTCCGGCGGAGCTCCAGAACAGGCCCCAAGATGGGATCTCGTGGATATAGAAAGTTGCGGCGGTGGAATTAGGTTTTTGGCTCCTGTTCTGATCGTTTGGGGGTACATGTGTATATATAGGAGGAAGGAGTACGTCGGTGGAGCACCGATGGGCCCACAAGGCAGGGGGCGCACCCTAGGGGGGGTGTGCCCCCCCACCCTCATGACCACCTCTTTGATCCCTTGGAGTAGGGTCCAAGTCTCCTGGATCATGTTCGGTGAGAAAATCACGTTCCCGAAGATTTTATTCCGTTTGGACTCCGTTTGATATTCCGTTTATCCGAAACACTGAAATAGGCAAAAAAACAGCAATTCTGGGTTGGGCCTCCGGTTAATAGGTTAGTCCCAAAAATAATATAAAAGTGGGAAATAAAGCCCAATATAGTCCAAAACAGTAGATACTATAGCATGGAGCAATCAAAAATTATAGATACGTTGGAGACGTATCAAGGCGCCTCCGGGACTGTCTCCCCTCGACCCGGTGCCTCTTGAGACAATACCTCGGCGTCGTCCGCAGGGCAAAAGGGGAGGTGGCGGTCGGAAGTGGATCGCTATCCGACGAGCCCAGGGAGCCGTCCGACGATACATCGATACAGGCTCGTGGCGGCCTACATAATCATATTCGGCGTTAGGAGAAGCAGTGCGACAAAGGAATGCTATGAGTTACTCTGGTATCTGAATACTTACGACTTCGCCAGGGGCTTGGCCCTGAGCAGCCACTCGTCTTCGCCTTCGGCGGCGGTGGTGGAACTGTCTGGAAGGAGAATCCTTCCCTTCTTGGACCCTTCGGCCTCCCCAGTTGGGGCGGCCTTCCTTTTCTTGTCTCCCCCCACCTGAAGGGGGAGCATCTTCTTCTCCCCCCTCGTCTTCGGGGGAGGAGTGTGTCGCAGATTTATCGGACGATGAGTCCAATGACGCCTGGCGTCGGGAACTCTTTCAGGTTCCCTTGGCCTTCTTGGTCTTCTCCAGACCTTGTAAGGAGCCGGAGCCAGCATCTTCGTCAGGAGAGCGTCTGCTGGGACTTCGGGCAAAGGAGCCGGACAGTCGATCTGTCCGGCCGTCTCCTGCCAGTCCTGTCAAAGGTACGGGAGCTTAGATCCCGCATAGAGTCAAACTATGAAAAACAAGTATCCCATGAGAGGTAAATCAGCTTACCGCGCTGGCTTGGCGCTTCACGCAGAATCCGCGATCCTCGGTAGTGGGAGGGGGAACCTCGACACCTTTGAATAGCACCTTCCAGGCATCCTCGTGAGTTGTGTCGAAGAGCCTATTCAGAGTTCGGTGCTGGGCCGGGTCGAACTCCCACAAGTTGAAAGCCCTTTGTTGGCACGGGAGGATCCGGCGGATGAGCATGACCTGGACTACGTTGACGAGTTTGAGCTTCTTGTTCACCATGTTTTGAATACATGTTTGGAGTCCGGTAAGCTCTCCCGAACTACCCCAGGACAGGCCCTTCTCTTGCTAGGAGGTGAGCCGTGTGGGGATGCCAGATCGGAACTCCGGGGCTGCTGCCCATTTAGGGTCACGCGGCTCGGTGATGTAGAACCACCCCGATTGCCACCCCTTTATGGTCTCCACGAAGGAGCCCTCGAGCCATGTGACATTGGGCATCTTGCCCACCATGGCGCCTCCGCACTCCGCCTGGAGGCCGCTCACTACCTTCCGCTTGACATTAAAGGTCTTCAACCATAAGCCGAAGTGGGGCTTGATGCGGAGGAAGGCCTTGCACACGACGATAAACGCCGAGATGTTGAGGATGAAGTTCGGGGCCAGATCGTGGAAATCCAGGCCGTAGTAGAACATGAGCCCCCGGACAAATGGGTGGAGAGGGAATCCCAGTCCGTGGAGGAAATGGGTAAGGAACACTACCCTCTCATGGGGCCTGGGGGTGGGGATGAGTTGCCCCTCATCTGGGAGCCGGTGCGCGATGTCGTCGGGCAGGTATCCAGCTCTCCTCAGCTTCTTGATGTGTCCCTCCGTGACAGAGGAGACCATCCACCTGCCTCCCGCTCCGGACATGGTTGGAGAAGGTTGAGGTGGGAAGTGCGGACTTGGGCGCTGGAGCTCGAGTGTGCGAAAATGGACGAGCAAAGGAGGAAAAGGCGTGGATGAAAAGGTGAATCCTTATCCCTTTATATGGGCGGACGAAACTATGCGTCCCCACTAGCCTGGTAAAACTCGCTTATCCCCCAAGCGCCATAATCGATGGCGCGGTTGGGTTACCCACGCCCGTATTGATGAGAATCCCGTGATATGGGGACACGATCTCTGCTTTGACAAGACGTGTCAAAAAACTGCCTCGCGTTATGTGTGGGGCTAGTTAAAGGAAACGGTTCGAATAATCACCGGGCCATGGCATAATGTCATGTTGCCAAAACAAGACAGCAAATTGGATTTGTGGAAATACTATTCTCTCTACGGTGGTATGTGGAACTTATGTTGCAGGGTCGGACACTATCCTCGTATTCAAATTCTTCCGTGGTGTATTCGGAGGAGGAACCGGCCTTGCAATGCCGAAGACAATACTGCGCGCCGGACTCATCATCATTGAAAGCCTGGTTCAGGGGCTACTGAGGGAGTCCTAGATTAGGGGGTCTCCGGACAGCCGGACTATATCCTTTGTCTGGACTGTTGGACTATGAAGATACAAGATTGAAGACTTCGTCTCGTGTCTGTATGGAACTCTACTTGGCGTGGAAGGCAAGCTAGGAAATACGGATATGTATATCTCCTCCTTTGTAACCGACCTTGTGTAACCCTAGCCCCTCCGGTGTCTATATAAACTGGAGGGTTTTAGTCCGTAGGACGACATACAATCATACCATAGGCTAGCTTCTAGGGTTTAGCCTCTTCGATCTCGTGGTAGATCAACTCTTGTAATACTCATATCATCAAGAATAAATCAAGCAGGACGTAGGGTTTTACCTCCATCAAGAGGGCCCGAACCTGGGTAAAACATCGTGTTCCCTGCCTCCTATTACCATCCGCCTTAGACGCACAGTTCGAGACCCCCTACCCGAGATCTGCCGGTTTTGACACCGACACCAAACAGGAGCAGCAGCAGCCAACGGAGAGGAACTGACAAGTATAATACCATCCACATAGACTAGCAGATACATAGTAACTTCGGGCCTTTGTGGGAGAAATAATGAAGAGTCGGCAGCCGGTGATGCAAAACCATGAGCACGAAGAGCTGTCGCATGACGAGCATGCCAAGCACGAGGATCCTGCTTCAGACCATAGAGTGCTTTTGTGAGACGACACAAATAATCAGGACAATCAGGATCAGAGAAACCAGGGGGCTGCCGCATATAGACCTCGTCCTCCAGTACACCATGGAGGAAAGCATTCTGCACATCAAGATGACGAAGAGACCAACCTCGAGTAACTGCAAGAGAGAGAAGAAGCCGGATAGTAGTAGGTTTAACCACCGGACTGAAGGTGTCTTCATAGTCAAGACCATAACGCTGCCGAAAACCTTAGGCAACCAGCTGCGCCTTATAGCGCTCAATAGACCCATCAGAATGCTTCTTCACTTTGAAAACCCATTCAAAGTCGATGACATTAACACGGGGTGGTGGCGGAACAAGAGTCCATGTCTTGTTACGAAGAAGAGCATGGTACTCCTGCTCCATGGCCTCTCTGCAATGAGGTATACTCAGAGCAGCTTGATACGTATGAGGCTCAAAGGCCGGATCCGCACGAGCAGCAGCCAGACATGCAGCCAACCAAGCAACAATACCATCATGGCCTGTTTGGGATGAAAAACACCACTGTGGCTCCGCGTATGTGGTCATTGAGGAGCCGCGGGAGCCACAGGAGCCGGAGAGGGCTCAGTCGATACTGGACTGAGCGACGATGGCGATGGTGACGGCGATGGAGATGCCCCGGCCAGCGACGGAGATGCCTCAGCCAGCATAGGCGAGAGGGCGTCGGAGCCGGGTGAGCTCGGCCTAGGCGAGACCAGCGTGGCAGGCCGAGGGGGCGACGAGACTGGCGTGACAAGCCGAAGTGGCGAGGCCGGCCCAGAGGCCAGAGGCATCGAGACGAGCGACGGAGGCACCAGGGGTGCCGAGATGGTCGGCAAGGGCGCCAAGGCGGACGACCCAGGAGCCAGAGGCGCCAATGCAGGCGGCCCAGAGACCAGAGGCGCCGGCCCATAGACCTGGGGTGCCGAGACGCATGGCGTCGCTGGGTGATCGGTCGAACGTGCATGGGCACGAGGACCGAGGCCATGCAGGGGCGCACCCTGATCGTCGTGAGCCACTGGTGAGACCGACGAGGGAGGCGATGGCGCTTCCAAAATTTCCAAACGAGCCCCACGTCCAGTGCCTGCACCATGATTAGGCAACAATATAGGAGAATATGCAACATCATCAAATTGGTCAGAGGCAACAGAGGATGAATGCATAGATGGTGGTTCAGCAGTGGACACAGGAAGTTTGGCAAAGGGAAAAACATGCTCATCAAACACGACGTCCCGAGATATATAGACACGATTTGTGGGAACATGAAAACATTTGTAACCTTTATGAAGAGAGCTATAGCCAAGGAAGACACACTTCTTGGAATGAAACTCAAGCTTGCGCTTGTTATATGGACGAAGATGCGGCCAGCAAGCGCATCCAAAAACCTTGAAGAAGGTATAATCAGGTTGTTCATTAAGGAGAACCTCAATGGGAGTCTTCATGTTCAAAACACGAGTGGGAGTACGGTTTATGAGAAAGCATGCAGTGGTGAAAGCATCACTCCAAAACCGAAACGGAACAGATGCATGGGCCAAAAGAGTAAGACCAACTTCAACAATGTGACAATGCTTACGTTATACTGAACCATTCTGCTGATGTGTATGTGGACATGCTAAACGGTGAGCGATCCCAAGCGACTGAAAGAAGGAGTTGAGGTTGCGATACTCGCCCCCCCCCAGTCCGACTGGACATGAACAATTTTGTGCTTGAGAAGGCGTTCAACATGTTTTTGAAACTGAACAAAAATGCCAAACACATCATATTTACGTTTAATAAGATAAAGCCAGGTAAAGTGACTATAAGCATCAACGAAACTAATATAATAATTGTGACCACTGACAGAAGTCTGAGCAGGACCCCATACATCTGAAAACACAAGTTCTAAAGGATGTTTCACCTCATGACTGGACTCCGAAAAAGGAAGTTGATGACTCTTCCCTTGTTGACAAGCATCACACACTGCTACATCTTTATTACTAGACAAGATAGGAAGCTCATGACGACGCAAAACATGACGGACAATAGGTGTGGCCGGGTGACCAAGATGAGCATGCCACTGTGACTGAGAGACCCGAACTCCACTGAAAACGCGGGCGACGCCAGGGTGCTCCAGACGGTAGAGGCCCTAGCACAGCCGCCCACTAAGAAGAATGTCCCTCGTGCCCTGATCCTTAATAAAAATATCAAAAGTATGAAATTCACAAAGCTCATTATTATCACGTGTGAGTTTAGGAACTGAAAGAAGATTACGTGTCACAGATGGAACTCTAAGAACATTGCGAAGCTGAAGACTCCTATTGGCATGTCTAGTGAGAAGAGATGCTTGACCAATATGAGAGATGTGCATACCTGCTCCATTGGCGGTGTGGATCTTGTCGGAGCCATGATAGGGTTCACGAGTGTGAAGCTTCCCCATCTCGCTCGTCAGGTGCTCCGTCGCCCCAGAGTCCATGTACTAGTGGGGATCGATGGAGTGGGACTGAGTGTGTCCTTGTTGCTTCTGCGGCGCCGGACGATCGGCCATGGCAACCTGACGAGAAAAGTTGCGTGTATCCTTGCCGTCATTGCCAAGACCAAGGAAGCTCCGCTGAAACCGTTTGTGACACTTGGAGGACCAGTGCCCCTCAATGCCACACAACTGACAGACGCATCGACCACCGGCCCCTGGTAAGGTTGCGGACGCGGGGGGAGCCGATGATGACGAAGTCGGGGGCGGCCCCTTGGACGAGCTGCGGCCACCCTTAGTGGTGGCGTTCGCGGAGAGGGAGCCGTGACTGGCCTTGGAGCGGCGTGCCTCGACGCGCTGCTCGGTGAGGAGAAGACAGGAGTAGACCTCATGTGCCATCATGGGAGTCGAGTTGCCCCGCTCGTTGATGATCTCAACCAAAGCATCATACTCCTCATCGAGCCCGTTGACGATGAAGGAGTTGAACTCGGAGTCAGTGAGCGGCTGTCCAATGGAGGCCAACGTGTCAGCAAGGCCCTTGACCTTGTTGTAGAACTCCGTGGCCGTGGAGTCAAGCTTCTCGCACTCGCCAAGCTGACGACGGAGCGCAGAGACACGGGCCTGAGACTACGCCGCAAATGAGCGCTCAAGGATGGTCCAGGCCTCATGAGACGTCTTGGTGAAGACAACAAGCCCGGCGACAGCCGGAGAGAGCGACCCCTGGATGGAGGAGAGGTTCGCCTGGTCCTGCCCCGTCCAAACACGGTGAGACGGATTGTAGACTGGACCGTGCACGCTGTCCACCAGTGCGGGGGGGGGGGAGCAAGGGAGAGAGCCGTCGATGTAGCCAAGCAGGTAATGGCTCCCAAGGAGCAAAAGAACCTGCGCCCGCCAGAAGATGTAGTTGTCAGATGACAACTTGATGGTGATAAGATGGCCGAAGTGAAACGGCGGCGGCGGCGACGATCCCGTCGAGGAGACGACCTGGGATGATGGCACCATAGAGGCCGTCAGCGTGATCGGGGACATGACCGAAGGAATAAAGGGCACGGGGGCAGATGGCGCCGCAGCCGGGCCCGACGCCGACAACCCTGCCATGAAGGCAGACTCGGGCGCCACCGGCAGTAGCGGCGGGATAGCACCCGCAGGAGAGGAGGCGGACGACGCAGCCGCGATGTGCACCGCGAGCTCGCGCCCGAACGACGAGGGCGCTGGCGGAGTCGAGAAGAAGGAGCCTACGCTCCGGGTCCCGAGCGGGGCTGGCACAGCGGCGGCGTCCAGCGGGAGGGACAGCAGTGCCGCGAGGGAGGCCGACGGGAACCTCGCGGTGGTGGAACCAGACGGGCGGCGCTCGACATGGCGGCGGTGCGATCGGGAGCGACGGCGGCGAAGACGGCGGCGGCGGCGGTGCGGGTATTAGGGTTTTAGCGGAAGCGATCGTAACCTAGCGTGATACCATGTGAGGGAGTCCTGGATTAGGGGGTCGTCGGACAGCCGGACTATATCCTTTGGCCGGACTGTTGGACTATGAAGATACAAGATTGAAGACTTCGTCTCGTGTCCGGATGGGACTCTACTTGGCGTGGAAGGCAAGCTAGGCAGTACGGATATGGATATCTCCTCCTTTGTAACCGACCTTGTGTAACCCTAACCCTCTCCAGTGTCTATATAAACCGGAGGGTTTTAGTCCGTAGGACAACAGACAATCATACCATAGGCTAGCTTCTAGGGTTTAGCCTCTCTGATCTCGTGGTAGATCTACTCTTGTAATACTCATATCATCAAGAATAAATCAAGCATGACGTAGGGTTTTACCTCCATCAAGAGGGCCCGAACCTGGGTAAAATATCGTGTCCCCTGCCTCCTGTTACCATCCGCCTTAGACGCACAGTTCGGGACCCCCTACCCGAGATCCGCTGGTTTTGACACCGACATTGGTGCTTTCATTGAGAGTTCCTCTGTGTCGTCATCATCAGGCTTGATGGCTCCTTCGATCATCGTTAGCGATGCAGTCCAGGGTGAGACTTTTCTCCCCGGACAGATTTTTGTATTTGGCGGCTTTGCACTATGGGCCAATTCGCTTGGCCATCTGGAGCAGATTGAAAGCTACGCCCCTGGACATCAGTTCAAGTTTGGAAGCTTAAACTACACGACCGATATCCGCGGAGACTTGATCTTCAACGGATTCGAGCCCCTGCCGAGTGTGCCGCACTGTCACGATGGGCATGATTTAGCTCTGCCGCCGAACAGTGCCCTGGAGGCCGCACCCACATCCGCTCCGACCTTTAATTCGGAGCCAACTGTGCCAACCGAGGGCGGGTGGCTAGACCCCGCCGCGGAGGCTACAACCTCAACGGCGATCGAGTCAAACACCAACCTTATCCTTCGCAAGGCCCGTGACTCCACATTGCCGGACTCTCCTCCGAACTCTGAACCATCCACGCCCCTACCAATCGAATCCGATTGGGCGCCGATCATGGAGTTCACTGCCGCGGATATCTTTCAGCACTCGCCCTTCAGCGACATACTGAATTCACTAAGGTCTCTCTCTTTGTCAGGAGAGTCCTGACCGGATTATGACCGGCAGGATTGGGATGCGGACGACGAAGAAATTCGATGCCCACCCACCACCCACTTAGTAGCCACTGTCAACGACTTAACCGACATGCTCGACTTCGACTCCGAAGACATCGACGGTATGGACGACGATGCAGGAGACGAAGAGGAACCAACGCCCACAGGGCACTGGACAGGCACCTCATCATACGATATATACATGGTGGACACACCCAAAGAAGGCAATGGCGATGAGACAGTGGAGGATGACCCCTCCAAGAAGCAACCCAAGCACCGACGTCAGCGGCACCGCTCTAAGTCCCACCAAAGCAAAAGTGGTGATACCGGCACAGGAGATAATAACACGCCGGATAGTGCCAAAGATGGCAACAATCCCCTCCAGCACGATCTAGGACAGGAGGATGGAGAGGCCAGCCCTCCAGAGAGAGCGGCTGATGGAGAGGCGGAGGATGATAATTACATGCCCCCCTTCGAAGATGAGGCAAGCCTCGACGATGACGAATTCGTCGTGCCAGAGGATCCCGTCGAACAAGAGCGCTTCAAGCGCCGGCTTATAGCCACGGCAAATAGCCTTAAGAAAAAGCAGCAGCAGCAGCTTCAAGATGATCAAGATCTGCTAGCTGACAGATGGACTGAAGTCCTCGCGGCCGAGGAATATAAACTCGAACACCCCTCCAAGAGTTACCTGAAATGCAGGTTGCTACCCCGACTGGAGGAAGAAGCGTATGACGCGGCTGATCGCCCACCTCATGGCCGCGATAGAGAGGCATTCCAGCCAAAAGCTCAGCCTGCACCCCGACGCCAGTCAAATAAAAAGGCATGGGGATATACGGCAGACCTGCGAGACGTTGTGGAGGAAAGCAAAACATGCAAGATCGATCTACGAATCACGAGGGCGCGCCACTATGCGAGACAATAAACGTCACGCCGGATACAGTAAAAGTAAATCTGGCCGGGCCGAACACAGCGGGCAAGACTCATTGGAGCTGCGTCGCGATATAGCCCAGTATAGAGGTGCCGCACACCCCTTATGCTTCACATATGAAGTAATGGATCATCAAATCCCAGAGGGTTTCAAACTCATAAATATAGACTCATACGATGACACAACAGATCCTGCGGTATGGATCGAGGATTTCCTCTTGCATATCCACATGGCACGTGGCGATGATCTACACGCCATTAAATACCTCCCACTCAAACTCAAAGGACCAGCTCGGCATTGGCTCAATAGCTTGCCAGCAGAGTCCATTGGCTGTTGGGAGGATCTGGAAGCCGCATTCCTTGACAACTTTCAGGGCACCTATGTGCGACCACCAGATGCCGATGACCCGAGCCACATAATTCAGCAGCCAGAGGAATCAGCCAGGCAATTCTGGACACGGTTCCTAACAAAGAAAAATCAAATCGTCGACTGTCCGGATGGAGAGGCTCTAGCAGCTTTCAAGCACAACATCCGCGACGAGTGGCTAGCCCGGCACCTTGGTCAGGAAAAGCCGAAATGTATGGCAGCCCTCACGACACTCATGACCTTCTTTTGTGCGGGAGAAGACAGCTGGCTGGCTCGCAGTAACAACATATCAAAGAACCATGGTACTTAGGATACCAAGGACGGCAGTAGCAGGTCACGTCGCAACAAACATAAGCGCCGCATTAACAGCGACAATACCGAGGATACTGCAGTCAATGCCGGATTCAAAGGCTCTAAACCCGGTCAGTGGAAAAATCCATTCAAAAGAAGCACTCCGGGCCCGTCCAGTTTGGACCGTATACTCGATCGCTCGTGTCAAATACACGGCACCCCCAACAAGCCAGCCAACCACACCAATAGGGATTGTTGGGTGTTCAAGTAGGCCGACAAGTTAATTGCCGAAAACAAAGATAAGGGGCCACATAGCGATGACGAGGAGGAGCCCTGGCAGCCGAATACTGGAGGACATAAGAGGTTCCCCCCACAAGTGCGGACGGTGAACATGATATACGCAACCCGCATCCCCAAGAGGGAGCGGAAGCGTGCGCTCAGGGACGTATATGCGTTGGAGCCAGTCACCCCAAAGTTCAACCCATGGTCCTCCTGTCCGATCACCTTCGATCGCAGGGACCACCCCACTAGTATCCGTCATGGCGGATTCGCCGCACTGGTCTTAGACCCAATTATTGACGGATTTCACCTCACTCGAGTCCTTATGGATGGCGGCAGCAGCCTGAACCTGCTTACCAGGACACGGTGCACAAAATGGGTATAGACCCCTCAAGGATCAAACCCACAAAAACAACCTTTAAAGGCGTCATACCAGGTGTAGAGGCCCATTGCACAGGCTCAGTCACACTGGAAGTGGTCTTCGGATCCCCGGATAACTTCCGAAGCAAAGAGTTAATCTTTGATATAGTCCCGTTCCGCGGTGGTTATCATGCACTGCTCGGGCGAACCGCATTTGTGAGATTCAATGCGGTACCGCATTATGCATACCTCAAGCTCAAGATGCCAGGACCTCAGGGGGTCATTACAGTTAATGGAAACATAGAGCGCTCTCTCCAAACGGAGGAGCACACAGCGGCCCTCGCAGCGGAAGCGCAAAGCAGCCTCTTAAGGCAGTCCACTAGTTCGGCATATAAGGACCCGAACACCTCGAAGCGCGCCCGGAGTAATCGGAAACAGGACTGCCTGGCATGTTTCGAGCTCGCATAGCAATGTGGCCCCCACCCCGGCCCAAGCCAAACGGCGAAACTCATGCCACGCGTACATAATTACGCATTAAAAATACCATGGGCACAGGTAGGGAGGGGGAACGACTACGGCACGCCCCAAGACGCGGCTTAAAACGCACTAGGGGCTTCCCGCTTTGTTATTTTCTCTCTTTCAGGACATTAAATCCTGTCCGGCAGCATGATTGCCGAACACATGATGCAGCAACCAAGGAGGTAGAAAGCTACATCACACCACGAAACTCCCAGGTGGATTACAATAACGAGTGAAACACTTGCTTTAATATTATTCCTTAGCTTGCCCTTGGAGGGGACATAGTCCTACTTTTTGCTTATCGCACTATCTGTATCATTCTGCTCTAACGCACGTTTTTTAATAAACAATGCATTGCATTAAGGCTTTTATTGCATTCTTCTTTTTTATATATATGTGTTCATTAATGACACCTTGCAACCGTACACTTTGGTATGACCAATACACCATGGGCTTAAGTACCCCATAATATGGTGTGAGAAGTCCGAACACTTTCACAAGTGTGGCACCCCGAACTTATAGCATTATATGCATCATCTCCGAATCATGTCTTTGGTCAATAGTTGGGTTTGCCCGGCTCCCATGTTTTGGTACCTTACGTTCCGCTATATCGGCTAAGGTAGCACTAGGAGAACTACTGTGATTGTGCCCCGGTTCAGCTGGGCAAAGCACCTCGGTAGAGAAAGCTAAAACTGACTGTCATGATAAGGCGAGACACTGGTCGCTGTTCGAGAGGTTTTTGAGTCCCTAAAGACTTATGCCGCTTAGAGCGAGGAGTCGGCCCTGTCCTGCTTAAGGCATGTATCGCGCCCCGAATTCGGCCTTCTGAATACTATGGGCTTTGCCGAAATTTAAAATTATAGAATTCTATGGCTAAGTGAGAGTGATAACGCATTATAGTCTGATTGCCTTGTTTGTCGTGCTGAGCACCTCCCTCGAAGGACCCAACAATGGGAACAAGAGTGATCAGCTTTATCCCGAACACCCCAGCACTCGTGGCATGGGGGCAGAAGCCGACGACTAGCCATCTCTCAGATTTGATAAACAGCCAAACAGAAGGTAATATTTTAAATTCAAACAAGCGTTGCATAGCACATATGAACAAGTTTTCATAACTACAGGATCACACGAGCAAGTTTACTCGAATATTACATCTTTCATACACTCGTCCGCTACGAGACAAGCACCCTTCAGGGCACCCTCATAGTACACCTCGGGGTGGCGATGCTCCTTGGCCTCCGGCGGCCCTTCCTTGATCAGCTTCACGGTGTCTAGCTTGGCCCATTGCACCTTCACACGAGCGAAAGCCCGGCGTGCACCTTCGATGTAGACGGGCCGCTTGACGAGTTCCAGCCGTGGGCAGGCATCTACAAGCCACGTCACCAGGTCGAAGTAGCTGTTCGGAAGGGCGTCGCCAGGCCACAGCCGGACTATAAAGCCCTTCATGGCCTGTTCGGCCGCCTTGTGCAGCTCGAACAGTTGCTTCAGCTGGTCGCTCAGAGGCATCGGGTGTTCGGTCCCAGTATACTGAGACCAGAACAACTTCTCTGTTGAGCTTCCCTCCTCGGCCTGGTAAAACTGTGCGGCATCCGACACACTGCGGGGCAAATCTGCGAATGCTCCTGGAGAGCTCCGGATTCGGGTAAGTAACAAGTAATTTATTTTCTTCATCGCCTCAATCTCCTGGAGGGCTCTTTGGGCTTTAGCCTTGGCATTTTTCGCGCTTTCGAGGGCCGCGGCAAGCTTGGACTCTCGCGTCTTCAAGTCACACTCCAACGCCTCATGCTTCGACACGAGAGCTTGGAGCTCTTGCTGCACCTCGCCCACCCGTGCCTCATGCCTCTCCCGCTCAGTGCGCTCCTTGGCCGCTTTGTTTTCGGCCTCGGATAGCGCTTGCTTCAAGGTCGCCACCTCGATCGTGGCCGCTGGCAAATTTATGATAATCCTGTCATTTTGCAATCGCTTTCTTTTTATACATATCCATAGACTAGGTACTACTTACCTTTGTTCTCCTCGAGCTTCCTCTTGGCAAGGCCGAGCTCGTCCTTGGACCCTTTAAGGTCCTGCTTCAGTGCGGCGACCTCCGCAGTTAGTGCGGCACAGGCCAGCAGTGAAGCCTGCATACGCATATAGACATACTTATATTAGACTCCTGCGATATTGTTTGATCCTCTGTTCGGCTTTTCTTTGTGAACACCGAACAGAGCATCAGGGGCTACTATCTATGCGGTAATATTTTCCCCACATTTCAAAAACTTACCTCAAAGCCTGTTAGAAGGCTGGCATAGGCTTCAGTCAGTCCGCTCTTGGCGGACTGAACCTTTTGGGTGTTTGGTGCTCTTCGTCAATGGAAGCGTTGCGAAGCGCTCCCAGTAGATTGTCCGGTGCCTCTGGATGGGTAGAGGTCACCGGCATAGGCGTCTTGCCCCTCTTGGAAGGAGGCCGCCTGCCTGAGTCCGGAATCACTGGAGGTTCCGACCCAGTGTTCGGCTTAGGGCCGAACTCGGAGCCCTCGGGGGCTTTGCTCCCCTGCTCCCGGAGTCCGGAAGGTCGCTTTGAGGCGCCTCCGGGATTGTCTCCCCTCGACCCAGTGCCTCTTGAGACAACACCTCGGCGTTGTCCGTAGGGCACGGGGAGGTGGCGGTCGGAAGCGGATCGCTATCCATATCCGACGAGCCCAGGGAGCCGTTCGACGAGGATACATCGATACGGGTTCGGGGCGGTCTGCACAATCATAATTCGGCGTTTGGAGAAGCAGTGCGACAAAGCAATGCTATGAGTTACTCTGGTATCCGAATACTTACGACTTCTCCAGGGGCTTGGCCCTGAGCAGCCACTCGTCTTCGCCTTCGGCGGCGGTGATGGAGTAGTCCGGAAGGAGAGTCCTTCCCTTCTTGGACCCTTCGGCCCCCCAGTAGGGGCGGCCTTCCTTTTCTTGTCTCCCCGACTGGAGGGGGAGCATCTTCATCTTCCTCCTCGTCTTCGGGGGAGTAGTGCGTCGCGGAGTTATCGGACGATAAGTCCGATAACGCCTGGTGTCGGGAACTCTTTCGGGTTCCCTTGGCCTTCTTGGTCTTCGCTGGCACCTTGTAGGGAGCCGGAGTCAGCATCTCCGTCAGGAGAGCGTCCGCAGTGTCTTCGGGCAGAGGGGCCGGATAGTTAATCTGCCCTGACGTCTCCACCCAGTCCTGTCAATGGCATGGAGATCAGACCCCGCACATGGTTAAGGTAGGGGAAATAGATATCCTACCAGATGTATGGAACTCATCGAATGAGCTCGGCGCTTCGCGCTTAACCCGCGGTCCTTGGTGAGAGAGGGAGGGACCTCTGCGCCCTTGAACAGCACCTTCCAGACGTCCTTGTGCGTCGTGTCGAAGAGCTCGCTCCGAGTCTGGTGCTGGGCCGGGTCGAACTCCCATAAGTTGAAGTCCCGTTGTTGGCACGGGAGGATCCGGCGGACGAGCATGACCTGGACTATGTTGACAATCTTGAGCTTCTTGCTTGCCATGTTCAGGATACATTTCTGGAGTCCGTCCAGCTCCATCGATGAACCCCACGACAAGCCCTTCTCTTTCCAGGAAGTGAGCCATGTAGGGAATCCGGATCGAAACTCGGGGCAGCCACCCATTTGGTGTCGCGCAGCTCGGTGATATAGAACCACGCCAATTGCCACCCCTTTATGGTCTCCACAAAGGAGCCTTCAAGCCATATAACTTTGGGCATCTTGCCCACCATGGCTCCGCCGCATACGGCTTGTTGGCCGCCCACCACCTTCGGCTTGATATTGAAGGTCTTTAGCCATAGGCCGAAGTGGGGGCGGATGCGGAGGAAAGCCTCGCAGACGATGATGAACGCCGAAATGTTGAGGATGAAGTTCGGGGCTAGATCATGGAAGTCCAGCCCGTAGTAGAACATGAGACCGCGGACGAATGGATGAAGGGGAAACCCCAGTCCGCGGAGGAAGTAGTGGAGGAAAACTACCCTCTCATGAGGTTCTGGGGTAGGGACGATCTGCCCACAGCGGCAGCCGATAAGTATCTGGCTCCGCACAGCTTTTTGATGTGTCCCTCCGTAACGGAGGAAGCCATCCAGTTTCCTCCCGCTCCGGACATGTTTGGAGAAGGTTGAGGAGAAAGATGTGGACTTGGGCATTGGAGCTCAAGTGCGTGAGAATGGATGAGCAAGGAGGAAGAAGGCGTGGGTAGAAAAAGGTTAAGCCTTATCCCTTTGTAAGGGCGGACGAAACTATGCGCCCCCACTAGCCTAGTAAAACTCGCTTATCCCCCAAGCGCCGTAATCGATGGCGCGGTTGGGTTACCCATGCCTGTATTGATGAGAATCCCGTAATAAGGGGAACATGATCTCTGCTTTGACAAGACGTGTCAAGAAACTGCCTCGCGTTGTGTGCGGGGCTAGTTAAAGGAAACGGTTCGGATAATTACCGGGCCATGGCATAATGTCATGTTTCCAAAACGTGTCAGCATATTAGATTTGTGGAAATATTATTCTCTCTACGGTGGTATGTGGAACTTATTTTGCAGGGTCGGACACTATCCTCGTATTCAAATTCTTCCGTGGAGTATTCGGAGGAGGAACCTGCCTTGCAATGCTGAAGACAATACTGCGCGTCGGACTCATCGTCATTGAAGCCTGGTTCAGGGGCTACTGAGGGAGTCCTGGATTAGGGGGTCTCCGGACAGCCGGACTATATCCTTTGGTCGGACTGTTGGACTATGAAGATACAAGATTGAAGACTTCGTCTCGTGTCCGGATGGGACTCTACTTGGCATGGAAGGCAAGCTAGGCAGTACAGATATGGATATCTCCTCCTTTGTAACCGACCTTGTGTAACCCTAACCCTCTCCGGTGTTTATATAAACCGGAGGGTTTTAGTCCGTAGGACAACAGACAATCATACCATAGGCTAGCTTCTAGGGTTTAGCCTCTCCGATCTCGTGGTAGATCTACTCTTGTAATACTCATATCATCAAGAATAAATCAAGCAGGACGTAGGGTTTTACCTCCATCAAGAGGGCCCGAACCTGGGTAAAATATCGTGTCCCCTGCCTCCTGTTACCATCCGCCTTAGACACACAGTTCGGGACCCCCTACCCGAGATCCGCCGGTTTTGACACCGACACCATGTAAGACAATAGATTTGGGGGAACCGGCACAACCCTCTAGGGGTGGCCTATCACATATATATAATGAAGGGGTACAATGTTACATCATACGTACACATATACAGGAACTATACAATCTAACAAGGGAGCATCTCCAGCTGTCAAATCAACACAAGCGTCGACGTGGACCTGCTGGATGAGCTGCCGTACAGGAGCTAGAAGAAGAACAGGAGTGATCGGCATTGGTGGCCTTGCTGGGCTGAAAGAGGTAAGTGAGGCGGGCTGGTTGGAGTGGAAAAGGCCCAGGTGGCTTCGGATAAGGTGAGTCCTTTTCTTCTCCTTTAATTCTGCCCGTAAATAGACATCTATCAAAAGGGAAAAGCCCAGGGATATTGGGGACAAATTCGAAAGAAATGAGAATATATCTAAACTCCTGGAATTATGCAGGATTTGAATAAATTGACTTGGCAATTTTGGAGATCATGTCGGTGCTTTGGATATGGAGGTCAAAAGCACAAGTTGATGGCCATATCATGTCACTTATGATTTGCATGTGATGTTAATCCTTTTATGCATCTTATCTTGCTTAGGATGATGGTAGCATTATAAGGTGATCCCTCACTAAAATTTCAAGATAAAATTGTGTTTTCCCCAAGTGTGCACCGTTGTGAAAGTTCGTCATTTCGAAGCACCATGTGATGATCTGGTGTGATAGACTCTACGTTCACATATAATGGGTGCAAGCCAGTTTTGCACATGAGGAACACTTGGGTTAAACTTGACGAGCCTAGCATGTACAGACATGGCCTCAGAACACAAGAGAACGAAAGGTCGAGCATGAGTCATATAGTAGATATGATCAACATGGAGATGTTCACCATTGAAACCACCTCATCTCACGTGATGATCGGACTTGGGTTGCTGAATTTGGGTCATGTTACACTCGGACAACCGGAGGGATGTTGATTTGAGTGGGAGTTCTTAGGTAATGTGATTAATTGAACTCATTGTCATGAACAATAGTCTAAGTTGTCTTTGCAAATTATGTTGTAGATCAATAGCTCGCGTTGTAGCTCCCTGTTTTAATATGTTCCTAGAGAAAGACTAAGTTGAAAGACATTGTAAGCAATTATGCGGACTAGGTCCATAGTCTGAGGATTGTCCTCACTGCTGCACTTAAGGCTTATGTCCTTGATGCACCACTCGGTGTGCCAACCCCTATAGCGTTGTCTATGGATGTTGTGAACATCTGGCAGACACGTTCTGATGACTACTTGATAGTTTAGTGCGCCATGCTTTACAGCTTAGAATCGGGGATCCAAAGACGTTTTGAACGCCATGGAACATATGAGATGTTCCAAGAGATGAAATTGGTATTTCAGGCTCATGCTCGTGTTTGGAGGTATGAGACCTCTAACAAGTTGTTTGCCTACAAGATGGAGGAGAATAGCTCAGCCAGTGAGCATGTGCTCAGAATGTCAGGGTACTACAATCACTTGAATTGAGTGGGAGTTAATCTTCAAGATAAGATAGTGACTGACAGAGTTCTCCAGTCACTGTCACCAAGCTACTAGAGCTTCGTGATGAACTATAACATGCACGGGATGGAGATCCCGGAGCAGTTCGTGGTGCTTAAGGCCGCAAAGGTAGAAATCAAGAAGGAGCATCAAGTGTTGATGGTTAACAAGACCACTGGTTTCAAGAAGGGCAAGGGAAAGAAGGGAAACTTCATGAATGGCAAGCCAGTTGCCGCTCCAGTGATGAAAGCCCAAGTTTGAACCCAAGCCCGAGACTAAGTTCTTCTATTGTAAGGGGAACGACCACTAGTAGCAGAACTGCCCCAAATACTTGGTAGATAAGAAGGGTGGCAACTTCAACAAAAGAATATCTGATATACGTGTTATTGATGTGTACCTTACTAGTACTCCTAGTAGCACCTGGGTATTAGATACCGGTTCAGTTGCTAATATTGGTAACTCGAAACTAAAGTTGTAGAATAAACAGAGACTAGCTAAGGGCGAGGTGATGATGTGTGTTGGAAGTGTTTCCAAGGTTGATGTGATCACCATCGCGCGCTCCCTCTACCTTCGAGATTAGTATTAAACCTAGATAAATGTTATTTGGTGTCTGTTGAGCATGAATATGATGAGATCGTGTTTATTGTAATGCGGTTATTCATTTAAGTCAGAGAATAATGATTATTCTGTTTACATGAATAATACCTTCTATGGTCATGCACCCAGTGTGAATGGTTTATTGAATCTCGATCGTAGTGATACACATGTTCATAATATTGATGCCAAAAGATGTTAAGTTAATAATGATAGTACCACATACTTGTGGCACCACTTCTTAAGTCATACTGGTGTAAAGCGCATGAAGAAACTCCATGCTGGCGGACTTTTGGAGTCACTTGATTTTGAATCACTTGACACATGTGAACCATGCCTTATGGGCAAGATGACTAAAATCCAGTTTTCCAGTAGAATGGAACGGGCAAGTGACTTGTTGGAAATCATACATACTGATGGGTGTGGTCCGATGAGTGTTGACGCGCGCGGTGGATATCATTATTTCCTCACCTTCATCGATGATTTGAGTAGATGGGTATATTTACTTAATAAAGCATAAGTCTGAAACATTTGAAAAGTTCAAGCAATTTTAGAGTGAAGTTGAAATCATCGTAACAAGAAGATTAAATTCCTACGATCCGATAGAAGGGGAGAACATCTGAGTTATGAGCTTGGCAATAACTTAAGACAATGTGGAATTGTTTCACAGTTGACGCCACCTGGAACACCACAGTGTAATGGTGTGTCCGAACATCGTAATCGTACCTTATTGGGTATGGTCCATTCTATGATGTCTCTTGCCGATCTACCACTATCGTTTTTGGGTTATGCATTAGAGACAACTACATTCACTTTAAATAGGGCACCATGTAAGTCCGTGGAGACGACACCATATGAACTGTGGTTTGGCAAGAAACCTAAGTTATCGTTTCTTAAGGTTTGTTGTTGCGATGCTTATGTCAAAAGGCTTCCGCCGGAAAAGCTCGAACCCAAAGCGGACAATGCTTCTTCATAGGATACCCAAAAGAGACGGTTGGGTATACTTTCTATCTCATATCCGGGGGAAAAGTGTTTGTCTCTAAGAACAAGCCTTTCTCGAGAAAGAGTTTCTCTTGAAAGAATTGAGTGGGAGGAAGATAGAACTTGATGAGGTTGTTGAACCTTTACTTCAACCAGAGAGTAGCGCAACACAGAAAGATGTTTCTGTGGCACCTACGTCAGTTGAAGAGGAAGCTAATGATGATGATCATGAAGCTTCAGATCAAGTTACTGTCAAACCTAGAAGGTCGACAAGGGTAAGTACAACTTCTGAGTGGTATGGTAACCCTTTCTTAGAGGTCATGTTGTTGGACAATGGTGAACCTACGAGCTATGGAGAAGCAATGGTGGGCCCGGATTCCAATAAATGGCTAGGAGCCATGAAATATGTTAGGGATATGACTATTAGATATGATCCGCCCAGGAGGGTCCAGGTCATGCCGTTGGCGGCTTAAATATGAAGAAGCCCGACGAGGCCCAAGAAGATATGAAGATGGTGGTTCATGAAGCAAGATTATTGAAGGCCCAAGACCCAGAGGTGACTTAAGGCCCAAAGGGATGAGCAGCTGTATGTTTAACTTATATTGTAAGGCAGGCTTAGTGGAAACCTAGCCGGTCACATTTGTGTGAGCCGGCCAGACTCTATAAGCCGCCGGGCATCAACCTGTATATAAAGGGGTTACCTGGTGGCGGGTTAACTCAAGAGATAACTGATGAAGAACTAGGTCAAGCGTATTCGCTCCCTGGCAATCGAAACCCAAGCAATACAACCTAAAGCAGAAGTAGAATTTTACCACCTTGAGAGGGGCCAAACCTGGATAAACTCTATGTGTCCTTTGTCCCGCTTAACCCCTTCAAGTTAACCTAGCTGCGATGGCTCCACACCTAAGTCCTTTCGCTAGGGCATCTGTCGTGTTAAGTCTACGACAGTAGGCGCCCACCGTGGGGCCAGCGCATGGTGGTTTCGAGTTCTTGAAGGGCAACTTCACAGGGATCAAGGGTTACGCCGTTGGCCGGATGACTAAAAGCCACCGTGGCAAGCTCTACATCAAAGACACGGGCTGGGGCCCTGAGGCCGACTCAATCGAGTACGGGTATCGGGTCCCCTTCGGCAGAATTCACATCTTCATCAGCAAGATCGGTGAGTCGGAGCCTGAGCGAGACACCTGCACCGACATCATCGAGACAGCTCAGCATGCATGACCTGCCAAGGTTCAAGCCGCCGTGAAGCACACTTTTGTGGGTTTTACTCATGGAGTGGATCTTGAGGAAGGATCTGTGGCCGGTGGAGAGACGGCCATCTATTCTGGCGATGAGTCCTCAACCGGCGAAACCAATTCCATATATCAATTATAGGATGGTGGGCTTGCGGGCTATTCCGGCGGCGACAGTATTCTGGACCCCTATGAGCTGCCGAACAGGGTTGCGATCTTCATGGACGGTACACAACCGGTGCTCAACTCGACGACTGTTGCGGCTATGACCTCCTGTTCAACGGCTACGGCGACGGCCGGGGCGAGCGGCTCTATGCGCCGGCCGGCTCAAGTGCTATCCGAGCTCTTGGAGGCTTTGGCGACCTTATTGGCTGCAGAGGTGACACTAGAAAATCAGGCACAACATAAGGTGGATGTTGCGAAACTGTGAGATGAGATTGCTCAAGCCAAGGAGGAGTTTAATATTGAGAATGCTAGGGTGGCAACAGAACGAGCCGCTTTGGACGCTGCAACACAACGGATTCACGCAGAGTCGTTCCGGCTTACCTTGGACCAGAACGCTTCAAAAGCCGTCGTGAGGAAGAGGCACCAGACCTGTCTACCCACAAAGTTTGAGGCTAGAAACCTTTTCAACACACCCGGGGCAGGAACCAGTGACCTGCCCATGGTAAACCGGGTTGTCGAGGCGCCCGTGACCAGAACGACGGTTCAACCACGCGCTATAGACCCGCCTCGTTTGAATTTGACCCTGCCTCAGCATGTCCCGACACCACCGGGTCATTATTCTAACCCTCTGGACAATATGATTGCTGCAGCTACGCGATTGGCGGCCCTCCCTGTTGAAGGTGAATCTCCAGTCGCGATAGAGATACGGAGGGCCGGGGAGCTTCTTCAGACAGCGGTGGCTCAACAGGCGGCTTACTCGTACAGTCGTGATCGGATTCATTCAACCCCTCATCCAAGACGGAGCTATAGCATGCATATTGCTTCGCCAGCGGTTTCAAGCAGTGAGCGGCACCATAACCAGCCTCGTAGGCATAACTCACTGCGTGCTGATAACGATGCCTAGGCGTTGGTAGATCAGGGCAGGGCACGTCATGAGGCTGAATTGGCGGCTCAGTTGGCAGCTCATCAGCAATCTCCGGTTTGCCCATCGGTATCTGTGGAGGCAGGGATGACCTCTAGAACCCTTGGTGTGCCATGTTTAGTGCCAACTTTATGTACTGAGCGTCTGCCCAAGGATTTTAAGGGTCCCAGCAAGGTGCCTAACTATATAGCAGATCAGCCCCTAGAGGCTTGGATTGAGAGCTATGAGCTAGCCATGGAGATGTTGGATGTCAATGACGCTGGGTGTGCTAAGTATTTCACCATGATGTTGGATGGGTCGGCTCGTACCTTGTTAAAGGCGCTGCCCCTTAACTCCATCAGATCGTGGGCTGAGTTGAAGGCATGTTTCATTCAGAATTTCAAGGACACATGCAAGTAGCCTCTGTCGATTCTTGATTTAGACACTTGCATCCAGGAAGAGGGCGGGTCAACCGCCCGATGGGTGCACCAGATTTCGGCTGTTATCCACTCATTGGATAGTATCAACGCCGACTCAGCTGTCCTGATTTTGGAGAAAAAAATTGTGTTTCCTTCCTCTCAAACAGAAGCTGGGGCGGCTTAAGCGCCACTGCAATGATATGGGAGAACTCATGGCGGCTCTTATCAAATACGCCAACTCTGATAATACTAAGGACCCTGAGTATGATGAGGAGAAGGCTGGTAAGGGGAAGAAGAGTGGCAATGCAAAGGGGCAACAACATAATACGACGGGTCAAGGTAATAACGGTAAGCGCAAGAAGATGGATGGCGGTTCAAACTTTGTGGCCAATACCAACACGTAGAGTAATAATCAGCGTCGTAAAGGGAAATCGTCGACGCCCCGGTTTGGCGGGCCAAAGTTCAACCTTGAGGCGATTATGAATCAGCCTTGCCCTAAGCACAATACGCAGAAGAAGCCGGCCAGTCATCTGTGGAAGGATTGTTTCATCATGAGGGAGTATAGAAATTCCGGTTTGTTCATAACAATCATGGCCCGCATGGCGGGTCAGGATCCGGCTCTCATGGACCTGACTTTGGAGGTAGCAGCTCAAGCTCCGGTTTTCAGGGCCAAGGCAATCAAGGTGGTTTTAATCAGCAATCTAGTCAAGGAAATCAGCAGCAGTAGTATGGTTATCAGAGTAATCCGAAGCAGCTGAATAGTGGACAATATCATGTGTTTACCACGAGCTTATGCAAACGAGACCAGAAGATTCATAAGCGGGCAGTGAACGCGGTTGAGCCGGCAATCCCTCGATACTTGCGATGGTCTGAGCAGTACATTATATGGAGCCGTGAAGATCATCCGCCCCGAGTTGACAATCTGGGTCAATTGGCTTTGGTGGTTGCCCCTCAGGTTGGAGGATACAACTTTACAAAGGTGCTTATGGATGGAGGCAGCAACATCAATATCCTTTACTATGATACTTTTCACTGTATGAATTTAACTAATAAAGATCTTAAGCCGTCTTCTACTCTTTTTCATGGGGTGGTGCCTGGTAAGTCGGCATATCCGGTGGGTAAGATAGCTTTGGAAGTGGCTTTTGGCGATGAGCATGATTACAGAGCTGAACCATTGACCTTTGAGGTGGTCAAGATCAAGAGCCCTTATCATGCCTTATTTGGACGGCTTGCTTATGCTAAATTTATGGCACGACCTTGTTATGTTTATGTATAACATAAAATGTCAGGTCGTAAGGGTACCATCACAGTGCATGGCAACAGGAAGATAGCTTTGGAGTGTGAAGAGGGCGATGCTGCTTATGCTGAGTCTGTTTGTGCAATAGAGGAATTAAAGTTCTACAAAGATAATGTTCACCCGGCGGATATGACCCCCTTGAAGAAGCCAACAGCAGAGCATGACCCTTTGTTAAAGTTTAAGTCGGCGGATGACACCAAGCAGGTTGATTTTGTTCCTGGTGACTCATCCAAACAGTTCAGTATTAGTGCTAATATGGATCCGAAATTGGAAAGCGCGCTCATCGAGTTCATCTGTGAGAACCGGAACATCTTTGCATGGAAGCGTCCAGACATGCCAGGTGTACCGAGGGAACTCGCTGAGCACACTTTCAATTTTGATCCAAAGTTTAAACCGGTCAAGAAATTCCTTCATCATTTTAATGAAGAGAGTTGCAAGGCCATTGGTGAAGAAGTGGCCCGGCTCTTGGCGGCTGGGATTATTGAAGTTTTTCATCCTAAGTCGTTGGCTAACCCGGTGCTGGTACTTGATACTTCTCCAATGTATCTATAATTTTTTATTGTTCCATGCTGTTATATTATCATTCTTGGATGTTTTATAATCATTTATAGTCATTTTATATCATTTTTTGGTACTAGCCTATTGACATAGTGGCAAGTGCCACTTGCTGTTTTTTGCATGTTTTTTACATCGCGGGAAATCAATATCAAATGGAGCCCAAACACCGTGAAACTTTTTGTGGATTTTTTATGGACCAGAAGATCACCAATGGGCCAGAGCAGCACCTAGGGGGTGCCCCGAGGGGGCACAACCCACCAGGACACGCCTGTGGGCCCAGGCGTGCCCAAGTGGGTTGTTCCCACCTCAGTGGCCTCTCGCACCCCCTCTTTACCCTATAAATTCCCAAATATTCTAAAACCCTCGGGGTTAACCTAGATCAGAAGTTCCACCACCGCAGGCCTCTATAGCCATCGGAAACCAATCTAGACCCCAATCTGGCGCCTTGCCGGAGGGGGGGGGTCATCTCCGGTGGCCATCTTCATGATCCCGACTGTCACTGTAACACCCTCGATGCGACTATATCTCCCACATGTCGAGGCACAACTTAGAGGCATAATCGCATTGAAGGCATATGTCGCAAGTTAGGCAATCTTCACAACATCCCATGTAAAATATGATAATAAAAGGGGAGATAACATAGTTGGCTTACACTCGCCATGTCAATCAAGTACATAAATAAAATTACATCATCCAAACACTCATGGCCCGACTACGGCGCCAAAATAAAAGAGAACCCAACATGCGACACGGTCCCGATCACCCCCAACTAGGCACCACTACTGATCATCAGGAAAGGAAACATAGTAACGTTGAGAGTCTTCGTCGAACTCCCACTTGAGCTCAAGCGCGTCTCCTGGAGCGGAAACATCAGGCCCTGCATCTGGTGTTATAGTAATCTGTGAGCCACAGGGACTCAGCAATCTCGCACCCTCGCGATCAAGACTATTTAAGCTTATAGGTAAGGCAAGGTTAAATATATGTGGAGCTGCAGCATGCGACTAGCAAAAATATGGTGGCTAACTTATTCGCAAAAGAGAGCGAGAAGAGGAGGCAAAGCGCGAGCGAGAAACTAGAGAACAACCTGCGCAAGCATTACTCCAACACCGTGTCCACTTCCCGGACTCCGCCGAGAAGAGGCCATCACGGTAACACACTCAGTTGATTCATTTTAATTAAGTTAAGGTTCAAGTTGTCTACAACCGGACATTAACAAATTCCGATCTGCCCATAACCGCGGGCACCGCTTTCGAAAGTTCAAATCCCTGCAGGGGAGTCCCAACTTAGCCCATGACAAGCTCTCACGGTCAACGAAGGAATAGACCTCCTCCCAAGATGTTCCGATCAGACTCGGTATCTCGGTTCTTCAAGACAACTCCGACAATGGTAAAACAAGTCCAGCAACACCACCCGCTGTGCCGACAAATCCCGATAGGAGCTGCACATATCTCGTTCTCAGGGCACACCGGATAAGCTAAGCGTACGGGAACCAACGTGACCCAAGTTGCCAAGGGACGGCCCCGCACGGTGCTCTAGGTTGGACCAACGCTTAGAGGAGCACTGGCCCGGGGGTTTAAAATAAGATGACCCTTGAGTCCACGAAACCCAAGGGAAGAGGCTAGGTGGCAAATGGTAAAACCAAGGTTGGGCATTGCTGGAGGAGTTTTATTCAAAACGGACTGTCAAGGGGTTCCCATTATAACCCAACCGCGTAAGGAACGCAAAATCCGGGAACATACAAAACACTAGGCGAGAGGCCGAGCCTTCCACCCTTTACCAAGTGTATAGAT